>NC_091247.1:227088913-227395978 GCF_042477335.2 Ovis canadensis | reverse complement strand
TTCTTATGAAAAAGACGATCCAAGAGTCCCTGGTCTCTTGCCTTGCCCAAATATGGAGAAAATATTTGGGGGGAAAAGTTAAAATAATAATCTGCTAAGGCTCAAAAATGTTCTGCAAAGAAAAAATGTTTTGGATTTATAAACAAGTTTCCACTTCAAAGATGCTGACTTTTGTCTGGCAGACTCTGAAGAGGGAAAAAGTTCAGGAGATTTGAGTCACGGTGGCAGATTTGCCTGGGAGACACTCACGCTGGTGTCAGTGGAGGGAAACTGGTGACAAAGAGTACTGGACACCTGCCAGCATCCTCTTGCTAAAGCCCAAGTGCCCACGTGGACGTCCCCCCAAAATTTTTTTGGCAAATACCAATTTTTAAAAAATTTCTCCTTTGAAGAGTGAAACGTATGGAGCCTCTCAGAAAGCAAAAACACAATTTGACTGTAAGAGCAATTCAGAGATATTATCCAAACATTTTGTATTACAAGGACTTAGAATTGTTTTACATAATGGAAATTTGTAGTTTTTCAAGAATTTGTCGATGTTTTTAAAGTATTAAACCATCATGCCAATTATTTAAAGTATTCTTTATAAAATCTTTCAAGACTAAGAAAAAAAAAAAATCCACTTTTGATCAGGCCAGTTCCAGGACCTGGCCTTCTGTCTGACAATTTTTTTACTTCAAGTTTTATTGAGATAATTGGCATACTGGGCTTCCCCGTGCCCGCCAATGCAGGAAGGTGTGGGTTTGATCCCTGAGTCAGGAAAATCCCCTGGAGGAGGGCATGGCAACCCAGGCAACCCACTCTGGTATTCTTGCCTGGAAAATGCAAATGGGCAGAGGAGCCTGGTGGGCTACAGTCTATGGGGTTGCAAAGAGCCGGACACGACTTAGCGACTGAACATGCTGTAGGTTAAAACCCTAGTACTTACGCATCTTGTAACTGGAAGTTGGTGGCTTTTGACTGCCTTCATTCATCCAGCTCCCACTTGCCCTATTTCCCACCTCTGGTAACTACAAATTTGATCTCTTTTTCTATGAGTTTTTTTGTTGTTTATTTAGTTGGTTTTTTTTTTTTTTTTAAGTATCATTGACTACAGCACTATGTTAGTTCCACCTGTCTTTAAATCTGTCCGTGTATCGCAATCCATCAGACCATCTTTCTGAACCCTGGCCTAGACTACGTGCTTGCTGGGAGGCCGTGGAGCAGGAAGTCGTGTGATGGGAAAGGTTATACAAACCCAGCCCTGTACAGGCCTCCTCTGAATCTCAAACACGGGGAATTTATAGGCTGCAAATTCTTGACCCAGAAATGTTTCTCCAAGGGCCAGAGAGGCCGGAATTGGTTTTCACGACTCTTTTCTTTGATGTCAGAGAAGTGAGGGGCCATCCTCACCACCGCCCCAGCAAGTGCTTGGTCTTGGCTGCCTCTGTGGGGTTCTGGAAGACAAGTTTCTCCATGCATGGAGATTTACTCACTTTCAAAGCAGTTCACCCATCTACCGCCAGCTCCAAGTTGCTCTCAGCAGCCCTGTCCCTCTCTCCAACTCCACGCCCCCACCTCCAACACCACACCCTGCAGAGCATCCCCAGGGGGGCCCTGAAGGGCCGTGGCTCTGGTCCTCAGAGGCAGTGCCTGTTCTATTCAAAGCTTTAGTTCTTTTTTAGTAAACCGGGAGGACTCAAGGTGCCCGCTAGCATCGCAGAGGCACAAAGTGCGGTCTGGGGTGAACTCAGTGACTGGGGAGCTGGCCGGTGTTGGAGGTAGACCCTCCAGCCCTTCGTGCTCACCCGGCCCTGTGAGGTGAGACCTGCCTCCTTGAGGCCACCGAAGGCTTCCCTTTCAGTCTCACACACGCAGGAGCCAACCTTGTGTGTGTGTGTGTGTTAGTTGCTTCAGTTCAGTTCGGTAGCTCAGTCGTGTCCGACTCTTTTCGACCCCATGGACTGTAGCCTACCAGGCTCCCGCATCCATGGAATTTTCCAGGCAAGGGTACTGGAGTGGGTTGCCATTTCCTTCTCCAGGATCCAGCCTTACTCTACAGGCACTTCCTACTGAGTGCCTACTATGTGCGGGCACGCCAGTGTCCCTCGCGGCTCAATCCACCTCTCCCTGCTGGTTTTGCCTCCCTGCCGGCTCACGGCGCTACCTTGCTAAAGTGTCAGTCACCCAGTTGTGTCCGGCTCTGCGACCCCGTGGAATGTAGCGTCTGTCCATGGAATCTTCCAGGCAGCAGCGCCGGGGCGGGGCGCCCTTTCCTTCTCTATACTCTGCTAAGGCTGCCACAACAAACAGCACAGGCTGGGGTGAGGTGGGATGCGGGACTTCAAGGACAGAAACTCAGTTTCGCAAAGCTCGGGAGCCTGGGGTCTGTGACCGGGGGCCCAGCAGGACTGGTTGCTTCTGAGCTTCTCTGCCCTGCTCGCAGGGGGCCACCTGCGTCCTCACACGGCCCCCTCTGCACGTCCGGGTCCTAAGCTCCGCTTCTTCTAAGGGTGTCTGTCATGCTGACTTAGGGCCCACCCTAATGACCTCATCTGACCTTCCCACCTCTTTAAACGCCCTGCCCAGTTCCAGTCACATTCTGAGATACTAGGGCTTACGTGATATGTGAAAGTTGCTCAGTTGTGCCCGACTCTTTGCGACCCCATGGAATATTCAGTCCTTGGAATTCTCCAGGCCAGAATACTGGAGTGGGGAGCCTTTCCCTTCTCCAGGGGCCCTTCCCAACCCAGGAATCGAACCGGGGTCTCCTGCATTGCAGGTGGATTCTTTACCAACTGAGCTCTTAGGACTCCAGTGAATGGTGAGTCCTGTGACACACACACTTGGCTCTGTCTATGCCCTCCTGCCTGGGCTAGTAATATAATAACAATTGCCCTTACGTATCAGGGACTCTACTGAGCATTTTACGCATATTAACTCATTGATCACATCCAGTCCGGAAGCAGGTATGAATATTACCCCCACCCCCATTTTACAGATGATGAAACTGAGGCTCAAAGAGGTTGACTAATTGCCCACTAGACTGTAAGCTCTTTTACTCCAGCACAGTGCCTGATGCTCCTGTGAAGGAGAGATGGACATGCCCAGTGGCCCCCAGGTAGGAAGTAGGGAGCGAATTTTAAAGCCATGTCATCACAGGGCCCCAGCTTGGATGGCCTAACCACTGCACAGGCCCGCCTCTTCCTTTGTCTCCTCTTACTCAGAAACCAGAGTGACATTTCTAAAGTGCAAATCTGATGTCACTTCCTCATGTAAAACCCTTCTGCGGTTTTGCCCTTGGCCCTCCTCAGGATAAAGCCCCTGCTTCTTACCCCGGCCTCCAAGGCCCTTGCGTGGCCAGTGGTGGCTCCCTCCCACCTCTTGGCTGTCCCTCTCCCCCTGCAGCCCAAGCACCAGCCCCACGGGACCCTGGCAAGTCCCCAAGCTCCCCACGCACTCTCTCGCCCTGTGTGACTCCAAAGATGAGGGCTTTGGCTGTGTTCCCCAACTTTGATACCAACAACTGATGCTTCCTCAAGGCCAATCTTAACTGCTGCCCTCAGATCGCTGTCCAAAGGCCTTTGCACCTGCTCTGCCCACTGCCTGGTCACTGTGTTCCATGCTTCTCCGTGGAGACCTGGCCCGAATCCCTCCTCCTCCAGGAAGTCTTCCTTCCATGGCACATGGTGTAGCTACTAGGATGACATCATGCCAGTGGTGTGTCTTGCTCCCTCAAGCCCCAGATTAAGAGCCCCTCCTGGACTGTGATAGAATCTTCTTTGTTACAGTGACTCCCAGGCCCTGGACGGGGCACATGCCCATCAATGTTTGATGAGTGAATAAGTGAAAGAATTTTCAAATGCACTTCACTACACAGCAGAGACTGTCTAGTCTGTCAATGAATTATTGTCGTTGTTTGGTTGCTAAATCGTGTCTGACTCTTTGTGACTCCGTGGACTGTAGCCTCCCAGGTTCCTCTGTCCATGGGATTCTCCAGGCAAGAATACTGGAGTGGGTTGCCATTTCCTTCTCCAGGGGATCTTCCTGACCCAGGGATTGAACCCTCATCTCCTGTATTGGCAGGCAGATTCTTCAGCCCTGAGACACCTGGGAAGCCCTTCAATCAACTATTGTTCCATTTAAAAAGAAAGAAAAAGAAAAAAGAATAAAGGCAGCAAGGAGGGTGGGGGGAAACCAGCATTTTCAATTCTTCTTAGAATTTGGCATAATCTGGTTTTGTTTTTTATTTAATGAAAATCAAACTTTTAAATATATTAAAAAAATTATTTAATGAATGTAAGTAGAAGAGCGTGGCTCTTCCAAGGTGCCAAGTTCATCTTGGTTCACACCGGACGCCCTTGGGAAGGAGCCGTGGCAACGTGGGGCAGCTGGGGTCAGCGGAGGCAGCGGGGACTGATGAAGGCTGAGCCAAGAGGATGTTGCTGGTAGGCTGGGGGTCAGGTGTGGATAAGAGGGGAAATCAAGGGTGGCCTCAGGCGCTGGTGAGTGGGGCCACTCTCTAGGTGCGGTGAGTGGGCCTCTCACTGGGGTGGCTTCCTGTGAGCCCCAGTAGCTGTGGCGCACGGGCTTAGTTGTTCCGTGACACGTGGGATCTTAGTTCCCAGACCAGAGATCAAACCCGTGTCCCCTGCATTGGCAGGTGGATTCTTTGTTTTTTTTTTAATTTATTCATTTTAAGTGGAGGCTAATTACTTTACAATATTGTGGTGCTTTTTGCCATACACTGACATGACTCAGCCTTGGGTGTACATGTGTCCCCCATCCTGAACCCCCTCCCACATCCCTCCCCTCCCATCCCTCAGGGTCATCCCAGTGCACCAGCCCTGAGCACTCTGTCTCATGCATTGACCCTGGGCTGGCGATCTATTTCACATATGGTAATATACATTTTTCAATGCTATTCTCTCAAATCATCCCACCCTTGCCTTCTCCCACAGAGTCCAAAAGTCTGTTCTTGACATCTGTGTCTCTTTTGCTGTCTCTCATAGGGGGTCATCATCGTTACCATCTTTCTAAATTCCATAGATATGCGTTAATATACTGTATTGGTGTTTTTCTTTCTGACTTACTTCACTCTGTATAATAGGCTCCAGTTTCATCCCGGCAGATGGATTCCTAACCCCTGGACCGCCAGGGAAGCCCTTCAGCTGAGGCTCTAGAGCACAGAGAGGGCAAGTGCCTGGGCCGAGGCACCCAGCCCCACAGACACGGAGACAGACTCGGCTCACCCTCCCACCCTGGCTGCTTTCCACTTCAAGATCCGTGAGGCCGGTTCCCTGATGAGGGACCCATTCCTGACCTCCGGGGGAGGTTTATAGAGTGAGTGGCCACTTTTCCCACCCAAGGGTGGCAGGAAGTGGGGGCAGGACTGATTTACACCCTGAGTGTAACCAGTGTCGCCCCGCGCTGCCAGCTAGGTGCCCAGTTCCCTCTTGGGCACAGGGGTCTGAGGGCAATCAGCCCCACAGGCCCTGAATGAGCTCCCGGAGCCCTGGTGTCACCAGCCAGACCTGCGAGGCAGAGGAGGGTCAGGGGAGATCCGGCACGACCCCGGCCTCCCCCACCGCTGGGGAAAGGTGAGGCTTCTCCGGTTGAGAGGTGGCAGACTGGTTTGTCCATCCCTGGAATGAAGCCTGGCTTAGACATGAATCTCTCCTTATCTGTGTCATTGGGAGGCTGGGAGGCGTGCGGGTCCTGGCCCGCCCAGCCCTGAAAGGCCCCTGTCAGCTCAGAGGAATTGTTTGCTCTCTGTAACAGGAGCCATGGGTGACCCAGTCACCCCGGCCTGGCCCCTCACCCTGGCCAACCTTGTGGATCAGAGCCCAGACAGTGAGCACAGGAGGAGGGGCACTGGACAGCTCCCAAGTTCAAGTTCGCCCCCCTCATCACTTTCCTGCAGCCCAGCAGTGGCTTGGGGAGGTGGCTGGCCTCACTCCCACTTTACAGAGGAGAAAACAGGGCATACGGTGACTTCCCTGTCTCCCACCCCGCACCGCCAGGCTGCTGGCTCTGCGTACACGGTGCCACATCAAGTGTGTGTTTCAGGGCTCCTTGGGGATAGGAGCTATGGATACAGGGTTCAGCAGGGCAGCCCCAGGCCCTGGAGAATGTCCGGGCATGGGAGCCTGGACTCCAGGCCTCCGTCTGATTTGACTGCAGCTCACCCACCTCCCCTGTCCATCCCAGGACATCCTGGCCAGCTGGGAGGGGCTGGCGTGTGTGTCCAGATCACCCCTTGGGGTCTGGTCAGGGGACTACCCAGGTGGTGCCAGTGGTAAAGAACCCACCTGCGAACACAAGAAACACAAGAGATGAGGGCTCGACCCCGGGGTCGGGTGGGTCCCCTGGAGGAGGGCGTGGCCCACGCCAGTGTTCCTGCCTGGAGAAGCCCGTGCACAGAGGAGCCTGGCGGGCCACAGTCCACGGGGTCGCAGAGAGTCAGACATGACAGCAACTAAGTACTCACGCACACGTGGGGACACCGAGGCCTGGAAGGACCAGCTGCGGACCGCCCAGCCTGGCCCCCGCGGGGTCGTCTCGGAAGCACGCGGTCTTGCCCCATTTCCACTCCCATCTCCACCAACATGCAGGCACCAGGCCCCTTCCCTGTGTCTCCCAGCACAGATGCAAAGCAGCTCTGACTTGATCTTTTCTAATGCTGCCCTTCGGGTACCAGTCCCGGAATCTGAACAACCTGCCAGTAACCTCAGTTCTCAAGTGAGTTCTCTATTTCATGTTCTTATCCCAACCAACCCTTCAACAGCCACCGCCCTAAACGGCTGACAAACTAGGTCACGTGACTCCGTGAATTTCTGGGGGGTGGGGGCTCTTGGACAGTTCCTGCGGAGGCTGGGAGGCATTCAGGTTAAGCCCCCAGATCTGCTGGGGGAGCTGCAGAGTCAGACACGACTGAGCGACAAACACTTTCACTTTTCTCCATGGCCTTGAGCGTGTTGATTGTAATTTTCACTGTGTCCTATTTGAAAATGATCATAATCTCTTCTTCATGGATCTGCTCTAAGGAGTAGATAAGCTAATGTATGTAAGAAGGACTCAGGGGCAATTTAGAGCACCAAAGGGAAGGGAGCCCATCACTGTAGCCCCTGGAGGTCAGCAGGGCGCCGGCGAGATGGAAAGACGGAGAGGGAGTCGGGAGGGACACACAGAGAGAATCTGGTCTTTGCCTGGTCCATGCCCGAGGGCTGAAGGCACTTTGGAGCACTGATACCCCAAGTGTGTCCTCCCCAGCTTTTGAGCTCAGCTTATAAGCCTTACATTCTAAGGCGTGATGCTAACAAATGTGAACGCTGAGAAGAGATGTGTTTTTTTTGTTAACGAAAATTTAAAACCAGCACAGAAGTGCAGAAAATAGAATGTATTTATCACTTGGCTTCTACAGTGATTAACATTTTGCCAATTTTGTTTCATCCATCCTCTGACTTACAATAATCTTTTTATCACAGAAAACTGTAAATATATTACCAAAGTCAAGCAGTGGAACCATGACTCTCCTATCTTCAACAATTATTTGCTCTTTCATCAGTTACCTGGTCTATATTTATACCATTTGCCCCTCCCCTGAAATGATTATGAAGCAAATCCAAATTTACGATTGATGGAAGTTACAAAATATGGGATTATTCTCTCAAGTTCTTGCCTTGAGTTGGAAAATGTCTTCAAACAAATGTATTCCTTATTAATATAATAACTCAATGAGTGATAAAAGAACACAAGGTCATCTTCCTGGGGATATTTTCTTTCACAGATCTCCATTTCTTTAACATGATTTTTTAACTTTTTATTTTATATTGGGGTATAGCCCATTAACAATGTTGGGATAGTTTCAGGTGGACAGCAAAGGGACCCAGGTGTTCCTGTACATGTATCCATTCTCCCCATCCCGGCTGCCACCTAACACTGAGCAGAGTTCCCTGCGCTGTACAACAGGTCCTTGTTGGCTTCCCATTTGACTTCTTTGTTTGGCTGGGCCGGTCCTCGGCTGCAGTGCGCGGGGTCTCCGTCGCTTCCTCGTGCGGGAGCCTTCGCTGCAGCGCAGACGCTCTCAAGTCGTGGTGCTCAGGCACAGTAGTCCTGGCTCGCAGGCTCAGTGGCTACCCTGGCATGCGGGACTTGCGTTCTCCGACCAGGGATGAAACCTGTGTCCCTTGCATTACAAGGCAAACTCTCAGCCACTGGGCCACCAGGAAAGTCCCTGTCCACTTTAAGTACAGCAGTGTGCTCACATGTATCCCAAGCTCCCTACCTATCCACCCTTCCCTCTTTCTTGGGGATTTTATGGTAACTTCTTATCTTGTGCATCACTATGGAGTCACGGTATTTCATAGATCCAGTGTGTTTTAATTAAGTACAGTCAATTTACTTCTTTTAGTGCTCAAATTGCCAGACCTTCAGCCAATGGGAGGCCCTTTAAGTAAGCTCTGTGGCCTTTTGATACGACTCGAGCGATCCTTAAAAACTTTCTTGCCCCCATGACACATCACAATGGCCCAGGTTTACCAGATGGCTCCTGGCCCACTCGACAAGGAAGATATGTTTATATCATCGTTAATAATATTGTGTGTCAATATCTCCATGCAGTTCTGATATTAGAACATTCTCACTTACGTTATTTGACTCTACAATTGTTATTTATGTTCCTATCGGAAAATCCCAACTCCTAACACATGAACATATATACTTAGTTGTTTTTGCTTACAATACAATAAAATACATCCAAAAGAACTCTGCCAGATTCATACTGGGGAAAAAAAAAAGAATACTACAGAATCAAGTCCTGGATTTTATAAGAAGTTCCTTTTTACGCATCTATTTGTGATGGTTAATTATATGCGTCAACTTGGCTGGACCGCAGGGGCCAGATATTTGGTCAAACATTAGATTTTCTGTGAAAGTGTGTTTTGGATGAGATTAGCTTTTAAATTGAATGGACTTTCTTCGCTGTCCACCTGAAACTATCACAACATTGTTAACTGGCTATACCCCGATACAAACTAGTTAAAAAAAAAATAAATCGAACGGACTTTGAGTAAAGCAGATTCCTTCCTATAAGGTGGGTGGGCCTCATCCAATCAGTCAAAGGCCTGAACAGAACACAAGACTGACCTCCCTCTGCTGAGCAAAGAGGAATTCTGCCTCCAGGTGGCCTTTGGACTTGAACCGCAGCTCTTCTCTGCCACTGTTCTGCAGGCTCCAGTCTAGCAGCTACCCTGGAGATTCTGGACGTGCCAAGCCTCCAGGATCACATGAGCCAGTTTATTAAAACAAATCAACCTCCCGCAAGTACTAACCTGGTCCGACCCTGTTTAGCTTCTGCAGTAATTAACATGCATTGCAGCTCAACTATACTTCAATAAAGAATAAACTAAGCTAAATTAAACAATAAGACAAAATAAACTCTCTCTCCATACACACACACACACACATGGCTGGTTCTATTTCTCTGGAGACCCCCGTGGAGTCCAGAAATGACAATATACATCCTCCAATGTACAGGGCAGCCCCACACAACAAGAATGACCCGGCCCCAAAGACCACTCTGCTGAGCTGGAGAAACTAAGGCACGTGTCACTCCCACGTGGCCCACCCAAGCACGGGTGGGGTGGGGCCCGGACCTCCACCACCAAGCACCTAGGAAAGCTGCTTGGGTCTCCCAGCTCCCGTATTTATCCACCTGAAAACCGTTTCTCTCGGTTAGGAGTGACCCAGGTCCATCCCAGCCTGAAGACTCCGGGTCCACCGTCTTAGGAGAAGGAAACAGCGACAGTGTGGACAGGGCTCCAGGGGCTTTGGGAGCTCAAGGGAGGCGCTTGGCTCAGAGGACTTCCTGGAGGCGGTGGTAGCTCAACTGGGTCTCGTAGGGGAAAGGGGCCGTGAAGCGCACAAGCGGGTTTTTGGCGCGGCGGGGACCGTAGGGGATGGAGCGGAGCCCGCAGAGAACCGCTAAGCCTGCGGAGCGCGGGCCCCCGTCCCCTCCCCGCTGTTCAGCGGGGCCACGCGCCGGAGTCGGGCGCCCTCTGCCGGCGCCTCGCGCGCGGTTCGGACCGGGGAGGAGCGGAGTGGTGGACGCGCCAAGCCTGGGGAGCCCAGTTCTACTGGAATCAGAAGAAACAGGACGCTTACAGGAGGAAAATATTTTAGCATATCACTTCGGTATGTTTGTCTCTATACTAACTCTCTAAAGAAAGCTGAGCGCCGAAGAATTGATGTTTTGGACTGTGGTGTTGAAGAAGACGCCTGAGAGTCCCTTGGACTGCAAGGAGATCCAACCAGTCCATTCTAAAGGAGATCAGTCCTGAATATTCATTGGAAGGACTGATGCTGGAGCTGAAGCTCCAATACTTTGGCCACCTGATGCGAAGAGTTGACTCATTTGAAAAGACCCTGATGCTGGGAAAGATTGAGGGCAGGAGGAGAAGTGGACGCCAGAGGATGAGATGGTTGGATGGCATCACTGACTCGATGGACATGAATTTGGATAAACTCTGGGAGTTGGTGATGGACAACGAGGCCTGTTGTGCTGCAGTCTATGGGGTTGCAAAGAGTTGGACACAACTGAATGACTTAACTGAACTGAACAGATACTAACACAGTTGTAAAATCGTTTTAATTTATGATGAAGAAATATTTACATGTTGAGGTTTGGGGAAGTCATTCTGGCATATACTTGACTTATTAATAACTTGAAATATATGCTGTCTTGGCTCTCTCTCTTGAGCTAACCTGATCAACCCCCCCTTGGGTCCTCCTATTTATGGTGCTCCCTCTGTGTGGCAGCAGGAAAGACCCAGTGTGGACATGTGTGGACATCTTATTCCTCAGCACTTAAAAGAAAGTGAGCTCTGGGACTTTCCTGGAGGTCCAGTGGTTAAGACTTCGTGCTTTCACTGCAGAGGGCACAGGTTTGATCCCTGGCCTGGGAACTAAGATCTCACATGACTCGCTGCCAAAAATTAAACCATAAAGTTGTTTTTTTTTTTTAAAGAAAAGCTAGTAGATACAAGAGATCCTCCTGTCTTCCTGAAGTCAAGGAAAAGTGCTCTGAGCTTCCCGGTGGTTCGGTGCACATAGTAAGGGGTGAAGGTGAAAGATTTCTCCGACTCCCTGAGGCTCCTGGGATCCCACAGTTCCCACGGAGTGGATTTGGTTGAATCACAGGAGCACAGAGCTTTGGGAAGATTCCCAGGACACAGCTTCACGGGGTCATGTTTCTGATCTTGGGAATTAGCAGTCCCAAGGAAGAAGCTGTGGAGAGGAAGTGAACCCTTGAGGAGTACTGGAATATTACTGAAAGGACTGAGCCTTCCTTCCCTCTTAGAGATGGGGAGACTGAGGCTGGGGAGAGGGGAAGAGATGTAGCCAAAGCCACACAGGCCAGTTCTGCAAAAATTTACCCAGAGCTGGACCAGTCAAAGCACAGAGCCGCCTGAGCAAGGCCAGCCTCGGTGTCCCTCAGGAAGAGGGGCGAACGCGTGCGGGCAGAGCTCGGCTCACAGCGGCTCCCGGCCGCCTGGCTCCCGACTTGTGTTACAGACACGGAAGTAAGGACCAAAGGAGCCCAGCACAGTCCCCACCACCCTCCGCCCCTCACCCCGTTGGACAGTCCCCGCTTAGGATCTTCTGTAAAATGGGGTGATGATGCAGCCTTTCAGGGTGTGGTGTCTGTCCTGAGCCGGCCCTGTTCTAGGATGAAGTCCAAAGTCTGGTGTTTGAGGCTCTTCTTAACCCTCCCAGCAAACTTCAGCTGCAGTCAGAATGAGCAGGGCCTCGTGGGGCCGCCTGACAAGGGCCTTGAGGAACAAATCTGGGTCCCCCTTGCTTAAAACCCACTCCCAGCTCTCTGGCGATTCTGCGATCTCCATGGATGCCGGGTGGAGAAAAAACCAAAAACCAGCAAGTGGGTCCAAGGCCAGCTGGGGAGCCCTTACTGGGTCCACAGGGGCCCCAGGACCTCCAGTCCAGCTGATGGGAAAGCCACACGTAGCCGGTCAGTCCTGTTTTCAAGTAAAGTCTGAAATACAGATTTTAAAATATTTACTTGTTGCTGCCTGCGGGCTTTCTCTAGTTGCAGGGAGGGGGCTGCCCTCTCGTTGTGGTGCGCGGGCTGCTTGCTGAGGTGGCTGCCCTTGCTGCACTGCAGACTCCAGGTACATGGAGTACATTCAGTAGTTCAGCCACGGACTCAGTAGTTGCGGCGCACGGGCTTAGTTGCTCTGAGGCTTGTGGGATCTTAATTCCTTAACCAGGAATCAAATCCACATCCCCTACATGGGAAGGTGGACTCTTAAACATCGGACCACCAGGGAAGTCCCACTCAGTATTATCATTTTGAGCTCCACCCATGTAGTTCCATGTATTGAGTTTGTTCCTTTTAACTGCCGAGCAGTATCCCATTATCAGTTCAGTTCAGTCCCTCAGTGTGTCTGACTCTTTGCGACCCCATGGACTGCAGCACACCAGGCCTCCCTCTCTGTCACCAACTCCAAGAGTTTGCACAAACTCATGTCCATTGAGTTGGTGATGCCATCCAACCATCTCATCCTCTGTCATCCCCTTCTCCTCCTGCCCTCAATCTTTCCCAGCATCAGGGTCTTTTCCAATGAGTCAGTACTTCGCATCAGGTGGCCAAAGTATTGGAGTTTCAGCTTCAGCATCAGTCCTTCCAATGAATATTCAGGACTGATCTCCTTTAGGATGGACTGGTTGGATCTCCTTGCAGTCCAAGGGACTCTCAAGAGTCTTCTGCAACACCACGGTTCAAAAGCATCAGTTCTGATGGAAGCACTAAATTCTATCACAGCAGTGGACAGTTTGTGGAGCTGCTCACCTGTGGGGGACATTGGACTGTTTTCCCCTTTTGTTCTCTTGTTGTTCAGTCCCTCAGTTGTGTCTGACTCTTGAAATAGGTAGGGAAACAATGTCAGACTTTATTTTTTTTTTGAGCTCCAAAAACACTGCAGATGGTGATTGCAGCCATGAAATTAAAAGATGCTTACTCCTTGGAAGAAAAGTTATGACCAACTTAGACAGCATATTCAAAAGCAGAGACATTACTTTGCTGACTAAGGTCTGTCTAGTCAAGGCTATGGTTTTTCCTGTGGTCATGTATGGATGTGAGAGTTGGACTGTGAAGAAGGCTGAGCGCCGAAGAATTGATGCTTTTGAGCTGCGGTGTTGGAGAAGACTCTTGAGAGTCCTTTGGACTGCAAGGAGATCCAACCAGTCCATTCTGAAGGAGATCAGCCCTGGGTGTTCTTTGGAAGGAATGATGCTAAAGCTGAAGCTCCAGTACTTTGGCCACCTCATGCGAAGAGTTGACTCACTGGAAAAGACTCTGATGCTAGGAGGGATTGGGGGCAGGAGGAGAAGGGGATGACAGAGGATGAGATGGCTGGATGGCATCATGGACTCGACGGACGTGAGTCTGAGTGAACTCCTGGAGTTGGTGATGGACAGGGAGGCCTGGCGTGCTGCGATTCATGGGGTCGCACAGAGTTGGACGTGACTGAGCGACTGGACTGAACTGGTGGACTATATAGCTCGCCCGGCCTCCCTGTCCGTCACCAACTCCCGGAACTCGCTCAAACTCACATCCATTGAGTCGACAACGCCACCCAAGCGTCTCATCCTCTGCCGCCCTCTCCTCCCGCCCTCAGTCTTCCCCAGCATCAGGGTCTTTCGTTCTCTTGACTGTCATGGAAAGCCTCCTTGAACATTCATGTGCGAGTCTCTGTAGGTGTGTGTGGTTCTGTTGCTCTTGGGTAAATCCTAGGAGTGGAATGGTTGGGTCATGTGGAAGGAGCATGTTTAACTTCTTAAGGAGCTGCCCGCGGTTTTCCAAAGCGGATGTACGTTTACAGTCCCATCAGCCATGTATGAGGGTTCCTATTTTTCCACATCCCTGACAACACTTGGGATGATCAGTTTTGTTTTGTTTATTTAAAGGGAGTCTTTGGTATTTATTTTCTTGATTTTTTAGGTGTTTGGCTGTGCTGGGTCTTGGTTGTGGCACACAGGATCTTTAGTGTGGCACGTGAACTCGGTTGCAGCAGATGGAATCTAGTTTCATCAAACCCAGGACCCATGAAGTCTTAACCACTGGACCACCAGGGAAGTCCCCAAACGGTCAGGCTTTCGTTCTGGCCAATCAGACACGGGCACGGTGCTGCTTCCTCGTGAGAACTCACTGCCTAAGCCTCACGCGGTTGCGCTTCTCCTCGTGGGCTCCTTTGTCAGCCCTGTGTATTCTCTGGTGAAAGGTTTATTCGAATCTTTGGCCCATTAAGTGAAGACTGGGTTGTCTGTCTTCTTACTCTCTAGCCATGAGGGTTCTTTTTATATTCGAGATCACACAGTTTCAATGGAGGCAGTATTGCCCCCGAGGGGGTGAAAATTGGTTTTGAGGACGTGAAAAAAAAAACATACTCTTTTAATGCGGAAAGCATGAACACATGTACCGCACAGAAGCAGTATCTGTGTTGTTAAAATTTCATGGGAGCAATTAGGGAGGAAAATGCCGAAACGGCTCCGTGGCGGAGAGAGGGGTGAAAAAGGCTGAGAATCATTGTTGTGGATACAAGTCCTTTGTTGGATATTTTGCAAAGAGGAAAATTTGTAAATTTGGAATAAGTCCAATCTATCAGTTGTGCATTCTAGGGCTTCCCAGGCGGCGCTAGCAGTAAAAAACGTGTCTGCCAACGCCTGTGCATTAGAGTGTACTGTTCTATAACGGAAATGTTTGCCTGAGTCACTCAAGGTCACTAAGATTTTCTCCCATGTTTTCTCCTAGAAGTTTCATAGTTTTAAGTATTCCATTTAGGTCTATGATCCATCTCACAGACCTAAAGAGATCAAAATAAAAAAAAAAATTCTTGGCATCTGGACGTCCAAACTGATCCAACAGTGCTTGTTGAAGCACTTTTCTGTCCCTGCTGAATTGCTTTGCTTTCCAACCTGTGTCAAAAATCAGTTGACCAGGAGCTCCCTGGTGGCTCAGTGGTAAAGAAGCCACCTGCCAATGCAGGAGACACGGGTTCGATCCCTGATCCGGGAGGATCCCACCTGCTGCAGAGCAACTAAGCCCAGGAGCCCAGCTGCTGAGCCCGTGCTCTGGAGCCAGGGAGCTGCAGCCCCTGAAACCTGTGTGCCTATAGCCTGTGCTCAGCGACAAGAGGGAGCTGCGCTCTCTGCAGCCAGAGAAAAGCCAGCAGAGCCCAGAATAAATAAGTAAATGACTAAAAAAATCAATCGATTGTACATGTGTGAGTCGACTTCTGGACTTTCTGTTCTGTTCCAAATAACTCAAATATCTTTAGTATATTGTGCAGACCAAAGAGAAGCTGGCCTTCGGTCGGCCTGCTCCGGGCCCTGCCCGTTTCTCTTAGTCTCCCACGCAGGCCTCCTTGGCTGCCTTAGCCAGGCACCTCCTGACTCAGGGCCGCAGTTGCACCTGTGTCCTGGCCCCACACCCTCTTCCCTGAGATGGCCTCCTGGTCCGTGTCACCTTCTCTGAGAGGGAGGCCCCTGCTCGCAGGCAGCCCTGGCCCCTCTCCATGGCATCACGGTGTTGGTTTGGTTTTAGGAAAACTCAGTGAAGTCTGCGGACTTCCCTGGGAGCTCAGCTGGTAAACAATCCGCCTGCAATGCGGGAGACCTGGGTTCGATCCCTGGGTTGGGAAGATGCCCTGGAGTAGGGAAAGGCTACCCACTCCAGTATTCTGGCCTGGAGAATTCCGTGGGCTGTACAGTCCAGGGTTTCGCAAACAGTCGGACACGACTGAGTGCCTTTCATCTCATTTTCAGTGAGGTCTGCCGGCTGTGCAGACAGTGATGAAGACTTGGGGTTTTGTCCCACGTGAGATGGAAGCAGGAGTGGAGGAATCAGACCTCAGTTTCGGGAACGTCGCTTGGGGTGCTTCGTGGAGGTGGTCTGAAGGGAGCAGCGTGGAGGCCCTGGCCAGCACGTGGACCCCGCCAGCCGTGGTCCCGTCATCAGAGCCATCCCTCCCTTTGACAGCAGCGCCGACAGGAGGAAGGGAGCTCTGGTCACCCTCCCTCCCGGCTCTCGGGCGCTGGGAATCGGGGAAGGTAGGAGCTGGGTGTCCTGAGGAGGGGTGGCGAGTGGCTAGTGCCCCCTGCTGCCTGCTGGAGTAGCAGCACCCCTGTGGCGCCCCCTTGGGGCCAGGCCCTTTGGCCATCAGCTCCCCTCTGGCCAGCAGGGGCTTGCAAACCCCTCTGATGGTGGCACAGTGGCTCACCCACAGCCTGGTCCACTCCTGTGCCCACCGACTCAGTGTGTGCTTATTGAGCACCTACAAAGTGCCGGCTCGGGGCCAGGTGGTGGGGTATCCCAGCACCTGATGGAGGGCAGACGTCCCTGCTCTCAGGGCCCCAGGCTGTTGGGAGAGTGAGAGAGCAGTCAAGGAGGCACCCCCTGAATGGGTCGCTGTGAACTGGGGAGGGGGGTTGCTCCGAAGGATAAGACTGGGGCAGGGCAGACACAGGGGTCCAGAGATTAGATGAGATAAGACTTGGACCTGCTTCGGGGATTCCTGGGGGCTTCCCCAGGGACTGATGGCTGGACTGCATGGGAAGGTGCAGAGAAGTTCCAGGAGGAGGAAAAGGCAGACCAGTAGGTCCCCTGGAGGGAAGGAGGAGGGCTCATGGGGGCCTCTGAAGGGCTGATGGGGGGGCAAGGGTGGGGTCCCGAGAGCTGGGGAAGGGAGAGGCTGCGGGGTGAAGGCAAGGGCTCCGGCTGCACTTTATCCGGGCCACCAAGCCCTGCACCATGACCTCTTCGTGACCTTCGGACTCTGTCCTCTCTCCTTCCTCATTCCCACCGGACAGCCCCAGCCCAGGGCTCCTGGCCCCTCCCCTGACCTCCTGCAGCAGCCTCCTTCCCCTCACCGGCCTCTCTGACTCCGGTCCCCACAAGTTCTCGGTGGCCCTTCTTGCACGCTCACAGCTGAGATCACGCCCTTACCTGGGACTCCCTGGGCTCTCGGGGCAGCTCTGGGAGGGCAGGAACCACGTGCGACCCACCCATTCCTGGGTCCTCAGAGAGTGCTGGGGACAAAGTTGCAGATACTACCATAGTTTGAGACGTTTCTGTGATCTGAAACCTGCAGCCATACTGAGAGAAGCGATCATTTAAGATAGAAGCTTGTGACGATAAAGAGGTGATTTTTTTCTCCCCCCACTCAAGTCCACCGATCTCCTGAATTCTATCTACCCACCCCAGGGTGAAGGGCTGGAGCTCCGTCCGTAACGAGGCGTAAGTCGGTGCACTCGGAGCAGGGTAGCCTCACCAAGAAAGGAGAAAAGGGAGCTGTGGCCACACATTCAGCAGGGCCACCTGCAGGGCGGGAGGACAGACTGGGCCAGGAAGACAGTTTACTGCCAGCCAGCCTAGAAGAGCCAAAGGACTGGAGCTTCAGCTTCAGCATCAGTCCTTCCAGTGAACACCCGGGACTGGTCTCCTTTAGGATGGACTGGTTGGCTCTCCTTGCAGTCCAAGGGACTCTCAAGAGTCTTCTCCAACACCACAGTTCAAAAGCATCCATTCTTCGGCGTTCAGCTTTCTTCACAGTCCAACTCTCACAACCATACATGACCACAGGAAAAACCACAGCCTTGACTAGACGGACCTTTTGTTGGCAAAGTGATGTCTCTGCTTTTTAATATGCTGTCTAGGTTGGTCATAGCTTTTCTTCCAAAGAGCAAGTGTCTTTGAATTTCATGGCTGCAGTCATGTGCTAGCACCTCAGCTGAGTTCGAGAGTCAGAGGGCATTCTAGGCAGACGGCACCCTGTGGGTGACCCCGGGGCAGGTCCCACCTCTCTGGACCTCCGTCCCCACTCTGTGTGGTGGGCAGGCTGGTCCCCAGGCCTCTCAGGGCCCGCAGTTAATCCCTGGTGAGGAGGACTCTGGCAGTCAACGTGCCATTGAAATGTCCCCCTTGCTTAGTGACGCTTGTGGTGAACCTGCCCTCAGACCCTCAGATGAGCAAAGGCAGAAATGCCTCTCAACTGGCTCTAGGGGGAAGGGGCAGGTTCTGGCTCCTGTGCCCAGCAGGCTGGGCTTCCCTGAGTGTCCTGCAGCCCTGCTCTCCTCTGTGTGGGCTCCGTTCTCTGCTCTCATCACTGCACAGACAACCCGAGCGCTGGGCTCAGCTCAGCTGGACCAGCCCTGGACCAATCACTGCCGCTGGGGAGATGCTATGTTCTGATGGGCAGGCCAGGTCAAGTGCTCACTTGACATGGACCGAAACAGGGGCTGGTGGGTCCCAGGCAGATTCGAGGACCCAGGTAAGAAGATGATGGACTCCATCGGAAGGATGTTTCGTCCACAAAAGTAGCAGAAACTACTCCAAGAGGTTGAACTGTGGCCCCTCAGTGCCCCCCACAGATATGTCCACCTCTCAGAACCTGTGAACGTGCGTGATTTTATGGGGCAAAGTCTTTGCGGATATAATGAAATCAAGGCTCCTGACATGAGAGCAAACTGGGTTTAGGGTGGAGCCTGAATCCAATGTCAAATGCTCTTATAACAGGGAGGCAGGACTTCTCTGCTGGTCTTGTGGTTAGAAATCCACCTGCCAGTGCAGAGGACACAGGTTGGATCCCCAGAAGAGCCCACGTGGCTGGCGCACCAGTTACTGAGCCCGTGCTCTAGAGCCTGCGCTCCGCAACAAGAGAAGCCACCGCAAGCAAAAGCCGCCACACCACAGCTAGAGTGACCCAGCCCCAAGCCGGGCCTGGAGCCCCAGATGCTGAAAGAGGCAGGAAGTCCTCCATTCAGAGGGAACGCAGCCCTGCTGGTGCTTGGGTTCCGATTTCTGGCCTCTGGAGCCATGAGGGAATCCATTTCTGTTGCAAGCCAGCCAATTTGTGGTCATTTGTGACGGCAGGCACAGGAAATTAACACATCCATCCCAGTCTCGTATGATGCCCCTTGCAATCCCCAAGGGTTGAGTCTACATGGAGGTGTGCCTCCAACATGCCCAAACTTTGTCTCTGATCCAGCCCCTCACCTGCCACTCCTAGGATGGACCACTGCCCCCAACATTCCCGTCAGAAAAGGACAAAGGTGGGTGTGAATAGCTGTTGGGCTCTAGACACTCTGCAATGAGGCTTGTAAAGTAGGTGTTAGATAAGTACATCGATACAACTGAAGGGAGACCCAGACACACACTCACTGCCTCTTTGCAAGGCTCAGGGAAATAGATCCCGGTGTGTGCTGTGCTCTGGCCCTGTGAATAAGCCACTTAGTATCTTTGAGCCTCAGTTTTCTCACCTGTAAAATGGGGATGATGAAATTGCAGTCCTGCAGTTAGATTGAGGGTTAAATGAGCTGGATACAATGAACTCGGCACAGTGCTAGGTGTTTAAGAAGAGCTGTTTTGGGACTTCCCTGGCCGTCCAGCGGTTAAGACTCCGCGCTTCAAGGGGCAAGGGTTCCATCCCTGTCAGGGAACCAGGATCCCACATGCACGGTTCAGTTCAGTTCAGTCGCTCAGTCGTGTCCAACTCTTTGTGACCCCAAGGACAGCAGCATGCCAGGCTTCCGTGTCCATTACTAACTCCTGAAGCTTAGTCAAACTCATGTCCATCGAGTCAGTGATGCCATCCAACCATGTCATCCTCTGTCGTCCCCTTCTCCTCCCACCTTCAGTCTTTCCCAGCATCAGGGTCTTTTCAAATGAGTCAGTCCTTTGTATCAGGTGGCCAAAGTATTGGAGCTTCAGCTTTAGCATAAATCCTTCCAATGTATTCAGGACTGATTTCCTTTAGGATGGACTGGCTGGATCTCCTTGCAGTCCAAGGGACTCTCAAGAGTCTTCTCCAACACCACACTTCAAAAGCATCAGTTCTTCAGTGCTCAGCTTTCTTTATAGTCCAAGTTTCACATCCATACATGACCACTGGAAAAACCATAGCTTTCACAAGATGGACCTTTGTTGGCAAAGTAATGTCTCTGCTTTTTAATATGCTGTCTAGGATGGTCAAAGATTTTATTTCAAGGAGCAAGTGTCTTTTAATTTCATGGCTGCAGTCACCATCTGCAGTGATTTTGGAGCCCAAGAAAATAAAGTCTCTCCTGTTTCCCCATCTATTTGCCATGAAGTGATGAGACTGGATATCATGATCTTAGCTTTCTGAATGTTGAGCTTTAAGCCAACTTTTTTTACTCTCTCCTTTCACTTTCATCATGAGGCTCTTTAGCTCTTCTTCACTTTCGGCCATAAGGGTGGTGTCATCTGCATATCTGAGGTTATTGATATTTCTCCCGGTGATCTTGATTCCAGCTTGTGCTTCTTCCAGCCCAGCATTTCTCATGATGTACTCTGCATATAAGTTAAATAAGCAGGGTGACAATATACAGCTTTGACATACTCCTTTTCCTATTTGGAACCAGTGTGTTGTTCCATGTCCCATTTTAACTGTTGCTTCTTGACCTGAATACAGATTTCTCAAGAGGCAGATTAGGTGGTCTGGTATACCCCTCTCTTTCAGAATTTTCCACAGTTTATTGTGATCCACACAGTCAAAGGCTTTGGCGAAGTTACTAAAGCAGAAGTAGATGTTTTTCTGGAACTCTCTTGCTTTTTCGATGATCCAGTAGATGTTGGCAATTTGATCTCTGGTTCCTCTGCCTTTTCTAAGACCAGCTTGAACATCTGGAAGTTCACGGTTCACATATTGTTGAAGCCTGGCTTGGAGAATTTTGAGCATTATTTTCCAAGAGTGTGAGATGAGTGCAATTGTGTGGTCGTTTGAACATTCTTTGGCATTGCCTTTCTTTGGGATTGGAATGAAAGCTGACCTTTTCCAGTCCTGAGGCCACTGCTGAGTTTTCCAAATTTGCTGGCATATTGAGTGCAGCACTTTCACAGCATCATCTTTTAGGATTTGAAATAGCTCAACTGGAATGCCATCACCTCCACTAGCTTTGTTCATAGTGATGCTTCTTAAGGCCCACTTGACTTCACATTCCAGGATATCTGGCTCTAGGTGAGTGATCACACCATTGTGGTTATCTGGGTCATGAAGATATTTTTTTATTGTTCTTCCGTGTATTCTTGCCACCTCTTCTTAATATCTTCTGCTTCTGTTAGGACCATACCACTCTGTCCTTTATCGAGCCCATCTTTGCATGAAATGTTCCCTTGGTATCTTTTATTTTCTTGAAGAGATCTCTAGTCTTTCCCATTTTATTATTTTCCTCTATTTCTTTGCATTGGTCACTGAGGAACGCTTTCTTATCTCTCCTTGCTATTCTTTGGAACTCTGCATTCAAATGGGCATATCTTTTCTCCTTTGCCTTTGGCTTCTCTTCTTTTCTCAGCTATTTGTAAGGCCTCCTCAGACAGCCATTTTGCGTTTTTGCATTTCTTTTTCTTGGGGATGGTCTTGATCACTGCCTCCTGTACAATGTCACGAATGTCCGTCCATAGTTCTTCAGGCACTCTATGAGATCTAATGCCTTGAATGTATTTGTCACTTCCGTTGTATAATCATAACAGATTTGACTTAGGTCATGCCTGAATGGTCTAGTGGTTTCCCCTATTTTCTTCCATTCAAGCCTGAATTTGGCAATAAGGAATTCATGATCTGAGCCACAGTCAGCTCCCGGTCTTGTTTTTGCTAACTGTTTAGAGCTTCTCCATCTTTGGCTGCAAAGAATGTAATCAATCTGATTTGGGTGTTGACCATGCAGTGTCCCCTGTCCTTCCTCCACCCAGCTCCACCCCCGGTGGACTGCGACCCATGCTGCGGGTCACCGGGGATGACAGGGCCGTTTGCAGGCATTTGTTGGCCTCAGTGTAGTTCTTGCTTTTGGAGGCTCTGTCCACACAGTCCCAAACATTAAGGTAGCCTTATAAAATGTAGTCTTTTTTCAAAAACAGATTCTGAAAAGATTTTAAAGTAATTTTTCACTTGAATTGACTTGGTTCCTTGACCCTGCCTTTGATGACCTTGGAGCAGATGCGTGACCTCTCTGGGCCTCCTGGCTCCTCCATGAAAGAGCAATAATGGTGTTCCTGAGTCACAGGGTCCAATGTCAGCATTTGTAAAGTCATGAAACAGTGCCCCGCACATAGCAGACATGTGCAGGCATGTTGGCTACACAAGATAAATTACCGGCAATGTTTCATTTCTGATTTCTCATCATGACTCTGAATGCTCAGGATTCTTGTTACTTGAGCGTCCTCGATGTAGTGAAACTAGCGAAACTTTCATAATTACCAAATCAAAAATAATGATGATGTAATGCCACATCCTAGAGGGATTTGTTGATGCTGTTGTTTAGGCGCTCAGTCGTGTCCGACTCTTTGCGGCCCCATGAACGGCAGCATGCCAGGCCTCCCTGTCCACCACCAACTCCCAGAGCTTGCTCAAACTCGTGTCCATTGAGTCAGTGACGCCATCCGCTGTCTCATCCTCTGTCACTCCCTTCTCCTCCTGCCCTCAATCTTTCCCAGCATCAGGGTCTTTTCCAATGAGTCGGCTCTTTACCTGTAGGTATTTAATGAAGCATTATTTATTTATTTGGCTGTGTTGGGTCTTCGTTGCAGTGCCTGGGCTTAGTTGCCCTCAGGCATGTGGGATCTTAGTTCCCTGACCAGGCATCAAACCTGTGTTCCCTGCATTGTAAGGCAGATTCTTAACCAGTGGACCACCAGGGAAGTCCCAGTAAAGCATCTTCTAAAGTTCACCTTTTTTTTTTTTTTCCTATTTGCAGTAGTACACAATGTTGGTTGTTAATACAAGTTCTGCCACCCCAAGGGACAAAGGCTGCATTCATAGCCAAGGGAAGTGACCTCCAGGCAGGAGCTCTGAGAGTCTGGAAGAGCGGGGGAAAGGAGGGCAGGCTCTCTAGCTCTCTGCCGGGCTCACCCAAGCTGTCCTCCGATCATGTCCGGGCTGGACAGGCCCCAGGGGACATATAGTTCAGCCTCCACTGACGGACTGGAGCCTGGGGCTCTGGAGCAAAAGGGACTTTCGCAGGTACAAAGTGTGTGGTCGCAGGTCTCCCTCCGGATGAACACATTTCTTTCCCTATTTCAACCCCTTCCACATCCAGCACAGCCCACGACACCTCCCACATCCCTATCCCAGGTACAATTGTTCTTCCCAGGAGCAACCCACTGCCTGGCAGTTGAAGAAAGGCCTCTCCTTTCCAAACTTGTCATCAAACGTGCATTCTTGAAGAGGCCTTCCCGCCCCAAACCACAAAAAATGGACTCACTAATGCCAGACGGTGTGTGAGTTACTGTCTCTCCCTTCCTGGCTCCAGGGTTCCAGTCCAGACTCCAGGTCCAACTTGCTTTGTGACTTTAAGCGTGACTCAGCCTCTCTGGGTTTCACGTGTCTTACTTAACATGGAAGAGAACACCAGTTGCCTTTCGGGGCTGAGGATAATCCTTGTCCACATTCATGAAGCTTCGGACATCAGGCGGCTTCTCAAGTAATGTTAGTTAGGTATCTCCCCAACCCCCAACCGTCTCCAGCACTTCCTCTTTCAAAATCGCTGAATTCCTTTCTTTTCCCCAACGTGTCGGTGCCTAATAATAATTTTAAGGTTATCCCTTCTGGGGGAATTTTAACAGAGATCTATTTTTAAAAAGTGGAATGCTAAAGTTGTAGTTTCTGCCAACAGATGATGAGAGACTATTTCGTGTGCTAGGTGGATGGTGGAAAGGGGGCCAGAGGATAAGAGAGGAGGTGGTTGGACCCTTCCAGGTCGCCTCTCTGTCTTGGTAGCAGGTGAGAAGCACCCAGCGTTGGAGGAGCTGTTGCAGTCTTGATCTGGGGACGGTTGGGTTTAAATTTCCTGATGAAAAAAAAAGGCAGAGGAACCGGAGTTCCAAGAACCTGAGTCACAAGAAGGGAGAAGTCAGGCTAGGAAGCTGCTGACAACACACTCACATGACTGAAAAAAACTTTTAACAGATTCTCAAGGGAGACTAAGAGAGCCTTTGAACCTGCCCCTTGGGCCTTCTGTTCATCCACCCGAGGAGAGGTTATTTATTCCTGATCTACCTCCAGAAATATTGTCTTTTCTTCTTGGGGACTAAGCAGAAAAGATGAACAATTGGTTCCAACTATGAAGCAACAGTTAGATCTGGACATGGAGCAACAGACTGGTTCCAAATAGGAAAAGGAGCACGTCAAGGCTGTATATTGTCACCCTGCTTATTTAACTTATATGCAGAGTACATCATGAGAAATGCTGGGCTGGAAGAAGCACAAGCTGGAATCAGGATTGCCGGGAGAAATATCAATAACCTCAGATATGTAATGACACCACCCTTATGGCAGAAAGTGAAGAGGAACTAAAGAGCCTCTTGATGAAAGCGGAAGAGGAGAGTGAAAAAGTTGACTTAGAGCTCAACATTCAGAAAACAAAGATCATGGCATCCAATCCCATCACTTCCTTGCAAATAGATGAGGAAACAGTGGAAACAGTGGCTGATTTTATTTTTCTGGGCTCCAAAATCACTGCAGATGGTGATTGCAACCATGAAATTAAAAGATGCTCACTCCTTGGAAGGAATGACCAACCTAGACAGCATATTAAAAGGCAGACATTAAAAAAAATAATAATAAATAAATAAATAATAAAAAATAAAAATAAAAAGCAGACATTACTTTGTCAACAAAGGTCCATCTAGTCAAGGTTACGGTTTTTCCAGTAGTCATGTATGGATGTGAGAGTGTGACTATAAAGAAAGCTGAGCGCTGAAGAATTAATGCTTTTGAACTGTGGTGTTGGAGAAGACTCTTGAGAGTCCCTTGGACTGCAAGGAGATCCAACCGGTCCATCCTAAAGGAAATCAGTCCTGAATATTCATTGGAAGGACTGATGTCGAAGCTGAAACTCCGGTACTTTGGCCACCTGATGCAAAGAGCTGACTCATTTGAAAAGATCCTGATGCTGGGAAAGACTGAGGGCAGGAGGAGAAGGGGAGGACGGAAGATGAGATGGTTGGATGGTATCACCGACTCGATGGACACGGGTTTGGGTGGACTCTGGGAGTTGGTCATGGACAGGGAGGCCCCTGCGGTTCATGGGGTCGCAAAGAGTTGGACACGACTGAGTGACTGAACTGAACTGAACTGATAGACTCACAGAACATTGGAAATCCAGGAAGGTGCTTAGAGATCACCCGGTCCCATGGGCCATTATATGGAAAATAAATGATGCTCAGAGAATAGAAGGTTGGCGGTCAGGGACCAGCATCAGGACTGCTGGCTTCTCTGATGACCAGTCCCTGCGAGAAGAGTTCTCTGGGCGCATTTGTTCCTGACACTGACAGGCTCTTTGAATCAGATCAGCCCCAAATATTGAGAGAGAAAAACATGAACCACCAATGCCATCGTCCCTTGTATACACAGGATGGCGTTCGGGTCTATGGGCACAGATGTCAGGGAACGAAGCAACTGACCTTTGAAAGCAGACCGCTTGTGGTTGATTTTCCTCTGCACTTTGCTTGATTGCTGCTCTAATGTTGTTTGCAAAATAAACCTTGGGGAAAGAAGTGCTTGAGTAGAAAGTTTATATGATTCCCTTCATCTCAGGTTTGCTCACTGCATTGGTTTTCTGTGGCTAACAACAAACTACAGGTTAGAAGTAAGACTGGGGGCGGTGGGGGAGGAGATGGGTTAAAAGCAAGGTGCAGGGAAGGCTGTGCTCTTTTCTGGAATCTCTGGCAGAGAATCTGTTTCCTGGCCTTTTCCAGCTTCTAGAAGCTGCCTGCATCCCTTGACTCGTGGTCCCTTCCTTCACCTTCAAGACCAGCAGCACTGCACTTATCTGATCACTTTTCTGTTGTCACCTCTCTGACTACAGCCAGGAAACCTCCAATTTTGAGAACATACGTGGGGATTTCTCCGGTGGTCCAGTGGCTAAGACTCTTAATGCAGGAGACCTGGGCTCAGTCCCTGGTCAGGGAACTAGATCTCTCCCGCTGCAACTGAGAGTTCAACTGCACGACTGAAAGGTCCCATGTGCCGCAACTAAGACCCAGGACAGCCAAATAAATTAATAATAATAGTAATAGAAGAGTGTGTGATTGCATTGGGTAAACGTGGGTAATTCGGGAAACTTTCTCCATCTCAAGATCCTTAACCTAATCACATTTGGGAAGGCTCTTTTTTTTTTTTTTTTTACTATGTAAGGTAATATATATTTACAAATTCCAGGGATTAGGGTTGGGCATTTCTGGGGACCATTGTTCTGCCTACATGTTCTTTTTCCCCCTCAGTGGTATCTCTAAAAATACACCCAATTCTTTGCAGAAAAGAACATTTTCATTGTCATGGAAAATACGGCTACACCAAAATTCTTTCAAGGACTTTAAATCTTTTTATCTTTAATTCTATTTAACATTCTGCATATGTACAGAAAAGTGTATAACTCATCAAGTTACAGTATGAGTTTTGTAAACCGACCGCACCGATGTAAGCAGCATGCACATCAAGAAGCAGAGCATGCCCTGGGCGCCCAGAAACCCGGCTCATGCCCGCTTCAAGTCCAAGGTATTAGTCAACATTTGTTGACATTAAAAAATTTCCTATGTGGGCAATACTTGGAGTATGATTGAATAAAAAGGAAAGAACCCAAGGGCTGTTCATTTCTTCATTCGATGAGTATTTTCTGGCACCTCTCCTGGGCTGGATGCCAGGGAAAACGGGATGAGCTGATTGGATGAGGGTCCTATGGCACAGAAGCAATAGAGGCAACTCTGTGTGTGTGTGTGTGTGTGTGTGTGTGTGTGTGTGTGGTGGCGGGTGAGGGGGTGGGAAGGAAGTTTGAGAAAGAGATAAAAATACAAGTGCATTGGCCAGGCCTAATCAGAAGGCTTCCCATAGAATGTAGGCCCTGAAGGTGAACACACAGAGGAGAAGAAAGGATTTCCAGCAAGGCGGGGGCACAAATGAAGGAGTGTCAATGGGGTTGGGTGGAGTCAGGTGGAGTCAGGGGAAACAAAGAAAGAGATGACCATTGGACTTGCCAGCCTATGAGCCCTTGCTCAGTCATTCCTGTGTCCCATTTCATTTTTTAAAGACTTTCTCACGAACATTTTATTTATTATTTTGGCGGCGCTGGGTCTTGGTCGTGGTGCTCGGGGGGCTTCTCCTGTTGCAGAACACGAGCCCTAGAACATGGGATCAGTATTTGTGACCCGTGGGCATCGTTGCTCCGTGGCGTGTGAGATCCTAGCTCCCTGAACAGGGAAGTCCCCCCACTTCCCATTTTACCAGCCCCAAGTCCCAGCAGTCTGGACTCAGCATCAGAACTGTAGCACTCAGGCCAGTGTCTTCCTTTCAAAGATGGGGAAGCAGTCCCGGGGGAGAAGATATATATATATATATATATATATATATATATATATACACACACACACACACGCACACGCACACGCACACGGCCAATCATTGGCTTCATCAGTTCTCTCCCTCCACATGCCTCTACAGAGCCTCCCAAACCCCACCCTCGCTATGCCTGGTGCGGGCACACAGGGGTCAGAACCCCGCCCTGCCAAAGTAGCCGCGAGGCCTGAAGCAGGACCCAGAGCACCCGCTTCTCCCGCACCCCGCAGTCCCTCACTGCCTCCTCCACCCCCTGCTCCCTGCCAGGCCTCTCAGTCATTCTTCATGTGCTCAATTCACGGGCATCTACTCTGTGGTGGGCCACGTTCCAGGCACAGGGAGTACAGCGGTGCAGAAGACAGGCCCCTCCCTCAGTGGGGACGTCAGACAATAATAAACAGAACACAGAGCTCTATAATGTAGTGTCAGCAGAGGTAAGAGATGTGTGTGAAGAAAAATGAAGCAGGATGGGGACTTCTGTGGTTGTCTAGTGGCTGAGACTCTCAGCTCCCAATGCAGGGGACCTGGGATGGATCTCTGGTCAGGGAACTAGATCCCACATGCCGCAACTAAGAGTTTGAATGCCCCAACTAAAGACTGCATGCTGCAACAAAGACTGAAGATCCCACGTGCTGCAACTGAGATCCAAGGAAGCCAAATAAGTAAATAAGAAACAAACAAACAGGATGAAGGGGTTGAGGGGAGGGAAGGTGGTCTTTGAAGTTAGGTGGTTGGGGAAGCTCTTTGAGGAGGTGACACTGGGACCCAAACAAGATGAAGAAGCTTGAGTTACAAGGCTGGGGGACAGTTACAAGGATGGTCTGTGGACAGAGATTGGCGTGACCGCAGGGGGACGTCCTTGGAGATTTAGAGAGTGGGGAAACGCCAGTTTCTCCCTCTCCATGTCCGTCTCCCTAGTCTGCAGAAATGGGTCACCAGGGGTGAGATCAGGGAAGGCCCTCTAGCTGCTTCCCTCCCAGATCTTCCTCTCAGTGGAGGCCAGCATAGGGACCGATGCCCACTGGACCTTGGTCTTTATCAGGATCACAAGTCCAGCTGATCTCAACTCCCTGCCCCCAACCCCCTCGGTTCAGTTCAGTTCGGTAGCTCGGTCATGTCCGACTCTTTGTGACCTCATGGACCGCAGCATGCCAGGCCTCTCTGTCCATCACCAACTCCGGGAGTTTACCCAAACTCATGTCCATTGAGTAGGTGACACTATACAACCATCTCATCCTCTGTCCTCCCGTTCTCCTCCTGCCTTTCTTTCCCAGCATCAAGGTCTTTTCAAATGAGTCAGCTCTTCGCATCAGGTGGCCAAAATATTGGAGCCTCAGCTTCAGCATCAGTCCTTGAACACTCAGGACTGATCTCCTTTAGGATGGACTGAATTGATCTCCTTGCAGTCCAAGGGACTCTCAAGAGTCTTCTTCAACCCCCTTGTACCTAGTTAACACTCAGAGACACCCCATCGCAGGGCTGAGGAAGCAGGCTTTCTCAGCACCCTGCACTGTGGCAGGCGAAGGAGGCTGCGGCGACAGGAAGGGCTTTTCCACTGTCCCCCACCCCACCGCGTGAGACCTGTTTCTGGGGGAGGGGTGACCCCTTTCTGGGTTATGAAGAGGAAGTTGGCAGCGGAAACCGGTACTGACAACTTGATTGAGGAGAGAAGGGTGACAACAGGGAGGGCAAGTGACAAATTCAGTCTCTCATGGGGCAGCGCGTAGGGTGTGGAGCCGGCCGGGTTGGTCCCCCCGCGGCAGGTCACAGGCGGGTGACCCGGGGCGTGGCCTGAGACGGGGGCGTGATCTGGGCGTGTCTGGGGTGAGGCCTGGGAGCCAGGGGCGGGGCCTCTGTGATCAGGGGGCGGGGCCTGGGGATGGTGGCAGGATCTGGATGGGTGGGTGTGGCCTGAGGGTGGGAAGGGGCGGAACCTCGACGGTCGAGGGCGGGGCCTGAGGGACGGTGGCGGGATCTGGATGGTTGGGGTGTGGTCTAAGGGCGGGCAGAGGCGGGGCTGGGGCGGGACCCGGACGGCTTGGGGGCGGGGCAGGGCGGGGCCGGGCGGGGCCGGCGGCGGCCTGGAGGCGCGCAGGCGGTGTGTCAGCGACGCGGAGGTGCGCTGGTTTCGCCGGGCTCGGCGGGCGGCGACGGCGGCGAAGACGCGCACAAAGGCGGATTGTGGCTTCTCTGGTGCTGGCGGCGGGCGGCGCCGGGGCGGGGTCGGCGGGGCGCGCCCGGGGCCCCCGCGGGCACCGCGGCGCGGGCGATGAGTCGGGGCCCGGCATGGCCTCCGCGCGGCCGCCGGGCCGGGCCTGCGACGCTGTGCCCGCGCCCGCGGGGCTCCGGGCCGGGCCGCCCGCCCTCCCGGCCGCCGCCGCCGCCTCCCCCGAGCCTGCGGGCGGCGCGGAGGCCGAGGAGCGCTCGCTGCAGCACATGCTGCGCGCCATAGCCGAGGAGCGCGGCCGCGTCAGCCTGCGCCGCGAGGTCTGCGGCCTCGGTGAGTGGGGCCGGGCGGGGGCGAGGCCGGAGCCGCGGCGGCGCCGGAGTGTCCGCGCGTGTCTCCGTCTCTGAGCGTGTCTCTGAGTCTCCGCACGTCTGTCCCCGAGTGCGTCTCGGGGGGAACCCCCGCGTTCGCCCCAGATCCTCGCGTCCTGGTCGTTCCCGCGCCCCCGCGTCTTCGTCTCTGATCCTGGTCCCTGGAGGGGTCCGGCACGCTCGCGTCCCTGAATGTCTGTCCCCCTGTCCGCCCATCCCGGGGTCTGTCCGTCTTCTCCCTTCCTCTCCCCTCCGTGGCTCCGCCGGTTCTCTTCCGTCTCCGGGAAGCCCTCCCCTGGGCCTCCGTGCCGCGGCCGGCAGTGTAGACAGGGCAGGTCCCCGGCGCCCGAAGGCCTCCCCGGGGCCTCCGTGCGGCGGCCGGCAGTGTGGACAGAGTAGGTCTCCGGCCCCCGAAGCCCTCCTCCGGGCCTCCGTGCGGCGGCCGGCAGTGTGGACAGGGCAGGTCCCCGGCGCCCCTCCCCGGGGCCTCCGTGCCGCTGCCGGCAGTGTGGACATGTCAGGTCCCCGGCGCCAGAAGCCTTTGTCTCCCCGCGCGGCTCTGCGCCTTCGCTCTGACTGGGGACCTGTTGGACCGTGGGCCCCGAAACCACCCGCTGGGCAGAGGGAGCAGGGCGGCCGCCCCTCGTGCTGTGACTCCGCTCTACCGAGGCCCCGAGTCTTAGATCTGCCGGTGAGTGGGGGCAGGGGTGTCCCGTATTGTCTACAGGGAACCGGGGGTGGGGGTCTACAGGCGGGGGTGGGATCTCCCAGCGCGGCTGGATGTGAGGTAATGGCTCCTGGTGGATCGCATTCGGACTGAAGCCCTAGGAGCCCCCCACCCTCACCCTACCCCACCCCGTAGGGTGGGTTTTGCGGTTTTCTCTCTGCAAAGACCCCTCCCTTCCTCCTGCAGGAATGACTTCATTACCACGTTGTCACCCACTCCCCCTCCCCAGTCTGGGCTGGGGATTTCTGAGGGGGCAACGGCAGCTTTTGGAGAAGGGAATATCCACCTTGGAGATTCTACGGCCCCGCCTTCATTCACCGTTGGGGAAACTGGGTCCCAAAGAGCCAATATATCCCCCACCCCCAACCTACCTGAGGTCACAAGGCTTCCAGACCCCCTCAGCAGGCCACACCCTGGAGGCCGCGTTGAGGGCGGGGATCAATTTGCATCCTCTTTTTTGCGGGAGGCAGGCTGCCCTGGAACGAAGCTTTGCTCACAAGTGCTCACAAGTCGGGGTGAGGGTGGTGGGCATGAAGGTGAGGTGTCTACAACACAGAGCTGGATGGGAACATAGGTTTCTCTGGTCTCTTCTGAAAAGGTGTCACTAAGGAGTTTTGAGCAGAAATGGAAGGATCCTCATTCCTCCATTTAGCAGACGTTGGTTGAGCACCTACTCTGTGCCCGGCTACATGCCTGCCAGGCAGGCTGCTTGTCACCTGGCACAGAGTGTCTGAAATGGGAGGGGTCTGAGCGACCATCTGCTCCAGGCCCCTCTGCCCTGTTTGCTCAGCCTCTCCTGGCACCCCTCCCCACTCCCCTGTCAGCCCATTCCTGTGTCCTCTGAGCATCCTCTGCCCTGTTAGACAGTCCCTGCCCTGAAGGGCTTGCAGCGCCCCATAAGAACAGTAATCATTTGCCCTGGCACCTGGCGTTCCCTGAGCACTCAGTGTGTGCCAGGTGCTTTGTGCAGGCGCCCTCCATCTGATACTGACTTTGCCCGAGAGGAGTGTGATCTGTTTGACTGACGAGGAGCCTGAGGTCCAGAGAGGCCCAGGGACAGCCTGTGAAGAAGCCGTACCGCTGGGGTTGACCATGGTCAGGGCGACCCCGGGGCCTGGCCGCCGGATAATCCCTGACCCGGATAATCCCAGCCAGGCTGCGTTGCGCCTGCTGTTGTGCTGCATCTGGGGAGGAGAGCTGCGCCTGCTAGGCCAGGGACGCAGGCCGATGGTCACGCTGTTGCTGCGTGCCTCCTCTTCACCTCTAGTTGCCCTTCACACACAAGGCCTCCCCATCCTACCACCCCCGGCCCCTCAGAACTCAGTCCCTGTCGTGCTCTGGTGCTCTGAGCTTTTATCCCTGCTGTTTGCTGCTCCTGGGAGGCCACCTGCCCTGCACACTCACCGGCCCTGCAGACAGCTGCAGGTCTGTGTTCGGGCCTCAGGGCTGATGCTGCCACCCGGGGACGCTTCCTCCGGGCCCCGTCCTGCTGTCTGGGTGCTCATGTCCAGTGGGTCATTGGACTGCTGTGGCCCTGTGATTCTGTCTCCTCAGTTAGCCAGCGACCCCTCCAAGGCCTTGACCACATCTGGGACCCCCCGACCCCCGGTGCCCAGCACGCAGCACATGCAGAGCAGGTGCCCGGTGCTCGTTCAGCAAAAGAAGGAAAGGATTACTCTCTGGACTGGGGAGTGAAGGGCGCGGATGGCAAGGAGGTTAGGGTCTTCAACTCGTAGAAGGGCTCATGTTGCCCGTCTCTTTCAGTTTTCAGACGAGAGACGTGATGTTCAGAGAGGGGCAAGCTAAACAGTGGCTTCATGCCCAGGCAGAGTTAGGGACGACTAGCCTGAGCGCCTGGGCATGAGCCAGAACGCCCTCCCCAGAGCACTGTGGGGAACATCCAGTTGCTCACGTCATCCTCTCATCTCCACTTTGCAGCTGGGACAACCTGTTGCAGTTACGAAATAACTTAAATCTCCCAGATTGTTGTTGACTCAACCCTCAGGCTGTTCAGAACCATGCCATGCCCTCTGAGGTTGTTTCGAAGGTGTGCAGGAGCCTCTGGGGGAGACCCTTGAACCTGGATGAGTCAGTGTCTATGAGACGGGAGAAACTGACTACCATTCCCCAACACCTAACCCCCACCCTGGCCACTCCCCATATCATTGCTTGGCTGCTATGATGAAAGGCACCTTGGAGACCCAGACCTGATTTCTGACTCTCGTCCACTGTATTTTCTGCAGTGGAAGCATTTGTCTGAACACTTGCTCCGTGCCAGATGGGGGGATCAGCTTGGATCCTTACCACATGGGGCGGGGGACAAGTGAGTGGGGAGAGAGAGCCAGGTACTCAGGTGAACTCTGAGGAATCAGCCAGGCCTCTGGTCAGTCTGAGCGGGGTTTTGGTGTTTTATCCACAGGAAACTGCCTGTGCTTTCAGGGAGCTTGTGGGCCAAGCTGGCGGCTGGGGTAGCTTGTGCAAGCACCAAGAAGCTCTGAGCTGGGAAGAGTGAGGTGGTCCAATGCCCAGATTTTGTGTGATGCCGACATCTGGACCAAAGGTGGAGAGAGCCTGATGCTTCCTCTTGGGGACTGGGCCTTCTGATGGGCCGTGGACGTCCAGCCTGTGTGGACAGGCTCCCTTTAACACGGGCGTCATGCCGCTGGCCTGTGGTCAAGTCATACGGACACAACCTGGGTGTGAGCTGTGGAGGGGCGCTGTGAGGGGAGGGGCCTCCTCATGCTGCCTTTTATGGTGCCCTGCCTAGGCTGAGTGTTATATATTTTTAAAATTTTATTTTATTGGCTTTTTTTTTTTTTTTCAATTTTTTATGGCCGAAGGCAGCCTGTGAAATCTTAATTCCCCAACCAGGAATTGAACCCACACCCTCGGCAGTGAGAGTGCAGAGTCCTAACCCCTGGACCACCAGGAAGTCCCCAGGGCTGAGCATTTTGAAGCTGCTTGTTCCTGGGCTCTCACCCCTGTTTAGGTGGCCTAGGAGCTTTCTCTTTCTCTGGAGTGCTGTGGTACCAAACGGAGTATTTCCCTTTCACCATGTCCTTTTATTCTCAAATTACTTCTCTTAAGGTGGGGATTATTAAACTCTTCTCTTTGTCCTGGTGGAGAAACACAAGTTCGGCGGTGAAGTGACGTACCCCAGTCCCGTGGCTAGGAGGTGGCAGAAGAATCTGCCTGAACCCCAGCTCTTAGCAGAGGTGAAGGCCCACACCTGTCCTCAGGTGCACGTGACCTGATGTAGGCCTGCGTAGCTGCCTGCCGCCAGGTGGCCTGGGGGCGGGCCCAGGTCGAGGTGGGAGAGGTGGTGAGGGGCACAAAGAGGGGACCCCTGTCCGCTGACCGGGACGGGGCGGGGTCATGCCTCTGAGAGGGGGTCCTGAGGCAGGCAGAACTTGCCAGGCCGGAGCGGGGAGGCTTGCAGGCTGGAGCGGCGTTTGGGGCTCCGGGTGCCCGGCTGGGACTTGGGTGCTCCCGGGGCCCGCCCTCAGGCCGCTGTGTGGGTGTTTGACTTGAGGACCAGCTGGCACTTAGAGAAGCTGTTGGTCCCGGGGGTGGGGGCTCAGCCCGTCTGCCGTGTGCCAGCTTCTCTGGGCCTTCGCTTCTGTCTCCTGTGGAGGCAGCTTCTGCTGTTACCCCAGAGGAGGGAGCCAGGCTTCAGAAAGGAAAGTGATTCCCCCAGGGCCATGCATCTGGGAGCTAGCAGCGGGGGTCTCAGGGCTCCAGCCAAGGCCGGTCAGGCGCCAGGAGCCATCCTGCAGAGAGTGATGGAATGAGGCCGACAGAGGGCTAAGGGGGCAGTTGCCTTCCCGCGGGCCTCGCCTCTGCGCCGAGCACCTGCACCCGCCACCGCCCCGTGCGTCGGGAAGGTCCTTGCACGCTCCGCTGAGCCTCTGTCTGGCTCCGCGCTGTGTAGCTGGGGCGTCATGTCGGGCAGGGGATGTCCGTGGGAGGTGTGGCTGGAGTGGAAGACCTGGGGCCTGTGCCTGCCACCCCTGGGGGCCTCCGTGTCCTCATCCGTGAAGTGGGGATGTCAGGGTCCGGAGGGTCGAGGGAATCGTCAGGGAAAGGACAGGCACAGCCTCACAGGGCGGCGTAGGGCCACAGGAGCCGCGGCAGGACCAGGCCCCGCGCCGCCCCAGCACAGGCTGGCCCTCGGTGCCGCCGTCCTTATAAGGGGCACAGACCTCTGGCTGTGGAGTTGGGGCGGGACCCGAGCTCCGCAGATGATGGCTTTGCCATAGCTGTGGCTGGTTTTCCGGGGATCCCTGGGGCCCCTCCAGCGCTGGGGCTGGCTGAGTTGGCCGTGGGCCAGTGCGCGGGGAGGAAGTATGGCCGTTGGAATGGCAGGGGTGCCTCTCTCGGTTCCTGCGCCTATTTTTAAGGCCTGTGGGTTCCGGCCTCCACCGTTTCTGGGGCTGCTGGTGGGTCCTCTCTCAAGGTCGGGGCGCTGCGTCCTTTCAGAGAGCACTGAGGACACGGGCCTTCACTCTCTAAGGAGGCTGAGGCTAGGGGCTGCAGAGATTCTTGGCAGAGCCAGAGGGTGGTCAGCTGTGTTGGCACCCACCGCCCTCCTCTGCCCTGGGCTGGAGTGCCTGCTGTGCCCCTGCCCTGAGGCCTTGCTCAAGGTGCACCCCCTCCTTGAGGCAGTGGCTCCTCATTTACATCTGCCTCGAATACCAGCCAAGCCACCAGGCCCCTGAAAAGAAGCCCTGGGTGGGACACTTGTTTAAAAAAAACCCAAAAACAGCCTCAAAAACCCCCAAACAAAATTTTTTTTTCCAATTAAAAAATGTTACATGCACAGTATAGAAACTGGAAAATATAAGAGAATGGAAAAAAAATTACTCATAGTTCCAGTTATGCAGAGACACATGGCATCACCGACTCAATAGACATGAGTTTGAGCAAACTCCAGGAGCTGTTGATGGACAGGGCTGAACTGAACTTAACTGACACTATTAACTTTGCAAAGTCTCCATTTCCAAGCTTTTTGAAGCCCCTTAACAGATACTTGACATTCTACACATAAAGTTTCTTCATCATGCTTTCTCACTTAAATTTCCTAAAACATTTTCCATGCTGTTCAGACTCGAAGCATTATTTAAATGACTGCAGGGCAGTTGAGTGGATGTGCCATAATTTACTTAATTGGTCTTGTCTTGTGGGAAACTTAGTTTGGATCCAGTTTTTCTCTTCTATAAACAGCTTGCCACAAGCCTCTTCATCTGTGCAGAGCTTTCTGCAAGCGGAGGATTTCTTTGGGCCCCCAGCCCAGGAGGCTGTTTCTTAGAGGTTGCTGTCTGACCCCCGAGGGCCGGACTGAGACCATGCGTGGATATGGCAGGTGGCAGACAGATGTTTACCAAACTCACAGAGGACTTTCTGAATTGCCGGGGCAGAACGCTTCCAGGGCAGATGGTAGTGGCAGGTGGGCGGAGAGGGTGATGGTTCATGCTGCCGCCGCGTTCCACCCAGCCCCTTCCCAGACCAGCCCAGACCCTTGCTGGGTCCCCAGCCCCTAGCACCGACTGCCCTCGGCCATCGGACACCATCTCCCCTCCAGGGGTGTGTTGCAGGTACCTGCCCCTCAGCCTGGCCAGGCCTGGGCGGGGGTCAGCCCTTCCCGGCACCCCCACTTCCCGTGGCCGAGGTCTGCCCGCCCCGGACCATCCCTCACCCCGACCTCGGGTCCCCCTTGGGCTGCACTGCATCCCCGCGGCTGCCACCCCCGACCGTGTCGTACTCGACCGTGTCCTACTCTGCCGCTTACACCCTGCAAGACTCCTTGAGGCAGCCAAGTCAGAGTGCAAGACCCTTGGTGACCTGGGCCCGCTCGCAGCTGCGCCCCCCGCCGTGCGAGTCTTCTGGTGGGGGGTGCTCCTCCATGGGGGGTGCTGACTCCTCACCCGGCAATCCCGCCCTTTCCTGACCTCTGGAGGGGCCCTGCTGCCCCTCTCCCCACCCTGTTCTTGGCACCTGTAGGGATGTCCGCCCACAGGCCTTTGAGGCACAGTCTCCTGTGTGTGACCTCCTCTCCCTCACCTCCCCTGCAGGGCCACTGGGCTGGCTCCGGGTCCCCTGTGCCAGCTCATGGCAGAGCAGGCCCAGGGCAGGGGGCTGGGGGCAGTGAGGGGCAGGGGTCAGTGTGGGGGAGGGGTGGAGTCGGTGTCGGGGAGGGGGAGGTGGGGGGAGGGCTTGGTGTCTGTTGAGTGAAGACAGCGGTCATTCTTAGGAGGCAGCCTTTGTATAGGGCAGTCAAGGTGTGGAGGGTCCTGCCTGGCAGAGACAGGGCAGAGAAGGGCAAAGGTTGAATGCCATATCACTTTAGGGAGGTTACTGCTGTTCTTGGATCCCCTGGAGGAGGGGGACGCCTTACTGCCCTGCATCCACCTCAGGCAGAAGTCGGCCTGCAGACCTGGAGCCCACGGAGGGTCACCGAGGCTGCCCAGAACAGGTTTCAGCCCTGGGTCAAGTCCAGGGGACCCCACGGGAGTTGCTGCAGGCAGGGCCCTTCCCCCGCCCAGCCCTCGGCTTCCTCTTGGGTAAAACGGGGAGGGGAGGTTGATTGGCCCACTGTTCACAGCCCATGGTCCTGGGACACTCAGTCACCAGTGCACACGCCTCTGACACTAAGCCACCGTGCTCGAGGAGGACCGTGCTGCTGTGGTTCAAGACGAGGGAAATGAAACGGAGAAGCAGACGCAAGAGGAAGCCCTCCTCAAGGCGGACGTAAGAACCAGGCCACTCCACCACCCAGAGCTGCGGCGTCACGCTTGGGGCGGCAGGCTTCACACCCGGCGAGCCCCCCAGCTCGGTCTACAGGTCCGTCTTTCTGATCCCTAGCATGTGGAGGTTGGTGCCGCCTCAGGTGGTCCCCAAGGCTGTGCCCCCACTTCAGGAGGTGGGGCCCTGGGTTTCAGGCTTCCCCCGGCCTGTGGAGGAGGGAGCTGCCCCCTGAGCAGGGCTGCTCAGCTCCTGGGAGTCCTTGTCCCACCCTGCCTCCCTGCAGCAGACCGCGAGGAGTCAAAGGGTCAGCCTAGACCTGAGAGGCTGTGCAGGGAGCGGGGTGGGGATGAGGTCATCCCAGTCTGTGTCAGGAGCCCCTCTCTAAGTCTGGGGAGGCCGCTTCCCTCCCCAGAGCAGCCACCGCTCCGTCACTGTGAACTCAGCCCTGGGTCATCTCCATAGCAGCCCGTGTCGAAGGGGATGTCACCCCTGCTGGCAGACGAAAGTGATGGGGCTCAGCGAGACGGAGGCCCCTGGTCAGGGTCCCAAGTAATCCGTGCGGGTTCTGCACCCAGGCCTCCTAGACTCGAGGCTGTCTGTGCCTGTCCCACACGGATATCCATTTCTCCAAAGGCATTTGTGCCTTTTCTTCCCTGTGGCCTCGCCCCAGTCTAGTGTTTTAAGAAGAAGCCCGGCCGCTGCTTTTCACAGCGAAGGACCTCTTAGAAGAAGCAAGAGTGAAGGAGGGAAATGAAAGAGGAGGACTGCCTGGGAGGGGGCATTCTTGGGGAGGAAGCCGTGGGGCTGAGGGCTGGAACTGCACAAGGCCGCCCCCCCGCCGCCGGCCTCAGACCCTGGGAAGGAGGAGAAATGAGAGGGGCCACCCTTGGGGGATGGGGAGGCGTGTTTGGGGGGCTCTGTGGGTGACACTGAAGGTAGAGCCCCTGAAGCGCCCTGTCTGTTGGCTCTGCCCCCGGCCTAGTCGGGGGCGGCGGGCAGGCCTCGAGCCCTAGCTTTCCTAGCTTCCCGCAGCGGGTCACACGTTGGAGTGAAGTGAGTGAAGGCGCTCAGTCGTGTCCGACTCTTTGCGACCTCACGGACTGTAGCCTATCAGGCTCCTCCGTCCATGGGATTTTCCAGGCAAGAGTGCTGGAGTGGATTGCCATTTCCTTCTCCAGGGGATCTTCCTGACCCAGGAATCGAACCTGGGTCTCCCACACTGCAGGCAGACGCTTTACCGTCGGAGCCGCCAGGGAAGCAACCTCAGCCTGCACCCTGAAGCCCGCAGGAGTGGCTGCTGGGGCGCGGCCGTGAGCAGGGCAGTCCTTCAGCCTGGGCTCCCTAGGTGGGCTGGCCCAGCTGAGCCAGGTCCCCAGCCCTGAGCCTGGTTTGTTGGTGGGGCTGGGCACCCACACGGCCTGGGGTTGCTGGGTGGCTCCGCTGCTCGGGCACAGCTGTGAACCTCTTGCGGGGCTGGCCTGGGCTTCTGGGCTCTCACCATGTGCCTCTTGGGAGGAGGCGGGATAGTAACTGGGGCAGGGACCAGGTGACCTCCAGCAGGGGCAGGGGGGCGGGAGCTGGGGCGGTCGGGCCACGGCCCCTGTCTGGGCTGGGCATCTTGCATGGGTGTCCACGGAAGGTCACTCAGGAGAACGGCCCCTCCTCGTCCTGGAGGCTGGTTGATATGCTGGACAAAGCAGTGAGTCGGGAGTTGGCTTAAGGCCACGTAGGTGCTGGCGACGTGGGGTACTGTTTTGGCCTGATGAGTGTGCAGGCAGGCTCGAAGCCGTCTGGGAGCGGTTTGTAGGGAGTGGGCTGGCCACAGTCCCGTGACGGTGGCCGCAGGACTGTGGGGTTTGCACGCACTGCTGCTTCGGAGAATCCAGAGGATCGCTTTTGGGAACTGTGGGGGCCGTGGGAACTTGAGTCTCACCCGTGAAAGTGACCTTGAGGTCAGGTCCGGGTTTCTTCCTCACTGAACCCGGGCCCCAGGAGGTCAGGGTGGGGGCTGAGCCCGACCTGGAGCTGGCCAGTGGGGATCGAGGCCGCTCTGCGAGGGAACCCAAGGGTGTAGAAGTCTTTGAAGGATTTCGCAACACTACACATATTGTGAGGAGGGACGGTGGCTTCAGGCTGGGTTTCAAAGCCGACACTGTGTTCTCCAAGTGAACCGGAAATCGGAGCGTGTCATAGTCACATGGTGGTTGGTTCAGCGTGGCTGACGCCCTGTTTGGGCCCTGCCCTGTGCTGGGTGCTCGGCCACTCTGCCAGCGAGCTGCCTGCTCATGGTGAGGGAGACACATATGGGTGGTTAGTGTGATGAGGCCGTACCCAGGGCAGAGAGCGCGGCTGAGCGCTGGGCTGTGGTTGGCCCTGCCCCCTGCCAGCAGGGTGACCTCAGACAGGTGAGTCACACCTGCAGCCTCCACCTCCTCCTCAGCAGAGTGAAGGCACTAACAGGTGCTTTAATTGAGTGTTAGCAGCTGAACCCGCCAAGATGCATACGCTTCAGGCTTCTGATGACTTTACGCCTCCAGTGTACACGCGCATATAGGATGCTCCCGTCACCTCCCTGGTGAAAACCTAATACTGAAGCCGCAGCTGAACCCAGAGCCAGCACTTGGTGGTGGCGGCTGCCCGTCTCTCCTCACCGCCTCCTTTTGCACAACATGTGGGTGGAAATCTGACGACTTCCACTCCCATCTTCTGGGGTCCACTCCTCAGCATGCTAAGTTTTCCGCCTTGTTTTGTTGGCATTTTGCTTTTTTCGTTGGTGCGGGGGCATTTGTTATCCCTTTCTTTTGTATGTGATTTGCAATGATGTGCTTACGCAGCTAACCCTTGAATTGCACTTTTTAATAAATACTTGTAACAGTGAAAACATTTTTTGACCTTTTGAAGATCACGTGCGGTCAAGTGGCTCAGTTGGGTCATGGGAGGTGTGTTGTGGGGGATGCGGATGGTAGGGACGGGCCCCCCGGAGGCGATGGCGAGCTGACCTGCATAAGCTAGGTTGGGCTGGGCCCCGGAAGAGACTCCACGGTGAGGGGAGGGGTGGCTGGGGATGCATAGGGTGTTCAGTCAGGGAAGAAGGTGGTGGGGGTGGCTGGAGCGTGGGAGACCACATTGCCCTCTGGAAGGGATTCTTTGGAGGGCCTGGCTCTTCTGGGGAGGAAGGCTGGACTTTCCCTGAAGAAGAAAGGAGCAGGCAGGTGATGGCTCTCCTGGTCAGGCCCCTGAGCATCACTGAAATCTCAAGCTTCCCTGGGGCTGCAGCAGGGGACCGGCCTGGCCCGTGGGGTGGCTCACGTGGGGCCCGTCTGACCAGCTCTCCATCCAAGTGCTTCCCTGGGGCAGCCCTGGGCCTCCCTGGGCAGCTTCTTTGTCTTCCGTGCCCTGGGGGAGGGAGCACGGAGAGCCCCGAGTTGATGAAAGGCCTATTGACGGGCCACAGAAGCCTATTCATGCTGCCCTGGCTGCTCAGGGGCGGAAGTGGCCGAGGGCTGCCCTGGACTCTCCCTCCTTCGGGAGGGGCCGGGCTGGGCTGGGCGCCCCCGAGCCAGGCAGCTCTCAGGAGGCCTCCCGCGGGGCCCTTGGGCAGGCTGGACACCCGGCATCCACAGGCGTGGGTCACACCTCCGCTCATTCCTCATCTCCGCAACAGAGAGGCTCCATCTCAGCCCCTTCAGGGCCCCAGTCCTGTGAGGGTCCACACAAAGCCCCACCCTGCCAGAGGCCACGTGCAGTCCCGGCCTCCTGGCCGTGGCCCCACTCCCCTGTCCCACCTGCTCTCCAGGAGGGCCTTGCGTGCTGGTCCCTAGCCCCCTGATCCTCCCTTCTTTGGGGCGCGCTCCCTGACGCCCTGGCCGCTGCAGCGCTGTGGTGCAGGCTCAGGGGCTCCGCCTGCCCTCCCCACCCTCCCGATGCAGCTGTCCTGAGACCAATAGCTCCCTTCATGGGCCCTCCGAAGAACTCAGGACTGTGGTCCCTTGTGTCTCAGTGGAGAAGAGAATTCAGCGAGAGCGGAGTGGCTAAGAACTGGTTTACTCGACTAGGACACTTGTGAGGCTTGCGAGCAGGCGGGTGAGAAAGCCACACCCTGAGAACTCAGTGGGCTGCAGTTTCCTGTGGAAGTGTTGGTCTCTCAGTCGTGTGTGACTCTCTGTGACCCCGTGGACTGTAGCTGCCAGGCTCCTCCGTCCGTGGAATCCTCCAGGCAGGAATACTGGAGTGGGTTGCCATTCCCTCCTCCAGGGGATCTTCCCGACCCAGGGATGGAACCCAGCTCTCCTGCATTCCAGGTGGATTCTTTACCATCTGAACCACGGGGAAAGCCCCACAGGTTTAGAATCAAAGGAAGAGTGGGGAGGGGAGAAGACCTTCTTTGTCTTTCTTGGGTAGACGCCATGCTTCCGTCACCAGCTCCTCCTGCAGGCTGGGCAGGGGAGCTTCCTTGTCCCTACGTGGTCAAGCTAGGTCACAGATGGTTGTTTTTCACATGTGCAGAGAGCATGCCTTGGGGTCGTTAGCTCGCCGAGCTCGCTGGACGGGCTGTAGGCCTCAGGCCGCCTCTGCTTTATCGCTCTGGGTCACGCCTCGGGCCTCTGTCTCACGGTTTGGTTGCTAGGCAAGCCTGCTTGGCTGTGTGGTTGAGCAAGCGTGCTTTCTCGAGCAATGATTAACTTCCAGAGGCCTCCCATATTTTTTCTGCTCACAATCCCGTGGTGGGAGTGGCTGTTTAATCACCTATTTTGTCCCTTCATTCTGTCCCTATGATTCCCCTCTCCAGGTGTTTTATCCTTTTACGCTTAAAAGAGGGTGAGGATGATGGCCCTTCCGTCATGAGCTCCTTCCAGCTGAGATGGGCAGAGGCCTGCCCGGGAAAGGAGCAAACAGCTGGCTTATTGCCCGGCTCTGCTGGGAGAACTGCCAGTCAGTGCCATTCTGGTTAACATCACCCTTTTCCCTCTCTTAGAAGTTAAGCGTTGGAGAATGAGTCTACAGAAAGATGTATATTAAAAGAAATACAGCAGAAAACATCAGAAAAGTCATTCAAAGAGATTATAATCAGGATTTTGAAGATCCAAACCATTTTTTAACCCCGATAATTTCCAAATCCGGAAAGGGGTCACTTAAGGCTTCAATTTGTTTTTAGTTAGGCCCAGAATCTCAGTGTTTTCTATTTCAGGGTCTGTTGAGTCTTTTATTTCAGTTATAGGTTTAATCTGTACCTTTTTTTTTTTTTTCTGTTAATAACATTTGGTGATGAGGGTAGCTTTCTTGTCCCTTGAGAGAGAGGGTGGTCCCTAATTTAGTTAAAGAGTAAGTTCCTTTTGTTAAAGAAATAGGACCATCAGGCACAAACAGAAAGCAGTGTAGAAGCAACGGGTGTTGATGTCACAGAAAAGGGGTCCCAGGAAAGTGTGCCCCTGTCTCTTTCCTGCCTCCCCCGTTACACATTCCCTGCAGTCGTCAAGATTTTCAGCCATTCGGGTTGAAACCAAGGAGGCTGCGCCAGTGTATATGAGAAATTCCGTCAAGTGGCCCCCATTTCAGTGACCACCGAGGCTCAGCCTCAGTTACACAGACGCCACCTCTAGGCGGAGCCACTTCTGGCTTTGGGCCCCGTCAGTCTTCTGATTCGGAGAAGGCAATGGCACCCCACTCCAGTACTCTTGCCTGGAAAATCCCATGGACGGAGGAGCCTGGTAGGCTGGAGTCCATGGGATTGCAAAGAGTCGGACACGACTGAGTGACTTCACTTTCACTTTTCACTTTCATGCATTGGAGAAGGCAATGGCAAGCCACTCCAGTGTTCTTGCCTGGAGAATCCCAGGGACAGCGGAGCCTGGTAGGCTGCCATCTCTGGGGTCGCACAGAGTCGGACACGACTGAAGCGACTTAGCAGCAGCAGCAGCAGCCTCCTGATTGTGAAACTGTCAGTGACCGAGGGGCCCCTCACTTGCTGGCGCCTGAGGCACTCGCTCTGTCAATGCCCTGTGATCCCTGGTCAGGAAACGGGATCCCCTGCGCCGCAGCTAAAGATCCCACGTGCCACAGCGAGGACCGCAGATCCCACGCCCTACGAGGACTGAAGATCCCGCACGCTGCAGCTGAGACCCGGCACAGCCACATAATAAACATATTTTAAAAAGCCATTTATGTCTCCCTTTGCCTTTCCATTCTGTTTCAGTTTATTCTGCTCTCGCATGAAACTTCCTTGTTAAGAAAATTCAGCCTCATTTAAGAGCTCCGGTAATTTTTCCAGCGTGGTGTTTGTTTTTACCTTTATTTATGGTGTGTAGGGCTTTTTGTTTTCTATATTAATTTTTTATGTAGTTTGATTTATCTATCATTCTTTTTTTTTTTACTATCATTCTTTGACAGCCTCCTCTTTCTGAGAGAATTAAAAAAAAACCTCATGCATGGTTTATTTCATTTTCTTATAATTTTACTTTTAGCATCAGAAGTTTTTCTCTTTCCAAAATTGGTTTTGGTCTGAGCAGGGGCCCAGCCTCATTTTCTTTCCTCTGCTGACCAGTCTTTCCAAGACCATCTGTTGAAGAACCGGCTTTATCCTACTGACTAAAAGGACGAATCTTTGTGTGAACTAAATTACCGTGTGTTTTTGTTCTGGTTTTGTGCCTGCTCTTCAGTTCTGTTGATCAGTGTGATTGTGTACCAGTACCACCTCGCTCTCCTTGATCACTCAGTTCATCGCCTTCACTTAATTAGCCAATATTCATTGTTTCCTACAAGTCAGATACCGTTCTAGGGGCTAAGTGCACAGCAGGGACCAACACAAGGAGGGAAGGTGCCCTGTTAGGACAGATGGGTTCTAGTAAGGCAGGCGCTGGCACTCGAGGGCTCCAGGCCAGGTCCAGCCTGCTGCCCGCTGTTGTAAATGAACTTCTTGGCACACCGCCACGCCTATTCTTTATGTAGTGCTGTGGGTGATCTTGTAGTTGAGACAGGACCGTATGGTCTGCAGAGTATTTTCTGTCTGGACCTTAATAGAAAAAGGTTTCTGGCTGCTGTACTTGGGAAAGACTGAACGCAAAAAAACATAAAATAGATGTGATGCTATACGGCGGTAGTAGTAGTACAAGTGTTTTGGGAAGGCCTCCCTGAGAAGGTAGGCGTTTGAGTAAAGCGCTAAGGGAGCGACTTCCCTGGTAGTCCAGTGGCTAAGAGTCCATGCTCCCAGTGCCCTCCCTGGTTAGGGAACTGGATCCCACGTGCCACAACTGAGTTTGCCTGCTGTGATTAAAAGGTCATTTGAAAAGACCCTGTTGTTGGGGAAGATTGAAGGCGGGAGGAGAAGGGGACAACAGAGGATGAGATGGCTGGATGGCATCACCGACTCAATGGACATGAGTTTGGGTGGACTCTGGCAGTTGGTGATGGACAGGGAGGCCTGGCGTGCTGCAGTCCATGGGGTCGCAAAGAGTCGGACATGACTGAGCGACTGAACTGAACTGATGTACCTCGAAGATCCTGCATGCTGCAAGTAAGAACCGGGGAGGCGAGGAAGGAAGCCTCATGGAGGATTTGGAGCAGAAAAGTGACAAAAACTGTTTCAAGTCTGGGGGGCTGTTTAGGAAGCTGGGACAGTCCACACAGGCAGGAAATAGTGGTGCTTGGCCCCAGCTGGAAGAGTGGTTTGTGGGAAGCAGTTGGATTCCAGATACATTTAAAGACAGAATCAATGAAATGATGCAGACGTGAAGTCAGAGAGTTCTGCAGGAAAACAAAAGACACACCCACCAAACAATGGTAGAATTGACAAATCTGTCAGTTAACATGTCTGTCCAAGTAAGAGAGGACTGCGAAGTTTCTGTTGGAATCAGCATCTGGTGAGACAATAGCTAGAGGTGTTGTGGGGTGAAGAGAGGGTTTGTGGGTTTTCTTTAACTTGGGTAATTCTTGAGTATTTTTTTTGCGGCGGGGGGGCGGGGCAGAGTCTTTTGGTTAGAAGTGAAGAAACTTATCCATGGCAGCTTAGAAAGGGAAAATAAATCTGGAAAAGAATATATATAGGTGTCTGAATTACATGTATTTATATGACTGAATCACTTTGCTGTGGACCTGAAATGCTGTGTTGTAAATCAGCTGTCTCCAGTAGGAACGTCCCTGGTGGTCCAGTGACTGAGGCTCTGCCCCTCCGATGCAGGGGGCCCTGGGTTCCATCCCTGGTCAGAGAACTAGATCCCAGGTGTCGCAACTAAAAGTTCACATGCTGCAGGTGAGATGCCATGCAGCCAAATAAGGGCTGGCGCTAGTGGTAAAGACCCTGCCTGCCAGTGCAGGAGATTAGAGGCGCATCCCTGGGTCAGGAAGGTCCCCTGGAGGAGGGCATGACAGCCCGCTCCAGTATTGTTGCCTAGAGAATCCCACTGACAGAGAAGCCAAGCGGGCTACAGTCCATAGTCCAAAGAGTTGGACATGACTCAAGGGACTTAGCACTCATGCACGCAGCCAAATGAATATTAAAAAAACCAACAACACTATACTTCAATTTAAAAAAGTAAAAGGAGAGATTTATTGGCCAACAACCTAGAAGATTGACATCTAAGCCTCCAGAAGACCGCGGAAGCCCAGCACTAAGACCTGGAGTGGATCTCCTCTCTGTCTGTGTCCGAGGATGTTTCCATATCTGAGAGGATTCGTGGCCCCACGTCACTCTTTCTGCATTTTCCTGGCTGTTCTTATTTTGAAACATTCTTAGCATTTTCTCTTGGGTCATGTTAAATTAATAGATCAAGTTAGCAATTAATAGATCCAGTTAGCAATTAGAATTGCTGCCTCCGTGGTCTGAATATTCTATTATGATTATGTTTGTTGTGGTGGTCTGTGATCAGTGAGCTTCGATGTCAACACTGCAAAAAGATTGTGACTTCCTGCAGACTCAGATGACAGAATTTTTCAGAAATGATTTTTAAATGGAGGGATGTTTTCGCTTTCTCAGACATAATGCTCTCGCGCACTTGCTGCTGCTGCTGCTGCTAAGTCACTTCAGTCGTGTCCGACTCTGTGTGACCCCATATATGGCCTCCTACCTGGCTCCCCCGTCCCTGGGATTCTCCAGGCAAGAACACTGGAGTGGGTTGTCATTTCCTTCTCCAATGCATGAAAGTGAAAAGTGAAAGGGAAGTCGCTCAGTCGTGCACTTGCTAGACTACAGAATTGTATACGCGTAACTTTTAATTCAGCAAGCCAGGCTTCAGCAATACGTGAACCGTGAACTTCCTGATGTTCAAGCTGGTTTTAGAAAAGGCAGAGGAACCAGAGATCAAATTGCCAACATCTGCTGGATCACTGAAAAAGCAAGAGAGTTCTAGAGAAACATCTATCTCTGTTCTATTGACTATGCCAAAGCCTTTGACTGTGTGGATCACAACAAACTGTGGAAAATTCTGAAAGAGATGAGAATACCAGACCATCTGACCTTCCTCTTGAGAAACCTATATGCAGGTCTAGTCAAGGCTACGGTTTTTCCAGTGGTCATGTATGGTGTGAGAGTTGGACTGTGAAGAAAGCTGAGTGCCGAAGAATTGATGCTTTTGAACTGTGGTGTTGGAGAAGACTCTTGAGAGTCCCTTGGACTGCAAGGAGATCCAACCAGTCCATCCTAAAGGAGATCAGTCCTGGGTGTTCATTGGAAGGACTAATGCTGAAGCTGAAACTCCAATACTTTGGCCACCTGATGCGAAGAGTTGACTCATTGGAAAAGACCCTGATGTTGGGAGGGAGTGAGGGCAGGAGAAGGGGATGACAGAGGATGAGATGGTTGGATGGCATCACCGACTCAATGGACAAGAGTTTGGGTAAACTCCGGGAGCTGGTGATGGACAGGGAGGCCTGGCGTGCTGCAGCTCATGGGGTTGCAGAGTCGGACATGACTGAGTGACTGAACTGAACTGAACTGAACTTTTAATTCGCTGGGAAACCAGAATGTGTGATTCACTTTATTGTGATATTTGCTTTTATTGCCCTGGTCTGGAACCAAACTCCCAATGTCTCCAAGGTCCGCCTGTAACGGTGGGTTGTGATGATGCTTATTGTCTCTTTTTCTTTTTTAATATTTATTCATTTGGCTGTGTAGGGTCTTGGCTACAGCACATGGGATATTTGCTTTTCCCTTCGGCCTGCGGCATCTTTAGTTGCAGCATGTGGGGTCTGTTAGTACTCCCTGACCAAGGATTCAACCTGGGCCTCCTGCGCTGGGAGCTCGGAGTCTTAGCCACGGGACCACCAGTGACGTCCCCATTTCTAGTGTTTTCTAGTTGAGATACATACCATGTTTAAGGAAGTATCTGTTTATTCCTATTTTATAGGGAATTTTTAAAAAATCAAGAATGAGCATTTAATCTTAAATGTTCTCCCAGTACCTGTGAATACGATCATGTGTTAGTTCTCATTTGAACTATAACTTTATCATGACTGTATAACTAGATTTCCTAATATTGGACCATTCTTCTATTTTTGAGTTAAATTCTACTTGGCATACTTTTAACAGATGGCGGGATTCTATTAAATATATTATTTAAGATTTTTATGTTATATGATGAGTGCAGTTGGCCCATAATTTTCTCTGTGTTGTTTTGTGGGGTCAAGACTGCACCTCCTTGTTAAAAAGAATTTGCAAGGCTCTTAAAAACCTGTGCGTAGCATTTGAGCTATCTGTTTCTTGAAGATCTGGTAGTGAGTGAGTGATAGCTGCTCAGTTATGCCTGACTCTTTGCGACCCCATGGACTGTAGCCTGCCAGGTTCCTCTGTCCATGGAATTCTCCAGGGAAGATTACTGGAGTGGGTTGCCGTTTCCTTCTCCAGGGGATCTTCCCGACCCAGGGATCCTGCATTGCAGGAGAGTCTTTGCCACCTGAGCCACCAGGGAAGCCTACTATTAAGAGACATTTCTAGGTATGAAGACAGGTCAGCTTAAAAAGTATCGGCAGACACATGCTTGACTTTATCTTATAATCTATAGACAATACATTGGAATATGTCATGAATCCATACACCTTTTCCAAAGGGAAACCCAAGACAGAAGGAGAAGATCTGGTAACGTCCTCTCAAAAGCGTCTCTTAGCTCCAGCGCGCTTGTTCAGGGAGCAGCTCTGCGGCAGCTCTCTTTGTTGCAATACGTGCCCATGATTCCTTTCTTTCTTGGCCTTGCTGTGCAGCTTGCAGGCTCTTAGTTCCCCGACCAGGGACTGAACCTGTGCTTCCCTGCAGTGGAAGCGAAGAGTCCTAACCACTGGACCGCCATGACCATCATTTTTAACGGCTGTAAACTGTTTTAAGTACTGAGTTACCATAGCTTGTTTCACCTGTGTGGTTTACTGGTCCGCAGAAGGACTGGGGTGGTTGTCAAGGAATGCCTCCTGAAATCCAGTTCACGACTATTCCAAAGCTCTGGTTAGTGAGAGATAATTCCAAGATATTAATAGTAGCAACAGCATGTTCATCCATCGAGTGTTGAGGAGGCACCTGTTACCATTCTGAGCACCTGGGGTTAGCTCTACTCTCCAGGGAGGCTGTAGGACAGAGCTCCTGGGGGCTCAGATGTGCAGTGGGAAGGTTTGGAAGCCTGAGTTGATTTCTTGGTTGCTCACCAGAGACCCTTCAGTGTCCTCATTATACAGTGGCTGGAAGACCCCAGGCCCGGGGTCTTGGAAAGAGTAGGAGGGGCTGGGTTGGAGCCTCAGAAGCTCTTGAGCTACTGGATTCCCAAGCTTCTGTGGCCTTATCTTTAAAACTGAAGCCTGAGGATTTTTTAAGCTCAGGTTATCCCATCTTATCAGTTAGAAGCAACAGTTAGAACTGGACATGGAACAACAGACTGGTTCCAAATAGGAAAAGGAGTACATCAAGGCTGTATATTGTCACCCTGCTTATTTAACTTCTATGCAGAGTACATCATGAGAAATGCTGAGCTGGATGAAGCACAAGCTGGAATCAAGATTGCTGGGAGAAATATCAATAACCTCAGATATGCAGATGACACTACCCTTATGGCAGAAAGTGAAGAGGAACTTAAAAGCTTCTTGATGAAAGTGAAAGTGGAGAGTGAAAAAGTTGGCTTAAAGCTCAACATTCAGAAAACGAAGATCATGGCATCCGGTCCCATCACTTCATGGGAAATAGATGGGGAAACAGTGGAAACAGTGACAGACTTTATTTGGGGGGCTCCAAAATCACTGCAGATGGTGACTGCATCCATGAAATTAAAAGACGCTTACTCCTTGGACGGAAAGTTACGACTGATCTAGACAGCATATTAAAAAGCAGAGATATTACATTGCCAACAAAGGTCCATCTAGTCAAGGCTATGGTTTTTCCAGTAGTCATGTATGGATGTGAGAGTGTGACTATAAAGAAAGCTGAGCACTAAAGAATTGATGCTTTTGAACTGTGGTGTTGGAGAAGACTCTCGAGTCCCTTGGTCTGCAAGGAGATCCAACCAGTCTATCCTAAAGGAAATCAGTCCTGAACATTCATTGGAAGGACTGATGCTGAAGCTGAAACTCCAATACTTTGGCCACCTCATGTGAAGAGCTGACTCATTTGAAAAGACCCTGATGCTGGGAAATATTGAAGGCAGGAGAAGAAGGGGATGACAGAGGATGAGATGGTTGGACGGCATCACTGACTCAATGGACATGAGTTTGAGTAAACTCCGGGAGTTGGTGATGGACAGGGAGGCCTGGCATGCTGCGGTCCGTGGGGGTGCAGTGTCAGACATGACTGAGTGACTGAATTGAACTGATCCCACCTTATCAAGTTGCCATGGCGATCTGCAGAGGTCACAGGGAAAAGGACTTTCAACCATAGTGCGTGCTAAGTCGCTTCAGTCGTGTCTGACTCCTTGCGACCCCATGGGCTATAGCCCACCAGGCTCCTCTGTCCATGGGACTCTCCAGGCAAGAGTACTGAAGTGAGTTGCCGTGCCCTCCTCCAGGGGATCTTCCTGACCCAGGGATCGAACCCTCACCTGTTAGGTCTCCCGTGTTGGCAGGCGGGTTCTTTACCTCTAGTGCCAGCTGGGAACCCCCATAAGCTGTAGAGTGCAGGGCAAGCGTGAGCCGTCGCCACCGTCAGTACTGTTGAGCTGTTGGCATGGTTACGTGTCCTGCAGAGTGACGTGGACAGTCTGTGGCCAGGTGGCAGGAGAGCATGGAGCTGGGCACGGGTGGCTCAGGTTCAGTCCTTGCACAGTGGCGTGCCCTCTTCCATGCTTCCCCAAAGCCACTAGTCTATAAAGGACTCTCCAGACGGAGATGTCTTCAAAGACGGTTACTTATGAAGGCAGGTCACTCACTGCAGGCAGCGGGGGAGGCTGGGTCCCATAGTCCCATTTGGAGCTGGCAGATCCCAGACTCTGTGATACGGCCCTTGCTTCTTATTCACGGATTCTGTATTTACGGATTTAGCTATTCACTGAAATGTACCCATCACCACACAGGCGGTACCTTGGGTGCTTCTGTGGTTAATCGCAGGTGTGTGCAAAGTGGTGGGAAACTGAGTCACCCGGGGTGCATGGTCCCAGCTGAGGTTCACAAGGTGGCGCCTGCCTCCTTGTCTCAGCTCATCCTTTCTGTGGTCATTTTGGTTGTTCAGTCGCTCAGTCGGGGCTGATTGTTTGTGACCCCATGGACTGCAGCACACCAGGCCTTCCTGTCCTTCATTATCTCCCGGAGTTTGCTCATGCTCATGTCCACTGAATTGGTGATGCCATCCAATCGTCTCATCCTCGGGGTCTATTTAGTGCCATGTATTTGCATGTTGTGCTTTTTGGTGGTGATTTTGCTATTTGAAGTGGCCCCGGAGTGTAATGCTGACGTGTCTAGTCCTGAGCGAAAGAAGGCTGAGATGGGCCTTATGGAGAATGTACATGTTAGATAAGCTTCACCCAAGCACGAGTTAGATGCTGGTGGCCTGGAGCTCAGTGTTAATGGCCCAACTGTGTATACACACATAACACAAGATAGTGTGTAGGTCATTCGATGAAAACGCAACCAGAGGCTTGCAGGAGCCCAGCCCTGTATTTCTGTAGGAGCAGTGGCTCTGTATTTGCCAACAGCATCTGTGGCCACTTGATAGACGAGAGCTACCACCACAGTCACCGTGGATTAGAACAGGCGGCAGGACCCCGGCCCCACAGGGAAGGCGGCGGTGGGTGCAGAGCTGTCCGTGGTGCTGCTCCGCGTCTGGGGCTGAGCAGATTCTGGGGCCGGAAACCTGCTGACCTTGGGCTGGACAGAGCCCTGGAGTTGAGGGAGGTCTGCTGGCCTGGCGGCTCCCGGGGCTTCTGACCCAAGGTACGTCTTGGTGGACAGGCCTTGGGACAGGATGAAGCGAGAAAGGGGCTCACCTGTGAGAGAAAGAGCCGGCACTGATTCCACAGCACTGGCCACATGGAGGCCAGCCACCCTGTGTCTGTTCATACGATTAGCACATCGCGTGGTTCAGGGACACTGGCCGGTTGGGGAGTCATCACCTCATCGGAGCAAGCCAGATGTGCAGGGCAGCAGTGCAGAGCCCCCCCCACCCCCCCGCCAAACACACACGTGGACAGAGCTTTACAGCATGCAGAGGACTTTCCATAATGGCCCCTCTCCCCACCCCCGACCTCACCGCTGGTTCTGGGAGAGTGGCAGGTTAGACCCCTCTGACAGAGGGACTCTCTGGGGTCCCCAGGGGTTCAGTGAACCGATCACCCAGATGGGGAGGAGCAGAGAGCCAGGACCTGAGCTCAGGTCGTCTGGCTGCAAAGCCTAACACTGTGCTGCGCCTCTGCCAGTCTGAGCCCTCACCCTGACCTTGACCCTTCCTAGTTCTGGACTTGGACTGTCTCCTCTCCCTCCCTCTTCTGCTCCCTCTGAAAACAGGGAGCCCCTTCTCCACCCTTGTCTCCCTCTCTCTCTCTAATGAGCTTTATGACACTCATCAGAAGTGATACATTCACGGGCAAAAGTGGTATCATCTTACTATTAAAAGCGTTAAAAGTGAAAAAAAAAAAAAGCAAGCATATGTCCTGTGAGGTTCAGCAGCTCCTGCCATTCAGGTGTACGTGTTTCCATCAAGTGTACATGTTTCGTGTTCGTGTCTCCGTCAGGGGTACGTGTCTCCATCAGGTGTACATGTCTCCTTCATGCGTACCTGTCTCCATCAGGGGTACATGCTCCATCAAGTGTACGTGTTTCGTGTTCGTGTCTTCATCAGGTGTACGTGTCTCCGTCATGAGTACCTATCTCCATCAGGGGTACATGTTTCCATCAAGTGTACATGTTTCGATCAAGTGTACATGTTTCGTGTTCGTGTCTCCGTCAGGTGTACGTGTCTCCGTCAGGGGTACGTGTCTCCTTCATGCGTACCTGTCTCCATCAGGGGTACATGCTCCATCGAGTGTACGTGTTTCGTGTTCGTGTCTCCGTCGGGGGTGCCTGTCTCCGTTGGGGGTGCCTGTCTCCGTCAGGCATATGTGTCTCTGTCATGCGTACCTGTCTCCGTCATGCGTACCTGTCTCCATTGGGGGTGCATGTCTCCATCAGGGGTGCCTGTCTCCATCAGGCGTATGTGTCTCTGTCATGCGTACCTGTCTCCATCGGGGGTGCGTGTCTCCATTGGGGGTGCGTGTCTCCGTTGGGGGTGCCTGTCTCCGTCTGGGGTGCGTGTCTCCGTCAGGCGTGCTTGTGTCTGTCGAGGGTGCGTGTCTCCGTTGGAGGTGCGTGTCTCCATTGGGGGTGCGTGTCTCTGTCGGGGGTGCGTGCCTCCGTCATGCGTACCTGTCTCCGTCGGGGGTACCTGTCTCCATAGGAGGTGCCTGTCTCCATCGGGGGTGCCTGTCTCCATCGAGGGTGCATGTCTCTGTCGGGGGTGCGTGTCTCCAGTTGGGGGTGCGTGTCTCCGTCGGGGGTGCCTGTCTGCGTCGGGGGTGCCTGTCTGCGTCGGGGGTGCGTGTCTCCGTCGGTGGTGCGTGTCTCCAGTTGGGGGTGCCTGTCTCCGTCAGGGGTGCCTGTCTCCGTCGGGGGTGCATGTCTCCGTCGGGGGTGCATGTCTCCGTCATGCGTGCGTGCCTCCGTCATGCATACCTGTCTCCGTCAGGCGTACATGTCTCCGTCCGGTGTGTGCCCGGGGCTCCGGGTGTGTGGTGTAGCAGCTGTGGTCAGGGTGTGAGCGTCTGCTCTGTGACCAGGCGCCGGGGCACATGCCTTTCGTGTCATGCCTGTCTTGTCTGCGCGTCTTCATAGCATCCCTAAAAGCGTGATGGCGATTCGCTTTAGTACACACAGCAGACTCTACCGAGATTTAAGCGCGAGTGATTACTGAATATTATTTTCTTGTTCTCCTTCCTGTTATGACTACTGCTGTGTTATTTGCTGTCATTAATACCTATGGAATGTCTTTGTGCATAAGGCACTTCTTTATTCCCATTTTTTCCTTTGCCATAAGATAGAGTCTCATAAGCGGGAAGATGCTCGTTTGCCTTCCACAAAGGATACAGTAATTTTTGTTCTCTCACAAGAGCTCCGAGTTCAAAGTGTTCTTGCCAGCTTTGGTCATCGTAGCTTTTTCTCAACTTTACCGGAGTATGGTTTATGTCAAGTAAACTCCATGTCAAGTAAGTAAGTGGGCGAGTTTTGATGGTACAGCGCGTTCGGGGCGGCCAGTCTGCTGTCTGTGCCTCCAGTTTCGCCTTTGCTGAAGCATCCTGTGAATGGGGCCTTTCCGTGTGCCGCTGTTTTCCCACGTCTGACTTCCTCACTCGGCGTGATGCTTCTGAGATTTATCCTCGGTGCTGTGTTGATCAGTAGTCTGTTCTCATCACCAGTAACAGGCCACCGAGTGGCTACGCCACGTTCCGTATGCGTCTCCTCCTGGTTCCCAGTTTGGGTTTATTTAGGAACACAGCATCTGTGAACGTTTGTGTACCAGTGTCTGTGCAGACACGGGCTTCGAATCTCTCGGGCAAGTACCTGGAGACGGCTGAATCGCTGGTAAATACACCTTTAGCTTTACAAAATCTGCCATTTTCCTAAGTGATTGTTTTTTCTTTTCTTTCTATTTTTTTGGCCGAGTGGCTCTTCGTTGCTGTGCGAGAGCTCTTCCTGTTGCGGCGGGCGGGGGTTACTCCGCAATTGCAGGGCACCGGTTTCCCCTGTTGCAGACACGGGCTGTGGCCCCCGAGCCTCAGTAGTTGCGGCAGGCGGGCTTGGTTGCCTCGCAGCAGGTGGGGGTCTTAGTTCCCGGACCGGGGACTGACCCCATGGCCCCTGCGTTCACAGGTGGGTTTTTAACCACTGGACCACCAGGGAAGTCCCCTGGTATTTTTATAAAAGGCAAATTTGCCTTCTTAAAAATGACAACTTGTTCTTTCGGTGTGATTTTTTTTAATTGCTAGTGAGATTAATATTTTCCCACATTTTGCCAAGTGGGTCTGTTTCCTTTTCGGTAGTTACCTGTTTGGGTATTTTGCTCATTTATCTATTGCGTTCTTGCGCATTTTCCCTCGTAACTTGCCACGCTGTGAATTCTTTATATACAGACAGTTATTTATTGTGACTTGCGCTCCCCTGGTTTTCATGTTTCCTTTGATTTCAGCTGTGCCTCTCTTGGGCATAAGGGAAATTTTGAGTGTTCAGGGTGGCAAGCGGGTCTTGACTTTCGCGATCTCTCTTCTTGCTTTATCCTGAGTGTCCCTGGTCTGGCCTCTGCCTGATTGTCCCACCTGTCTGTCCTGCCTGCGTCTCTGGGTATGGCACCCACAGCCACTCTTGGCAGTGGTTCTGGCATCTCACCGGTGACAGGCGGGGTACGAGGGGGCTCCCCGACATAGTAGTTTTCTTCCTCCTGAGTTTGTCATCGGTACTGAAACAGTGATACGCTAGTGATAACATCTGTGTGATGTCCACATCGAGCCTTGTTCCTTTCAGAAGTTAGCGCTGGGTCTCCCCACCTGCACCTGCGGGGCAGGCAGGGGCTGCAGATGCTCGGGAAGACGGGTGGGGAGGGCCCTGTCTGGGTGCCCAGGTGCCTTCTCAGCGGGTGGCTGGCCCACCTGCCCGTGGAGTCACCGCTTTGAGCCCTGGGCGATCTGAGTCAGGGGCGCTTCAGCCCTTGTGTTGTGTGTGGTCTTGGGGCTTCATTGAAGGTTTTTCTTGGGTCAAGGCCCTTGTGACTGAAAGAAAAGGGCATGTTCGCACCATGTCCTGCGTGGGGCACCCAGGCCTCGGGTGGATGGTGGCTGGACTGCATCTGTGCTGTGGCACCCTGGGCAAGGCACCCACCTCCCTGAGCTTGTCTCCTGTTAAATTGGGCCAATCCGTTTATTCACGCAGCATTTATTGAGTGCCTGCTGTGTGCCTGGCTCTGTTCTGGGCACTATACTCAGATGATCATCCAGGCAGGTCCGTACTCCTGGGAGGCGTTTGTGCAGCCGGGGCCCGTCGTGAAACCCCAGATGTAGTGATGGCGGTGAAACAAGGTGAGGCGGGAGGGGAGCGCCTCCAGCACGTTTACTGTGGGGCCTGAAGCCGTCCCTGAAGCCAGGAGAGCCATCTGAGCGGCAGCAGGCATGGCAGGAAGGAGCCGCCTGTGCAGAGGCCCCGGGGTAGAGGGGCGGGCATTCCCAGGAGGCCAGCAGGGCTGGTGAGTGGCGAGGGGAGAGGCTGTCACGGGGAGTTTTCTCAGAACTTTGGCGTTCATTCTGAATTCCACGGGAAGGTTTGAAGGGGGACAGGAGCCGACTTTAAATACAGACCCCGTAGCTGTGATGTGGGGGGCGGAGCGGGGGTGGGAGTGGACGCGGCCATGGATGCAGTCCAGGGGAGCTGCCCCCGCCACCCCGGGAGGGGAAGGGCCTGGGGGTGGCGCCCACCAGGCTCTCTGACGGCCGCGGGGCTCCAGCACTTTCCGGGAGAAGCAGTGAGACGGTGGGCCGGTGGTTCGGGAGCGGCCCATCGAGGATGGATGGGGGCACCGGCGCAGGGTGACCTTCGGGCTGGACCCCAGGAGCCCCTCTGTCGCGGGGACACGGGCAGGCAGTGTGCCGCAGCCGCCCTTGCTAACTGGGCCAGATGGGCTGTGAAGAAAGCGATCGCTCAGCGTTTACATTAGGCAAATGGGACCCCTTGTGTGGACCTGCTGGGCCAGGCCCGGCGGCACGCGGAACCCTGGAGAGCACGTTGGCATGTATTTTGTGCCGTCTCCAGCACTCCAGTGCTGCACGCAGGATCCCCACCCCCACCCCTAGACCCAGGGACCTTCCCTTGTCAGAACCTGGGGCTGCCAGCTGCCTGCCGATCGCTTTGCATTCATTATCTGGGTCCATTGCATTGCATTTTCCGAGAGCCTGAGTGTGTGCGTGTGGGTGGTCTGACAGGTCTGAGGACTCAGCAGTTTCTAGCTCTGGGATCTTGGGCCCCTTTTTCTGACTCCTGAGAGTCAGTCTCTTCTCTTGTGAAACCAGGCAGCCGCAGTAACAGGCTGTGGGCAAAGTTCAGTGAGACGGCCCGCACGGCTCTGCCTGGCAACTGCAGGAAGCACTGTGGCCGCCCACCTGGTACCGTGGGTACCACCAGGCTCCTTCTGCTTGCAGAATAAAGAGATCGCCCGAGGGGGTATGCGCTTGAGCCAGAGTGACGCGGATGGTGAACTTGACTCACTGTGGCAGGTGATGGGGTTCGGAGCCCTGACCCACTGCTTGTGGAGACCACAGGGGCTGCCGTAGCCCCCACCCCCAAGGGACCAGGAAGCAGTGGGTGTGGGCAGTCTTGGAGCGTTGAGTCCAGAAGGCCTTCTGCTGGGCTGGGGGCTCAGAAGGAGCTGACAGTAAACTGTCCTGGGAGAGTTCTTTCGTTAGGAAGAGCGCGGCCCACCCCGCCTGATTTTGTGCAGGGGCTTTAGGGCTGTGAGTTGGGCGCTGCCTGTTGTCACAGTGGCCAGTCCGGGGGTCTCTCCCGGCCTTTGCCCCCGAAGCTGATGGGTGACCTTTGTCTTGATCAGGCTCGCCGGCCTGGGCCCCTGACTGATGAGACCCCCTTCTGTTTGCCTTACGTGGGAGCCAGCCAGGGTGTGGGTGTGGGTGGGCTGCGGACCCCCTGGGTGCAGAGGGCGGGAGCCTGATGTAAACAGGGCCGGGGTGTTTAGAACTCCAGGGCCTGAGGGCTGAGCCTGCCCCCGCCCCGCCCCCCTCCACCCCGGGCCCCTGTTCTGACCACCTGTGAAGACAAGGGCAGCCCCATATCCGCCCTGAGGGTCCCGCCTCCAGGGGTTCCAGAAGACAGATGCTCTGGGAGCAGAGGGGAACAACCAGCAGCAATTCAGTATCTTGGGTCTCTAAGCAGTAGCTCTGCAGCACATCTTGCCGTCTCATCAGGTCTGTTCAGACGCCCACCTTCTTTAGGTCCCGTGGGCCAGCCACATCTGTGGTGTCTGCCTTCACCCCCAGGAACCTGGGGATCAGAGAGATCCCTGGGTTGGCCCGTGGTCACACAGCTAGTGCAGAGCTGGAGCGGAAACTCTCAGCCTTCCTACCGGAGCCTGTGGGCTTTTTCCCTCCCTGCATGGGAAAGAGGACCATAAGGATCTAGGTATCACGAAGAAATACTGTCGATAATAAGAAGCAGAGTCAGCCTGGCGTGCTGGAAGGCTGCCTGTCTCCTGCCTGCAGCTGAGCCCAGCAGGCAGAGGGGCAGCTGTCCCTTTAAGTCAGGTTCCCGGGGTGGGGGTGGGGAGGGAGGTGCCGGCTGGGTGGATCTCCCCTCCTGAGCCCTCGGGGCTCCCCGCCAGACAGCCTGCGGCGCCTTCCCTCCGATCCAGGCTTCCCTTCCCCGCGCGATGCTGCTGATTCATCCTGGGGCTGGAGTCCGCGGTGCTGCGGGGCTCGGGGCCGCGCCGCTGGGTGGAGGGCTCGGGACCTTCTGGGGAGGTACCCTTGGGCCTCTGCGGGTGCCCCGTGGGGGCTGGGGCGTGAGGGGAAGGGGGCTCCTCACATCGCGGAGGTCTGCAGGGGGCAGGGAGGGGCCAGGGCTCGGCCCAGGTCCCTCACAGGTGCCCCCCCCCCAACCCCCTCTGGCCTCCTTGCGCAGGGTGCTTCAAGGACGACCGCATAGTCTTCTGGACGTGGATGTTCTCCACCTACTTCATGGAGAAGTGGGCCCCGCGCCAGGACGACATGCTCTTTTACGTGCGCCGGAAGCTGGCGTTCGCGGGCAGCGAGGGCGCCCTGGACGGGCGGAAGGTGAGCGCCCCGGGGGCCCCCCCAGCGGGATCCGCAGGCTTGTGGGCCGGGGGCCTGCAGTCCTCCTCGCGTTAGGAGGGGAACGCGGTGTTCATTCAGCGCCTGCCAGGTGCCAGGAGCTGGGCGGGGGGGGGGGCGGGGGGGGGCACACAGGTGGGTATTATTACTGAGGTTCCCCATGAGCCCAGCAGGCAGCGATGAGTATCGCTACAGTGCCTTGGAGGAGACACGTCCAGAGGCTGGGTGGTCTGGCCGGCATCTCATCCTTAGTAAGTAAACAGGAGAGCGAAGACGTTGACCCCAGAGGCTGGGTCCAGCCTGGCTGTGGGCAGGTGACCTGGCTTGGTGATGGTGGTGATGGTGGTGATGCCTGCCAGCCCCTGAGTCCTCACCTCACCCCCAACAAGGGGCTCAGCTCTCTGCCTCTCCCATCTCCCATGTCTTCCTACAACTGGACAGGACAAGGGCTGTTATCCCCTTTTTACCGAAGAGACCAAAGGCTCACAGGTGACATGAGTCACCTCCGGTGTTTAATCCACTGTTTCAGTGTGTCCACAAGTTAATAGAACAAGCTTTGCATGTCTTTTTAGTGTTTTGTAAAATGTTGAAGCAACCTGTATGCCAAACATACAAAGACAATGTTTTCATTTAAATGCAGAAACGCCTCGGCAGTGGAGACAGGTCTTTGCAGCATGGCTGCCCCAGCGCTTGTGACCCCGGGCTTGGGCTTGGTGGCTGGGGCTAGGTGGCTGGGGCTCATGCCTTCCCTGCCCTGCGCCTGCTCTTTGAGCCTGATCATGCAGGACGGGTTTTCTGCAAACGGACAGGCCTGGTGCCTACTGCAAAGGAGACATGGTGGCCTGCGTGCCTGCAGCCAAATGGCTGGTCCAGGCGGGGTGCATGACAGGCGGGAAGACCTGGGGGTGGGCCAGGGTGCTCTGATGACCATCTGAAGTCTGCAGCGGCTGGCTGTGTGACCGGGTTGTCACTGGGGCCAGTGGATGCTGGGACCCTGAGTGCATCATGCGGAGCCAACACAGTGTGGGTCACTATAGTGACCGGAAGGGAGGGGAGTGGCCAGCGGAGGCCACCTGAGTGAGGCGGGTCTTGAAGGAAGGGGAGAGATGGTCCCAGCCGAGGGGCAGGTGGCCGAGCGGTGGGCCTGACCGTCTGCTGAAGTTTAAGTTGCAGATTTTTTTTTTTTTTTTGCAAAATCTTGGTGGTTGTTTAAAGGCAGTGTGTTGAGGCCAGAGGCAACAGTAAGGACTGCGTGCACCTGAGACGTGGTCGTGCCTTGAATGTTGGTGCCTGGAGAGGCCCTGGCTCTGGTCAGGGAGGGTTTTCTTAGCCGATCTGGCCTTAGCCACTGGCCTTCCAGTGGGCAGGCGGGGCTCAGGAGGGGTCAGCTCTGTGGGTTGCCAGAGCGGCGGGGTGGGGAGGTGAAAGGAAGTGGCAAGTGCTGGCTTTTCTCTTGGGGAGAGAACCCTGGACTCAGGCCTGAGCGGTTTCGGAGCCAGAGGCCTGAGGCTGTGTGTGAGGTCCCCAGAAGGTTGGGGTGGGGCGGTGTTGACAAGGTCAGTGAGGGGAGCCCGAGTTTGGGAGCGTGTGGCAGTCTAGCTGTTCGCGTGCTGGAACACCCCATCGCACCTCTGCCCTGAGCCCTCTGCAGGCCCTTCCCTCCCAGCACTGGGAGCACAGGATGACAGCCTTGGCCGGGGCCTCAGGGAGCACTCCCCCGCCCCCCTGCCCCCGGCCTGGTCTGCTGGGACCCACAGGGTGGCCAGTGGCACGTGGAATGGTTGGTGCTGTGATGGTGGGAAGTATGGGGTGGCTGGGGACCCACAGAGAGGAGGAGGCGGCGTCTGGCCGGAATGTTGTAGGTCAGAGCGAGGGGATGACGGTGGATAGAGGACATTTGAAGGGAGGGGTGAGCCAGCACACGCATGACAGGCCCCGCCGGGGTGGGTCTGCGGTGTCTGGAAGGCGGCAGGGGGGGAGACCCCGCGGGTCTGGAGGTGCGAGGTGGACGGGGCGGGGGAGGAGGGAGATCACACAGCTGCTCCCGCGCAGCCTCCCAGCCCGCTTTTGCTGCGAAGAGCAGAAAGGAAAGCCCCTGGCCGGCGCGCCGTGGGCGCTGCTGCAGGGCCTGCGCACTGCGGGCTCTCTGCGGGCTCTCTGCGGCAAGCCCGGCCGCCTCCCGCCCCCTCCTCATCCGGCCGCCCCGCCGAGCCGGTACCCGGTTGCCGTAGCAACCCGAGGGCCTCCCCTTGCTCAGCTGGTGTAGAGGGTGGCTGGCTGGACCGGCTGCCTGTGGGCTGGGCCAGGATGCTGGGATCCCCCCGCCCTGCTGGGAGGCCCTAGGGACGACCTAGGTGGGAGGCTAGCTTCTTGATGAACCCCCGGCGTCATGAAGCCAGAGGACCCAGGAGGGAGATTGGAGTCCACGCCCCGTGTGCGCGGGGCCAGTGAGGAGAGGATGCCCCCGGGGCGGGGGACGCGGTGTGTGGGGCCGGTGCCGGGACTCACCTCTGCCCTGGGCCTTGCAGCTGGCGGAGGCCGAGCCCGAGGTGGAGGTGGAGGTGTACCGGCGGGACTCCAAGAAGCTGCCGGGCCTCGGAGACCCGGACATAGACTGGGAGGAGAGCGTCTGCCTGAACCTCATCCTGCAGAAGGTACCGGGCGCCATGCGCAGGGCTCCTGGCGGCGGGGGCGGGGTGCTCGAAGGCCCCGGGGCACAGCAGAGCCCTGCACTCCCCTGTCCCGCGTCCCTTATAGCTGGACTACATGGTGACCTGTGCTGTGTGCACGCGAGCCGACGGCGGGGACATCCACATCCACAGGAAGAGGTCCCAGGTGAGCCCGTGGGCGCCCGGGGTCCCCCTCCCGCTGCCCTGCCCCGCGGGGAGGCTGATCCCAGAATTTCCCTGCAGCCCTGGGGGCCTGGGTCCCAGCGGCTCCTGGGGCCCTGGGACCCTGGGACACCGGCGATCTGTGCCTACCCCACCCCAGCGTGTGGCTCCGGCCCGGGTGCAGGACACGGTGGGGCTTTCACTCAGCCCCCTCCAATCTTTTTTCCTTCCAGCAAGTGTTCGCGTCCCCCAGTAAGCACCCCATGGACAGCAAAGGGGAGGAGTCCAAGATCAGCTACCCCAACATCTTCTTCATGATCGACAGCTTCGAGGAGGTGGGGGCTCTGTCTTGGTCTGGCTCCGTGTGTCAGGGGATGTGACCCTCCCCCGCCCCCCAGTCACCCCTCAGGCCTCACACGCCTTCAGGAAGGAGGTAGGGGCAGGGCTGGCCTCCTGCTCTCCCTGCTGCTTCCTTGACTCAGGGCAAATGAGTTCACCGGGCTCCGAACCTCAGTGTTCTCATCTGTAAAATGGGCGTCAGGGTTGAAAGATCAGAGAGCTCTTGCGTGGGAGAAGGTGTCATCAAGTCCTGCAGATCGCTGCCCGGGCAGGAGGGATGGTTATTACCACCCTTGAATCCTAAATGAGGCCTCCACACCTTGGGATCCTAGGATGCTGCGATGGGCCGGGCTCCGGAAGTTACGAAACTGGGGCCCGAGGCAGCTCACTCGACTGGGAAACGCAGGGTGCTGGGAAGCCAGCCGTGCCCCCTGGCGACCGTGCCGGCTCCTGTCCAGCCATCCTCCTGTCGAGGTCTGGGCAGTGGAGCTGTTCCCCCCACCACCCGCAGTGAGGGCCGGGCGGGGGGAGAGGGGGTGGGTTGTGGGGATGGGGGCCCCTGGAGCACTCATGAAGGGTGGGGCGTGGGCTGCAGGTCGATTCTCGATTTGGTTGGCGTCTTGAGCATCTCAGGTCAGGGAGCTGAGCGCCCTCTCCAGACTCACACAGCTCATCCACAGCAAAGCTGAGATTGAAGCTGGAGTCTGGACGACCTCAGAGCTTAGCCTGCACACGGCCCCCTGCCCCACGCCATGGGCAGTGACTCTGGCGGGGGCGGGCTGTCCAGTCCCTTGCAGGCGGCCCCCACCCCCGCAGGCAGGCAGGCTGTGCGGCTTCTGAGCTGGTGCCCACGCATAGGCCCTGACTGCCAGGGCAGGGCTGGGGTGGGTGGGCTGCGCACCCATATCTGAGGGCATAGAAGACACTCGAAAGCGGGCCAGACAGTCCCTGTGAACTGTTCTACTTCCTGGTGTCCCTCCAGTGGACACTGGGTAGGGGGGCGCATCCTCTTCCAGTCCCAGAGTCGCTTATGACCTCAGCCCCTTGTAGACGCTGCCCCTGCCCACGGGTGGGCTGTCCTTGCTGTGCAGGTGCCGGTGGAGTGGAGGCAGGCCTGGGGGCCTTGGGCAAAAGCCGTCACATCTGTGGCCCAGTGTTCTCACCTGTAAAGGGGGAGTTTCCAAGCAGCCCTCCCTGGGTCAAGGAGCGGGGCGGGGGTGGGGGGCAGCTGACTGGTGCCATCCCCGTGTCCGCTTCACGCCCCGCCTCCCCAGGTGTTCAGCGACATGACCGTGGGGGAAGGGGAGATGGTCTGCGTGGAGCTGGTGGCCAGCGACAAGACCGACACGTTCCAGGGGGTCATCTTTCAGGGCTCCATCCGCTACGAGGCGCTCAAGAAGGTGTATGACAACCGCGTGAGTGCAGGGTGGGCCGGGCCCAGGAGCCCCCCTCTGCCCTCGCCCAGCTCTGCTGTACCTGCCCCACGCCAGAGCTCCTGCAGCGCCCCCAGTGCCCCTCCTAGGCACCTGGGGCCTGGGTCACGTGGTGCTTTTCCTGGGAATACCCTCCTGGGACTCTTGGTCCCGGACAGAGTCCAGGTGGACAAGTGCCCTCCTGCTGCTGAACACTGCCCCAGGGTGTCCTCTCTGGATCCCGGGGCAAGGGATGGGGAGGCGGCCTTGGTCCCACCATCTAGGGTGTCAGACAGGGATGCGAGGGTCCCGGCACCACCCCCGCCTTGTGGGCAAGCCCAGGTCAGCCAGGGCTGGGTCTCCCCAGAGTGGGGCTGGAGGCCCTCAGGGGCCTCTTGAGGGAGGGTCCCCCTGGCTGCCCCCTGGCCCCTGGAGCCCCCAGGGACCCGGCATCCCCGCCTGCCCTCCCACAGGTGAGCGTGGCGGCCCGCATGGCCCAGAAGATGTCGTTCGGCTTCTACAAGTACAGCAACATGGAGTTTGTGCGCATGAAGGGGCCCCAGGGCAAGGGCCATGCCGAGATGGCGGTCAGCCGTGTGTCCACAGGTGACACATCCCCCTGTGGGACCGAAGAGGACTCTAGCCCGGCTTCACCCATGCACGAGCGGGTAAGGCTGCGCAGCTCGGGGAGGGCCTCTGCCCCTCCCTGAGGCCCGCCTCCCACCGCCTCCCTGGTCCTTCCCGCCCCCTACCCCCGGTGAGGTAGGTGTCATGGTCCCCAGCCTTCTGGGGAGGAGGCCGAGGTTCAGAGAGGGCAGGTGACTGGCCCAGGTTCACACAGCAGGTTAGTGCCTGGGCCCCGAGCTGCCACGGCGGCGGGGCTCAGCCAGCGGGGTCCCAGCGCCTGCCTTGGTGGACCTGCTGGGCGAGGGTGGGCACCCGAGCGGCCTTTCCAGGGGGTGAGATGGGGACAATGATGGATGAGCTCCAGGAGGGTTGGCCGGAGCCTCAAGACCCTGGGGCCCCCCAGCTGGTCTCTGCCGGGGCTGCTTGCCAACCAGATGCTGGGCGCTGGAACTGCTGGTGGCCGCTGCAGCCGTGGGCTGGTCCGAGCCTTCCTGTCTGCAGAGCTGGGCAGTCCCAGGCCTGCCGGGGTTCCTTGCACTGCCCCCTGCCATGTGGCTCACGCAACAGCACTGAGCCTCTGAGCCCTTTCTAGGCCGCTGTCCCTCCCTGGGGCTGGGAAGCTGAGCTCAATGGCAGCCTTATTCCCAGAGCCTCTGGGGTGGTAGGCGAGGGCAGGGCTCAGGCAAAAGAAAATACCCAGCCCGTCGGCCGCGTTGGCCGCGTTGCCCTCGTTGAGGGCTCCAGAGGAGACCGGGGGTCTTGAAGGAGGAGCACACCCCCACAGGTGTCTCCAGGAGGGGCTGCGGGGTGGGCCGCAGTCTGGGCACTGTTGCTTGCGTGAGCTGGGACAGGTCTCTCCTCTCTGAGCCTCAGTCTGCTCTCCCGGAAATGGGGTGAACACACACCCGCCTCCCGAGGTGTTGGGGACTCAGGAGCCAGGGCATCAGGGGCCCCGCCGGGGGTGGGGCTGGCTGGGGCATCTGCCTGGAGAAATGGCCCCCGAGCGTGAGGGTCCCGCGTCCCCGCTGGCGCGCCTGCGGTCAGGGAGCCGCACGCACTCTGCCTCTCTGTAAGCGCACCAGCACACGCCCTCCAGGCAGTCAGGTGGCACTTTTCTTTCTCTTGTTATCTCTTTTTTTTTTCTGCTTTGAGTTTCCTGCAGTGAATGTGTTTTGTAAGCAGAGCAGAAACAACAAAGGCTCTCTTTCTGTGATGATGGGTGAGAATTCTGGGCAGAGGCCTCTGTTGTCTTGGGAACAGAGACCGTTTGTCTCTGCAATAAGGAGCCTAATCCCCCTTGGTCCTCAGGTGCCCACTGAGGCTAACAAATGTGCGCATAACAGCCCTTGTGAAGAAGTGGGCTGGGCTCGGGCCGGACAAACCTGGGGGCCAGGTCTGGCCTTGTGCTTGCTGACAGAGAGGCTACTGGACCCGTCCGGGCCTTCATCTTCCCATCTGTCCAATGGGGGTGCTACTCTTTCTCTCCCAGGGTGGCCGAGGCGGGTGCAGGAGACAGTGCCTGGGAAAGCCCCAGGCCCGCAGCAGCAGGGGGAGCCTAGGGTCAAGGGGAGGGGCCTGGCAGGGTCCTCCCAGCGCTGCTCGGGCCCCCCGCCTCTGCTCGCTGCCGCTTGCGCCCCCCTTTCCCAGAGGGGTCGTTTGTAGCCAGCACATGACAAATGGAGACTCTGTGTATTGTGGTTTCTGGTGTTTGTTTTTCTGTCTTCTAAAAACCTTCCCCGGCTTGTGGGAGGACCGTCTGGAGCCCAGCGGCCGCCGGGACTCTGGTGGATGTCGGAGCCGTGACGAGGAGGCTGACGGGGCTCCTGAAGTTTCAGTCCCAGCTCACCTTGTTCCTCAGATTCTTGTTTGCATGGGGAGGAGGGAGGAGATGGGCCACGTTCCCTCTGCCTGGAACGCCCTTCCCCCCCTTCTTCACCTAGCGAACTCCTACTCGTCCTTCAAGACCCAGCTCAAGCAGCGTCTCTTCCGGGAAGCCTTTCGTGATTTCCCAGGCTGTTGATTCCTTTTGCCTCTGTGCTCACCTGTATCTTGTGCTTCCTTTTTTTTTCTGTCTTTAACAACCAACATTCAATGTGTGGTTGTCAACTTTTGGGTCTCTCGCCCCCCCCCCACCCCCGGAAGACTGTGAGCTCCTTGAGGGCAGGGACCCCAGTCATGTGCTCCCCTTAGTGGGTGTGGAGAATGGTTGGTGATGGGCAGCGTGGTTAGAAGAGAGGAGAGCGGGAGATGGAGGGGTGGACTGTTTGACCACTGCACTTCTGTGGAAGGGAGCTGGGGGAGAGGGGACAGGAGATAAAAGCCAGGAGAAGAAATTAGAGGGAAGAGCGTAGCCTTAGGGGCAGAAGCCCTGGGGTGCAGCCGCAGCGTGGCCACCGTCTGCTGAGTGACCTTGGCTCCGCCAGCGTGGCTGTCCTGCCTCAGCCGGTTCTCACGTCGAGGGTGGTCGGGAAGGTTTGGCGGATTCAGCAGCCAGGCTTGCTCTGTGCTCGGATGACCCCTGGCCAGTGGTTGAGGCCCCAGGAGGGCAGCTGGGTTCTTCCCGGGGTGGAGCTGGTGGCCAGCGCCCGCCAAGCCCCAGGCCGGCTGCGCTCTGCGGGCGGGAGACGGGTGGGCGCCGGGCCCCCCCCAGGTTGGCGGGCCGCCCTGGTGACATGCTCCTTGTTCCCAGGTGACCTCCTTCAGCACACCCCCCACCCCTGAGCGGAACAACCGGCCTGCCTTCTTCTCCCCATCCCTCAAGAGGAAGGGGCCCCGGAACCGGATTGCAGAGATGAAGAAGTCTCACTCGGCCAACGACAGCGAGGAATTCTTCCGGGAGGACGACGGGGGAGGTGACCCCGCTACGCCCCGGCCCGCGGGGCCTCCTCACTCCCTCCTGCACATTCAGAGAGCCAGGGGGCTGTGTGCCAGCCCACCCTGTGTGGGGGTGGAGCTGTGGACAGACAGCAGACGGCCACCGAGGGGAGTCCCCAGCCCCAGCTCAGCGTGGCCGGCAGTTGGCACCTGATTTCAGGGGCTGCGAGGGGAGGGCTCTGGGCACACGCGCGTGCTGTTCCCTCTCTCTGCGAGGTGCCCTGCGGCCCTGCCGCCTCCAGCGCGGTGTCCCTCGGGGCTCACCTGGCCTCCTCCCTGAGCCCGGGCCCGTCTGTCCGGCGGCCTCCTGGGCATCTCTGCCCGGGTGTCTCTGCGGTCCTCGATCGCACCCCTATCGCTCAGTCCTCAGGCCTCCGTGCTCCCCTCTCTGCCCTGCATGGGTCCCGCTGTGGGAGCGGTAAGGGCAGGGCTGTGTTTATCAGAGGGGCGGCAGGAGGCTGTTGGAAGAGCTTAGAGGGTCCTGATCGGCAGGACTGAGGCAGAGGGCCTCTTGGACGAGACCTTGGCTGGGGCCGCAGACCCCAGCCCGGGTCTTGAGCTGCTCTCAAGTGGGCTTGGGCAGCACAGCCCTCCTGGGCTCCTTCCAGACCAGTGGGAAAGCGTCCATAGCACCCACCTGCCTCCCTGGGCGGCCCACCAGCCGGGTGATGGTGCCAGGTCATCCCAGCTGTACCCCCACACCCCTCTGGGGAGAGGACCGGAGCGGGGCAGCCACGGGGTCCGGCACAGTGACAGGCCCGGGCCCACAGGGGAGGCGCTCCAGGACCGGAGCGGGGGCATCAGGGAGAGCCCCGAGGGGGGGACCGGGCTGGAAGGCAGAGGGGGCTGGGCGCCGCAGGAGGGCAGTCAGGAGGAGGGTCGGTCGGGTCGGAGGTCGAGCTGGGCTGGGGAGGGGTCACCTGGGTGGGAGTCACGCTCCGCTCCCGCGGCCCGGGCCTGATGCGCCGTCTCTGCTGCAGCTGACCTGCACAACGCCACCAACCTGCGGTCTCGCTCCCTGTCGGGCACGGGGCGCTCCCTGGTCGGGTCCTGGCTGAAGCTGAACAGGGCAGATGGGAACTTCCTTCTCTATGCACACTTAACCTACGTCACTTTGCCGCTGCATCGGATTTTAACAGGTAACTCTGACTTTGGGGTGGGACCTCTGGGGGAACCATGGCCCCTAAAAGGCACTCCTGTGGGCAGTGCTCAGGTGCCCACACCTGCCCCCAGAGGGCCTTCAGACCCTCAGCACATGCATGCTACTCGAGGGGCAGGCGGAGCTCGTGCTGGAGGGCCTGCGGGGCCGTGGCTCCGGAGTCAGGCTGCCTGTGTGAGCCCCAAGCCCCGAGCCCTTGCCCCGTGGTGCAGCCGCCCCAGGCGTGCTCGTTGCCTGTTCCTGTCCAGAAGGAGGGTGAGCCCAGCCCCGTGGGTCCCCGAGGGCGGGAAGAGCGCCTTGGGGGCTTCCCTCACAGATGGAGCACCGGGACGGTCCCCGTGCCCCTCTGCGAGCACGGGAGGGTCACCCTTCCCTGTCTCCTCCACGACCCCCCTGCCACCCTAGACATCCTGGAAGTTCGGCAGAAGCCCATCCTGATGACCTAGCCGTGTGCGGAGCCCGCGCGGAGCCCCCAGCCCTGCCCAGTCCTGGGGTACTGCCAAGTGCCTACCTGCCCACCGCCACTGGGGTCTTCTGGGACCGCCCAGCACCGGAGCCGGAGCCAGGCGGGGCCGCTCGCCTCCTGGGGCCAGGGCCGACCCCACGAACACCAGCCCAAACTGAAGTGCCTCCTCCTCGTCCCTGCTGGCCCTGCTCCGGCCCCTGCGCCCGCCCACCCACCACCCTCAGCCTGTCTCTGGGGGGATCCTCTGCACCCCAAGGAGCAGACCCACCAGTAGGCCGCAAGAGAGCGAGGGAGCGGCCAGCGGCTAGCCTGCGGACCCGACGCTCACCTCCCAGCAGACAGCAGGGAGACCACCTGGCTGGAGCCGCGCCACGTGTCCAGCGCTCAAGGAAAACTGGTTTAAGATGTGGTGACGCTGATCCAATGAGTCAGTCCCGATCGTCTGTCCTCCCGGCTTCCCCGCGGTCGTCTTTAGATGGGTTTCCACAGGGAGCACGGCCGTCTGCTGGCTCTGCCCTGGGCTGGGAATACCTCACCCCGCGCCCGGCTCAAGACCGGCCCTCGTCCCGCCAGAATGGCCTTTGCTTCCAGCCAAAGAGCATCACCCACATACACACACCTCCAACCCGGAGACGACCTGTCTGCACCTCGGCTGGCGTGACCCGCAGGATTGGGGTCCTGAGGGCAGGAGGGAGGGGTCGTACCCAGACAGGAGAAGGGTGGGGTCTCCCGCCGGAAGGGTGGATGATGCGTCGTGGGGTGATGTCCTCCCAGAAAGGTTCCAGGCCGAGCCTCCGTCCTCTGGGGCCAGGGCAGGGGCCGGAGCGTCTCATCTTCCCTGCTTTCCTGGAGCTCATTTTCTTTGACTGGGTGTGCCGGTCCCACCTCTCAGGCCAGTCACTGAGGCAAAGAGGCATTGGCTTCCCCGTGGCCTGGGGCTGGTCAGGCTTCCTTCCAGCTTGGATGGAAGGTTTCCATCTGCGGGGACACACCGTGCTCCTCTCAGAACCAGGAGTCTCCCCGGAAGCAGAAACGCTGCTCTTGCTGTTTCCCACGGGATAAGCCGTTAGCTGAGTCTCTGCTGCTCTGTGCGCGCCCTCAGAGGTATCCGAAGGGTCCCTGGTGTGTGTTTAGTGAACCCCTGAAGGAGGAGAGGGGAAGGAGGAGGGGCTCATGTTCCCGTCCGTTTCTGTCCTTTGCGCTCCAAGGGTTTGCTTCGAGCTCTGGGTAACAGGGGGACTCCTTTGGGGCTTCTCCAGATTTTGTATGCTGTTATTAAAAGCGAGCTACTGCATTTCATTCTGCCTCAGTTTGCCCACCTGTGAATGGGGCTGATACCACCTACCTCACTGAAGTCTCCAGGGTTCCAGCACACGACCAGGTCAGGATGAGATGGCCAGTCATTCCGCATAGCTCAGCTCAGGTGATGGGGCATAGGAATGCTTTCCTCCCCCTCCGCGCCCACCCCAACCCTGTCACCCGGGCCAAGAAGGCGAGCAGTGAGGTCAGGGCGAACATTCTCGCCTCCTCTGACAGCGCCCGGCTCACGCATGTTCAGCTGCATCTCAGCTCCTCACACGGTTTGACCATCTGACGTCCCAAAGCTGCGTCTTCCAGCCCCAGAGTGCTGGAGCAGAGCTTCAGGGAGCCGGGAGTCCAGCCAGGGTCCTGAGACGGGGGTTGAGTGTTCCCTGGGCTCCTTTCCTTCCTGGTTTTCTGGGATCTGAAGGCTCTGGGCCCGACCTTGGGAAAAATGCAGTCCTGACTCATCTCCCCGGGGTGAGGTCGTTCAGCACACGTACAAGTGCAGGGCCCGCCTCATCATCCGCGGTGAGGAGCCGGAGGAGGGGCCTCCCGCTGGGGCCAGGAATAGGCTCCCCTGTTAAGACACCTCGTAGGGTAACTGAGGGCCAACTGCAGGAAGCTTGTATTCGTGCTTTGCAGATCTTGGAAAGGAGGGCCAGGGGTTAGCAATCACACCTCGCTCGTGAAGCACATGAACAGACGCACAGCATGGTTTGGCTGTTTCATACCCAACGTTGAGGAGTCCCTGGCATATGCAGGCACTATGCTAGACATTTAGGTGCCATCCTCACCCCCGTCTTGCAGACGAGGAGGTGGCCACAGGGAGGTCAGGTGAGCTGCCCAAGACTGGACAGTGAGCCGGACGACAGGCGCACAGCCCAGGCGTCCGGCCCCAGTGGACACGGAGCTGCGGCCCCTGCCGCCCCAGGACAGACACAGGAGCTGAGCTTTCTCAGTCTTAAACCCTCCCCGGGGTACTTCTGACACTTGTTCTAAACAAGCGTAGAGGCGTTTGGTCACTAGGCAGTAAGCCGTTCTTCTGAGTTTTGCTTTTTTCAGTCCCAAATGACTTCAGTAACAGAGTCACAGAGAGGCACGTGACAGCTGGAACCGGGCCTCCAACGTCCCGGGGCATCTCGGTGTGGCCACACCTCACTTCCTGTAAGGCCGTCTTTCATTTTCCAGGAACATGCCTGGCTTATGTAACATGGAGGTGGCCAGAGCGTGTGGTGGCCAGAGCGTGTGGGAACTGGAATTCAAGTCCGGGGTTCCTTTGAAGATGCCTGTAACCTTTAAGCTTTTTAAGGACATTAGTAAGGAAGTTCCCTTCTTTCCAGTGAAACGTCTTGGTTCTATAGTCTGGCCAGGCCCTGTGGTCCCTGTTTGCATCTCCCAGAGCCTGAGGGTTCAGGCCGTGTTCAGTCTCCATCCCAGTGTCTGATAGAAAGAATTTTCAGTTGTCTGTGAAAACAACTGAGCCTTGTTACTTCAAAAGAATATTATTTAAAACAAATATCATTTAAAACATTAGGTAACAGAGAAGTTGTCAAAGACAAGCAAAGTATCCTATAGCCAGTCAACTTGGAGATAGCGTGGGTTTTCTGGTGAGTCAGAGCCTTGCTAATATTTGGGCTTTTCAAGGACTGTGAGCAAAGCGTAAGAAATCAACTAGGTTTCTACCAAAGATGCTAATGACAGAAAGGCATGTTCCTGATGTGATTTTTTTTTTTTCAAAGAATCTAGCTAGAATCAAACCAGGATCTCTTTTTGCTATTTTAATCACATAAACTAGTCAGTAAACATTTTTGAAGAATGATGTGAAAACATCATTTTTTTTTCTGTTAAAAGACATTCCAGAGGAAGTCCCTATGCAGTTACTATTGTCTAATGACCGACATTTGAAAAACGTATTTGACATTATCATAACACAGGCATTTTAAATTGCTGGCCAAATTTTTAAGATTTGCAGATAAAACTGTCAACTTACACCATGGTAATAGATTCCACTCTGATAATTCTGTTCAGTTTTCCAGTGTAGCTGGAATTTAGTTTCAAAAGCCAAGTGTCTTTTGACAGTTCATGGATTATTCCTGTTCAGTCCTTTTCTCTCCTGAGTATCAGAAAGCAGAGCTGTTTCTCTTTGAAAGGTGTCCGCCCTAGTGGGACAGACTCCAGCAGGAATGCGATGCTGGCCCAGGTCGGGCCCCAGAGCCGGGGTGAAGCAGCGTCTGGGGGCATCAGCTGTTCTTTGGACAGGGCTCCTCTCCGGCCAGAGTCCCGTCCCATCCTCCCAGGAGCTGGGTGCTGGGGGCACTGTGGCTTCCTTCCCTTGTCCCTGCTCACGGACTGACTGGGCGCTGACATGGCCATGGGTAGAAAGGAGCCCTGCAGCCCGTCCTTCGTCTGAGCCCCGGGGCACCACACGGAAGCCAGGTCCCTTGAACACCGAGTGGCCCGGGGTTGGGTTCAGAGTCCATGGCTGGCAGAGCCTCGGGAGTGGAGGCGGCCGGCCTTGTGCGGGCGTTTGTGTTTACAGTTCGCTACCCTGCCTGAGGCGGGCGGGCATCTTTGCAGCTGCGGCTCCAGCCCTGAGCTCAGCAGGTCAAAACCCACAGTGATGCTCCAGCTCCGCTGTGGGCATCCAGTCTCTCATTCCCCCACTTCCTGAAGGTTGGGCGATTTAGGTGTAAATAGTAATCTTTTATGGTCTCCAAACGGATTCTATGTGTGACGATACGTAAACCTGCAAAGAAAACCTGTGGAGGTTTTTCATGACTTTGAGGCTCAATTAAAATGATTTCTACAAAGTCTATTTTAGCAGAAACACGACGGCATACTTTGACTGTGTTAGGACCTGTTGGTGGTATTTCCATAAGCACTGTCAACGGCTTCGGGATTAACCATCTTCCACATACAATAGGAATAATTTCTAAGCAGTAATTGTGGTTGGCTGTTAGCTGTGCTTTATGACTTTGCATTTCTTTTGAAAGTTGATTTGCATGTTGGGTATTATTTATTTCTTCTCTATTGAATCTGTACCATTATTTTTTTCTCTAATGGGTGTTTCGGATTAAATACGGATACTACTTCAATGTGTTAACTTGCTGATTGAATCTTAATTTTTTCCCCCGGAGATGTCTTAACCTTTGGAGCTTTGATACAAGTTACTCTACTGAATGACAAGAAGGCACGCCCCAGCTTTGGCGGGCCTGGGAGTTGGCAGGGAGGTCTGGAGGCCAGCAGCTGGAATGTGCTCAGATGCTGTATTTGTAGAATGAAATCACAGATATGCTTTAGGTTCTGCTTTTGGCCCCTATAAAGCAGTATATACCCTTTCAGCTATAAAATTTCCCAAGCTTTTGCTAGAGAACCTCTTAAAAGGCCCTCAGAGACGTGGGAAAAAGACTAGAATAAAAGTCAGGAGTCCCAGGTTCAAGTGCTGGCAGGCTCCCAACAAGCGACTGGTCTTCTGGAAGGTGGTTTTGGACTGTGGCTCTCTGTTGCCTCCTAGCTGTCAGGTAGACACTGAGAATGTTCACAGCCCCTACAGGCCAACTCCACCAGCGCCGCCACCTGCAGGTTCTGTGGAAGGAAACTGCTCAGGCAGCGGGCTCTTTCTTTCCACGGTTAGGTGATCTCTGATGTCATGAGGTCATGGGCAAAAGGCCTAGACACCACAGAAAGTTAAAACAAAAGGTGGGGGCAGGGGCCAGTTGGGAGGAACACAGACAATTAGGAAATAGGGTCATCACTTCAAATGACATCTCCTAGAAAGTCACTGCATTAGAAACACAAGCCAGGATCCTCAGAACTGGCGTCACCAAGGGCAGCCTGTACCTAGGAAGATGTGCAGATGGTGCTTAAAGAGGAGGCAGTTTAGTAGGGAAGAGAGGACTTCCTCTTCATCCAGGCAGCCTGCTTTCTTGCTGACTTCCTTGAGAGTCTCTAACTTGGAAGCTGCCTGCAGTAGCTGTGCCCTGCTAACTGCCTGCTCTCGAAGGCTACCTCTGTCCCCATTCTCTCACTCTGGCATAGATGCGCTTTAGGAACCACTGTCGTGCCCTAGCTTGGAAAAAAAAGAAGTTGACTGGAAGGAAAACCTTGGGGAGCTTTCTACCGGGAGGAGGGGTAGATGTATAACCATCCATACAGCACCACGGCTCATTGTCTATGCACATGTTGAATGTGTAAGCACCCTGTACTCTGCGCTCAAATGTTAAAGTGACAGGACAGTTGGAAAACTTCTATGAGGAAGGAAAATATTTGTTTTGGGGATGATCAGACAAAAGATGTCTTTTCCTTTGCTTTATTCAGTTCTCTCCTGACTTGGCCTCCACGTAAGCCGAAAGGCTTAACAAGACACTTTTTTCCTGTTTGTGGGTTAAGGAACCTGACTTACTTTAATAAAACAATGAGACTGCTCCATTTGAAACATCATGGTTTTTAGTAAACTAGTGATTATATATTTTTAAAATTAATTTTTATTGGAGTATACTTGCTTTACAATGTTGTATTTCTGCTGTAAAGAGAATCAGTTAACACATGTACACATTTCCACTCTTTATAGATTTTCTTTCCCATTTAGGTCACCACCCATCATTGTAGGGTTCCCTGTGCTAAACAGTAGGTTCTCTTAGTTACCTACTTTATACGTTGATTATATTTTCAATAAACCACTTTGTTAAAGAGATTTTAGACAGTTTCAGAAACCAGTGAAGCTTGGTCCTTTACTGGGCACACACATACCTTCAAGACACACTGCAGGGAGCCCCATGTGGCTGTTCCGCCAACAGGCTCCATCTCCTTGGGGTTTTCTGAACTGTGAAGAACCGCCACCTACCTTCCCAGGTGCGGTGAAGCTGGACTGAGACATGTACAAAGGCTGGTGTAGTTCCAGGAAGCTATGATGATCATTGTACCAAAAGGGCATTTTATAGGTTATCTTGAAACAACAGTCATAAAGGAACACAGATGTAGCCCACGGGTCCTCAAATTTGACGTGAGTACGAAACAGCTGTTAAAATCCAGACGGCTGGTGATAAAATGTTCTGGAATTCTTGCTAACAGTGGTGATGGGTGTGCAGCTCGGTGCATAGACTAGAAACTGCTGAGAATTCTATAGTGTGCGAACGACATCTGCCTCTGCTTCGGCAGGTGCAGGGTGGGCCCCCAAGCGTGATTCTGTCAGGGCCCTGGGTGCTGCTGCCGCTGCCCTCAGGACCACCCTGCAGGACCACCGCCCCAGCCTGGCCATCAGCTGAGCGCCTGAAGCAGGGCCAGCGTGGCTGCAGCGCGCTCCTCTCTAGACAGTACCTGCACTCAGCGTCTTCAGTAGTTTCCACGACACGTTGCCAGCGCAAGAAAACCATTTTGATGGGTAACTTAGTCTTTGTAATAGTTTTCTTGAACAGAGACACCTCTTATTAAATAAGCTAAGTGAATAACTCAGAAATGTTTTAAATATATGAACCTTACTCTAAATTACTGTGTTAATGCCTTAGTAGTGATTTCCTAAATCACCAAAAACAAGGTTACATAGACGCAAAATACATTGTTTTTCCTCGGTCATTTTGATCCTTAAGTTTCACAATGTCCTCCTGGACAGATTCCCAACTCCACTTACTTGCTGGAAGAAACCTTGCCTGCCCAAACTCGTTTCTTTGGAAAGTGCCCTCAGGAGCCCACGTTTGGAAGGTTTGCTGCAAGCACTAAGCAAGAATACATTAAAAGCTCCTAGCACGCTCCTCACAATAGCCAATGAAGGGCCTGCTATTCCCAGTCTAACCTGTAAAAACAGGGACCGAACAGAAAGTCTTGAATGGCCTGGAATGGGTCTCATCCGGCACAAGGGTTCCAAGGCACCTCGGGATCCAGTTACCAGTGGGTCTGGGTCTTGCCTGCCAGCCGACCCTCCTGCTGCTAGGGGCTTCCGGGCACACTCCCACACGGCTCCTCCCCCTCCGGCGGGCTTGACTTGCACCAACACCAGGTGCAGCAGAGGAACATAGAGTGTCAAACGCTGATTCTGTTTACTTTCCATTTATTCACATTTCATGGATTGATACACTTGCTCAACGGGATCATTCAAAAACGGATACACACCGAGATTACATTGTCTGACAATTCAAGTATTTTAGCTTTAGAAAAGTTTCCTATATAAAATAGAAAGCAAACAATCGATCCATTTGATATGCGACCAAGTTTCCCATCTCTGCTACAAATGGGTCTGCCACACCAGCAACACGCGCACACACACACACACCTGTGTCTGTCACACCAGCGACACACACACACAGGCCTTGTGCTCAGAGCACCACACGGGAAGGAAGTTGTGACAGGCCCCTCCCTGTCGCCTACTGGTGCTCCAGGACAAAGCGGTCTGTGCTCAGAGACCTCACTTCCAGAATGAGGATGACTACCAGGGGTTTGGGAGCGAGTCGCTTAGTTTGTAAAAATGCACTGCACTTTCATTTGGATTGTTCTGAACTGTTCTGAAACAGAATAACTGACAAATGCTCAGAAACAGGCAATTCGCTGACCTTTAAAACTAAACCAGAAAAGCCTTCCCTAAACTCTAACAGTAAGGTAGAATATTAGTTTTTTCCCTCTACCCCAGAACAGGTAGGTATTTTTTGGCATGCAGCATATCAAAAATATGATTTAGAATTCAAACCATAAAATAATCCTTTTAAAAGAAAACCAGTCCATAAGCAGACCTGTGCTTTCATGAGAAACACAATCTGAAGTTTAGAAACTGGACACGCATTCTCAGCCTGCAATTCTAGTCATGAAAACAGCACAGTACTCTGTTTTTTGCTTAATGGGAATGCTCAAAAGGAAGAGATGAACACACAGCAGTTAAAAAAAGGCCACTGGGATATTCGGTATTTGTAAAGATACAGCACAATCTGATTTAAAGATATATACACCCTTTAGGCCACATTTACGACACTCTCTTCGTAGATTCTCAAACCAAAGATAAAAACTTCATCCACATTCAACATTTTAAAGCCTAGTTTCTAATAACTTCTTAAAAAATAAATCTAAACCCAAGGGGTAGAATTGAGCTGTTAAACAGTGGGGACAAAAAGGCCAGCCCTCCAGGGGCCAAGGCGCCCCTCCCCCAGTAACATACATGGACTTAAAGATTTTACAGAGAAATCCACATACACTTACTAGGCTCTTTTACACTCAGACATAATTAAAGTGGAGACCGGCAAGTTCCTAAAGGACAAGAGTGATTTTAAGACAATACCACATTTTGACTTATGGTATACATACCACATGTCCCCCCTGTAATTTCCACTTTAACAGTACAGTCTTAGCAAGAATTTGCTGGGAATGTTAGAAAAAAAGCCACACACACCCAGTAATTAAAAAAGACAAACTTTTTAGGATGCTGGTGGGGAAGAGTTAATCCAATCATGACTTTCATGCCATTTTTGGTGAACATTCCACATCACATGCAAAGGCAAACAAAATAATGCACCAGAGTTCCTACAGATAAAGAAGTCTGTGAGCCTGACTTTCCGGTGGGACAAGGAGCATGTGAAAGCTAGGATGTGCTGATGAGGTTTGTTCCCCAAATTTCCCCATCCCTGTAACAGCTGGGTAAACCTAGTGTGAAAAGGGAAGGGCCAGTACTAAGTAATCAACCACTTGTTAACTAAAACTCATCTACAACGAACACTCATGAACTTCTCATTTCTAAAAAGTAAAAGAAACAACAATTGCCACTTCCTCCCCAGGCCTCATGATACAGCCAAATTATTCCCTAATAGTGCATGTTGTCTACCCAAAGCCACACATGGGCCAACGTCTTCCACGGAATCAGAGGTGAGAATGCAGTAGTACAAGAATTTCATGATCAGTGTTGGCCCAACTACTTTACCTCAAGTATTAAACAGTAATGTATCATAAAATGGTTTCCCTGCTCCCTTTACATCTAAAAATTGTATTTTTTTTTAATGAAAGCAACTGTACTAGCTACAGTAATTTTGACTTATCTTTTTTTGAAGTCAGAAGACATTATGTTCTGAAGAGCAGAATATACAAGTGTGAGCCCTCAGGCACAGACCCTGAGCCTGTCTGGTACCAGCATTAAATGACTCATGAGGAATCAAAGTGGACTTTGATAGCATCAAACCTGACATCTAGTTCGCGTGACCAGAGTCTTCAGAGAGCGCTAGTGCTAGTTACCCAAAAGCTATGGAGAAGCAACGTGGCTGCCCCGGGGGCAGCCATGGCTCCATTCCACATGAACATACGGACCATCTCACCATTAAAAAGCAAATGGAAATTTCAGTATCAAATGTAGAATACACTGGTGTCTAAAAGTTAAAGGCAACGTTTACACACACAACTTCCTCTTCCATTACCTTATTGCGTGTTTCCTGCTTAGTTCACATGGCTCATGTGTAATAAAAGCTCCTATGACTTAAGGTTAGGGTTTAGATCCATAGGGTTCATCACGGTACAATTAACTAAGAGCATATTCTTTCCCTTTTGTTGTACGGTTTAACCCTTTTTTCTATAAGGGTTGTGACCACTGTCTGTGGTCTACAAACTACCAAATTTGTGCTTTTCAACCTCTTTCCTGGCAAGCCCCCCATCCCTTTCGTCTCTAGGGGGATACAGAAGTAAGAGCACCTCATGAAGGAACCTACAAAACCAAACAACAAGCTACTCATTTCCTCTTAAAATGAAAAAGCAGCTCTGGAATCCTAGCAAAGCAGCCTGTAGGGTTAGAGGCCAGCGTCCACACGAAAACGGCTGAGGACTCCACTGCTGAAGGCAAACGTTCCAGCTGTAAAGTAACATGACAAAGCACAGGTGAGCACCTCGGCCACAGCGCGGCAGCAGGTCCACCCCACACCAGCCACGCTCACTGGAGGACGAGCGGCTGCGCAGATGCTGGCAGCAGACCCCAAGCCCTGGATCAGAAAAGCCTTTGGGAAATCTAATCGATACCCTGATTTCAGTCCATTAAGAAATCACTTGTGGTTAGTTTAATAAATGTTAAAAATCTTCCAAAATTTTTCTTTCAAATGTATTTTACACATTAGACAGTTCTTAAGAAGGGAGAATGCAATTTCTTAACACTTAACATTGAAGGTTTTATTGGCCTTTTAATATTAATGTTCCCCACAAAAGTTTTAAGTTATCTCTAAGTCCTAGAACGTCAAAGTAAGAAGAGAAGAAAACTGACTAAGCTCAGGGGCGCTAGGGGAAGCAGCAGCGTGGCAGCCACTCCTCGGCGGGCATGCTCAGGCACCCTTCTTCTCCAGCAGGATTCTGTGCAGCTCATCCGCGTCCTCGCTCGTCTTCACCCGGATCAACATGGGGACGGGGGTGGCGGCGTTCTTCTCATCGACGGGCGGGTTCGGAACGCAGACGACGAGCACGTTGTTCTTCCCTGTGCGGGTGCATGGCATGCTGGGTGCAATCAGGATGTTGAGCAGTATGTTGCCTGCATTGAAACAAAGGGAAAAATGCATAAAAATAAACTACTTTCCATGAGACTACACCTTTAATAGGCTAAACATTAAACAATCATGCAATGCATACTTAACACGGAGCCACAGGAACGTCACAAAAAGGGCCTGGTTCCCTGACAGTATGGGGTCCCCAAGAGAGGAACACGGGGCTTCTGGCAGGACGTGGACTCGGCCCCACCGAGGCCTTCTCCCCAAAGAGTGGTCAGCTGGGAAATGGCTCTGTCACAGGGGGCAGCACGCTCACAGGCAAGAGTGAGCGCACTGTGACTGCACCACAGGTCAGCTGAGCCCACATGAAAGAAAGGAGCTTCACAGGAGTCTGTTTCAGGAACACAGTCTGGTGTCGCCTGGCAACCCCGACCACTTCCCCTCAGAACCCCCACCCGGGCACTACCCCCTCCTTTCAGAGGACTGTCAATGGTAAGGCTGGAGGGTGGACAACAACGAGTTAATGATTTTTTGCTACATAAAAAGGATCTCTTTACAAGGTTAATTCTCCTGGAGAGTTAACTAAACCGTCCAATTTACCTACAGTTTCTTAGTCACAGTTCTAGCACAAAGGAAAATGAAAACATTTTGTTACTTCCTTGGCAGCAGCTTTCTAATACATCGAGTTTTCCTTCTGCACTATCACCCCAGCATTCAAATAAATCTGTAAGTAATGTGTCATACAGGATGAATTTGTCCTGAACAATCTCTATTCTATTCCAAAAAACACATCAACATACTTGAAAATCTTGAAGACCAAAATCAGCAAGAGAGCTTCTATGTACCATGTAATTATGATTATTTTGTGCCACCTGAAGAAAAAGGCACTCACCTAAATTGGTGTCTGCCCGCACTAACAGCTGTGTCTTCTGATTCGCTGTAGGTTTTAAATGCAGAGTGCCCACACCCTTCTCTTTAAATTCATTTTCTTTCTTGTAAAACAGTTTACACCTAAGGAGAAAAATAATCGACATGATCACTCAGTGACATGTCACGAAAGCCACACGATTTTCCAACAGCCCCTGCTCATGCCTGTGTGGAAGCCAGTTAGCAAATACCGCAGAGGGAGCTTGGTAGAGTCTTCTGTTGACCCAAATCAGGTCTGCACACAAGGCAGGTAAGAGTCTGATGAGACAGCCTACAGTCCCGCCTTTTTTCTCACTATTACACAGCAGGCCTGATACAATTCTTCACAACGGTTTCTGAAACTATCCTTTCTCAGGTCAGGCAAAAATCACTGCCAAGCACCTTACAGCTCCTGGATGTATTGGTCCTGAGCTCAAGAGCTGCCCCTGGTGCTTAAAGAACAGGGACATACAGGACAAACACTCTGCCCCTCCCCCTCACCTTTTCCCTAGTTCTTATTTTTGAATTTTCTTCAGGACTCTTTCATCTCCATTGGTCATTATTAAATAAGTCAAAACCACTGCCTGTTCCTTTGATTCACTATGACTAGAAAAAAACCTTGGGTTAGAGTCTCTGTGGTCCAGTGGTTAGGACTCGGCACTTCCACTGCTGGGGCCAGAGTTCAATCCCTGGTCAGGAAATTAAGATCCCACAGGCCTTGAGGAGGGGCAAATCAAAAACCAAAAAAGCCTCATTCAAAACAAGCAAAAAATGCCCTTAGTCAGGGTCATTCCCTTATGCCATCAGTGTAATTATTTTAAAACAGGCAAAAGGAATTGGTCTCTTTTTAAAACTTCTCAAAAATAAACATTTGAAATCCAACGGGATTTGGTGATTTATACTATGAAAACTGCTGACTTAATAAGTCTGAAATTTTTGTATTAGAAAAACATATCCAAGGGAAGCTTTAAGGGCACAAATGTTTTTCAGTAAAATCTTTGTTAAAAAGCACTAATTTCATTTCACTGAGAGATAACCAAAAATTTCCCTTCAGCCTTTTTCTGAAAGCAGCAACTCGCATTAAACAAAATCCCCCTACACGACAAACCATCTTGCATCCCTGGGGGAAGATAGAGTAAAGTAAAGCCAAATCTAGAATCACTGACTTAGATGACTATCTCTGCAGGGAAAGGAAGGGAAGAAGGGAAGGAGAAAAAGGGAGAGAACGATGAGATAAGAGATGAGGACAGAAAAGAGTTTCTAAAGCACCTGAAAAGCTGAAAGAGCTAAACTAACATAAAAGAGCAGGCTTCGCCCAGCAGGAAATTTAAAGATCATATTATTTTTAAATAAACAGGCCCAGAATTCTTCCTTGTCCCAATCCTGGGAGCAGGCACAGCCTGACCCCAGGAGGGGTGCCTGGTAAACTCAGCAGGAATGATGTTGCCCATGCGCTCCAGCCAGAAGCCTGTTTCCATGTCTCTGAAAATAAATTCATCAAGCGGGTTGCTGTGACTACTACTTACTTTTTGGAGTAAAAAGCATCGTCTTCTTTTACTTCAGTAACTACTACTTTTGGTGGCTCGTCATTCTCTTCTTCATCTCCACCTTTTGTAAAAACACCACCAATAAGATTCCGATCAAGAGCCTGAAAATGTGATAAAGGAAGTTTGCCCCCCTCCCCGCCCCTCACCTGAACCTAAAAATTACATGTAAGCGGATACAGAAACTGAAAGCACAATCTAACTGTGTGTGGGGGGTCAAGGTGAGGAGGTACTTGCTGGATTTTTGCAGAAAGTCTTAGAACAAAAGTGTCCGTGCTTGTATGCAGAGTGCAGGCAAAGTTACACAGAAAAAGTCAACACTCACTTATACTCAGGTTAGCCACAAAAAGAAAAATCTCAGACAGGCTTCTAGCACAGGAAATTTCATCCCCAAATATTCCTGTGATCATTTCTGCATCATGCCAAAGAAGAACCAAGGAGCACAATGGCCAAAGATGGAGAAAACAAGCATTTTACAGGGCATGTTTGTCAGAGAAACGAGTCCCAAGCGAAGTCTAAGTAACTGAAGCTGTGTCTGCATTGCCACGCCTGTGGACATGCTGGTATGGCGGGCACCCTCCCGGTCTGAGCCCAAAGCACTAACCTTGACCCCAGTGCCCCAATCATAGGGGAGAGTAAGTCACTGGTGGACACAAATTACGATCCCCCTAAAGAGAAAGCAACTGCATAAAACTCAGTGATGAGTAACTAGAAAAAGAATTCTGCTGCTCAAACAATTCAGGTCACAAGATTTAAATTTTAAGAAGGTACTCCTGAGTTTTGTTACTTTATCAAGTTCTCCAAGTCTTTCCATGCATAACACGTGATAACCACCGGGTGAGAAATAAGTGCTTTATGGAGTGGTGCTGAGATGGAGACTCTATTCCAATTCAGCATCCTTTCTACAAACAGCAGAATCCCTGTGACTGTGACACGCTCTCTGTTCATCTTATTTAAGATGGACAAAGGGAAGCTCTTTATTCTCTGCTTTGCCCTGGAGGGTTCTTGCCTGAGGATAGCTGAAGGCAGGGCAAAGTAACAGAAGGAAGTTTACCTCCAGGAAGAAAAACATAGTATTTATGGCCCACTGGCAACTGCAGTTTTCTTTTCAAAGATCAATATGCTAATACTTGGGGAATGCACTTTTAACTAGTTTTAAGTCTCTATACAGACTCTACTTGTTCATGACCACCATGGGGTGAAGAGGGATAATGACACAACCCCTATTTGGAGATGTTCAAGCTGGATTTAGAAAAGGCAGAGGAACCAGAGATCAAATTGCCAAATTCAGTTGGATCACAGAAAAAGCAAGAGTTCCAGAAAAACATCTACTTCTGCTCCACTGACTATGCCAAATCCTTTGACTGTGTGGATCACAACAAACTGTGGAAAATTCTTAAAGAGATGGGGATAGCAGACCACCTGACCTTACGTCCTGAAAAATCTGCATGCAGGTCAAGAAGGGAGAGTTAGAACTGGACATGGAACTACAGACTGGTTCCAAACTGGGCAAGGAGTATGTCAAAGCTGTATATTGTCACCCTGCTTATTTAACTTCTATGCAGAGTACATCATGAGAAATGCTGGACTGGAAGATGCACAAGCTGGCAGAACGCGAAGAACTAAAGAACCTCTTGATGAAAGTGAAAGAGGAGAGTGAAAAAGTTGGCTTAAAGCTCAACATTCAGAAAACGAAGATCATGGCATCCGGTCTCAACACTTCATGGCAAACAGATGGGGAAACAGTGGAAATAGTGACAGACTTTATTTTCCTGGGCTCCAAAATCACTGCAGACGATGACTGCAGTCATTAAATTAAAAGATGCTTGCTCCTTGGAAAAAGTTATGACCAACTTAGACAGCATATTAAAAAGTGAAGACATTACTTTGCCAGCAAAGGTCCGTGTAGTCAAAGCTATGGTTTTTCCAGTGGTCAAGGACGGATCTGAGAGTTGGACTATAAAGAAAGCTGAGGGCTGAAGAATTGATGCTTTTGAACTGTGGTGTTGGAGAAGGCTCAGACACAACTGCACTGACTGAAGAACAACGGAGAGAGCGGAGGGGCTGGGATTACCGCCTGGTTTGGGGCACCAAGAAGACACACCACGAACACTTCTAGAAAGGTGGCTACAACCCAGACATTTGTCCCCCAAGGTTATGAAGTCTTGTTGCTGCTGTCCTTCAGTCCCCAAATCATAGCCAGCTCTTTGCCACCTCACAGACTGAAGCACATCAGGCCTTCCCGTCCGTCACCTTCTCCTGGAGCTAGTCTAAGTTCATGTCTATGGAGTCTACCTATTTTATTTACAGTACTGTTTTGCTATGTGAATTTATAAGCAAATCTCTTAAAACATTTCAGTGAACATCTATGATGAGTTTTTTCAATAAAATAAAAATTTTCAAAAAATGTTAGTTTAGTTTTTTTTCTTAATGGAAAGGCATGTGTTTGATGGGTTTTCAAAGTTCCCGTGCCAGATGTTTTTATATTATTTTTATATTCGTAATCCTTAAAATAATCCTATAAAATAGGTCTTACTCTATTTTACGAATAACGAATCAGAGAAGTTAACCAGCCCTGCCCAGGATCACACACATGTCTAGGCACTGATGGAGTCTGGACGTGAATCCAGACCCACCTCACTCACAAGACTGTGCTTTTCCCACTAAACACAGAGCTCACAGGAACCTGAAACAGGCCTCAGGCACTGAACTGCGCTTACCTTTGCATTCGTTGCCGCCACTTTCTGCTTGGCTCTCCAATGTTTTAGTGGAAAATGGTGAAGAAACCGGTTTACTCTGGGTAGTATCTTTGCCAAATAAACTGGAGTTTCCAGAAGAAAATGAAAATCCAGTCAAGGGGCCCGAATTTAAGGAGCCCATAACAGAACTCTCAATTTTCTTGCCAAAATTAAACGAGGCACTTGTGGCTCCTAGTGATGGGTCCTTGCTCTTTTCAGACACAGCTTCCACCTTCTTTTCAGACATATCCTCCGTTTTGTTGACATGAAACAAAAATGGTGACTCTGGTTGTAATTTTGTTGAACCAAATAGAGAAGGAGGCTGTGCTTCAACTGATATTTTGTTGGCTTCACTTTCAGAACTACTGCTGCCACCGTTCCCGTGCTGCTGTTCGATGCTTGCTAAGTATTTCTCATAGTCTTTAAAGATAGGTGTGAGGTCGCAGAGCGGGTTTGTGTTCACGTGCTTCACGATCCAATCCCGAACAGAGCAGTTTAAAGCTGCCAGCTGTCTGTGATAGGCGTTCCCGTGGCGAGCAGCACCAGAGGAGGAAGGCTGCTGACTGTCGCCGTTAGTTTTAGGAGCTGAAATCTTTTTATCGACCAAGGAGGTAGGGCCATTTCTAGCAGGAGATCCTATAGGAAATTACATGTTTAAGAATTTATTCAGAAGCTGATTTAATTAAGCCATTCAGATTTTCATACCGCTCTGCCTTCACATTTTCTTTTATCGTATCCCATTTTTGTTCCAGTTCAATATGCGTATATATAGTATTCAAAAACTAGTTATTACAAAAATCAAATCAAACATTTTACATATATATGTGAATGTGTGTGTATATATATACATATATATATTTTCACATGCTTGCATTAAACCTGTCATTTTAAAATAATCTTTTCCTTCAAAAGGATGCCCACTTCACCTAAAACTGTCAAAATAGTTAGTATAAAACTTAACCCCCAAGGTTGTAGGAACATATATTAATGCAGTTAAAATCTTAACAGAAGTGCTTATTTTAATCATACTAAACACTTTGCCAAATTTAAATTAAACAGTATACACTCTTAGAATAATTTGCTAAGTATGATCCAATGAGTCAGGATCACTTCCAAGAATCAGAGATTTTAACCCACAAGCCCATTCTCTGTCACTAATTCCAAGATTCTTGAGTAATTTCCTCAAAACAGGATGAGGCAATCAACATGTCTGGGGCAAAATAAACCGAGCCTGGGAATGCAGGTGTGTGGCACAGAGGAAATCCTTGGTACATTATAATGAATGAGGTGGAGGGATGGGAGGCCTTCACCTAGGGGCCACTAAGAGCTTCTATTTCTCTTCTGATCCTTAGGTCAATTCTGAGGTCATATTAATTTCACAGTTGACGGAAGATTTGGAAACTCAAAGGTTAAGGAACTTTACCAAGGTAAAGTAAAGAGCTGGTAACTGGCAGAAGAGAACCCAGGCTATTTTGGCCTGTACTCTACTCACTCTGTAATTAGCCAAAAGCTCCCTAATTTTTGTCCCTTTCATCATTACTGTGTTCTTGCTCCTACAGCTGCAGAACCCAGAGAAAAGTCAAAAAAAAAAAAAAAAACTTTCAAAACTACTTTTTATAGATTATCCTTACACAGGTTAAGACAGGGGAAGAAGAGCCCACTTACCGAAGGTGGCCTTGGTCTCAGTTGCTGTCCTCATGCTGGAGAAGGGAGGGGCACTAGTTATGCTGTTTCCGTTTGACAGTCCTTCCAGAGGCTTCCCTCCAGCACCATTACCAAATCCAGAAAACCCTCCTCCTCCAGAAGATGCAACCAAACCTTTAAAACCTTTAAAGGCCCCTCCACCATCAGACTAAAAAATAAAGAAAGAACACACATTAGGTAACTCTTTTTGTTTCCAAATAAGCAAGCAAATGGCAGTATTCTCTTGGCTAAACAGTACCCACAACCCTTGTGCAACCAGCATTAAAGGAAACTGCCAGTGCAAGCAGAGACAGAACACGGATTTTACTCATAACGATAGCTTTGCAAGCTGAAACTGCCTTCATATAACAGGAAGGATAGATGGAATCTAGAGTGAAATAATTCTTAAAAACCTATTTATGATATAGAAGGTAAAAAAGACTAACTCAAATAAATTTATGGACTCACCACCAGCTACAGAACTATAAATAAAACACATGCTCAACGTAACTAAACCCCAAATGAAAGACTTTCCATATACTATTCAAAGACCAAGTGCCTAAGGAAGTTATAGAAACATCAAGTTAGGTTCACTAAAAGCATTTTACCCACTACTTACAATTTCCTACGAACTTCTGGCGCTTTCAGCCTGTGTTCACTGTACAGAACTCTGGTGCTTTGGCGGTGTCCGGCACACTTCCTGACATTCGAAAGCTGCTCTCGGCAGCGTGCTCTGCACCGTCTCTACCTCGTCACTGTCACTCGCACGCAACAGTTGGCCTGGCCCTCCCCAAGCCTATCTTCCCAGGCATCAGGTCCTGGCCACAAGTTCCTGCTCTCAGGCCTCTTCCCAGCAGCCCCCATGGCTTCGAACTCCTGGACAGGAAACTTACCAGAGCTGCAGCCATCTCCCAACTCCTGTTGAGTGCCCAGCCAGTATACCTAATGGTTTCCTAGAGAACTCCATGTGGATACACCACAGGCCCTGAAATACTTTTCTAAAACAAAATCAGTAATTTCCTCATGAAGTCCCTTCGCCTCTATATCTTCTCCATGAAAGAGCTATCAAATATTACTTGGCTCAAGACCTACATCCAACCAGTCACCAGTCTTAAGAATGACATTAGGCCAGAAAATAACTCAGAATAATGAAAAATTGAACAAAGCCACCACAGAAATGCAGCTGAGCAGGTTTATTCCAAGGATGCCACCCAGGCTGTTCAAACAAGCCTCTCTTGACTGACAAGAGACGTCCAGGTCACCAAGACAGCACTCACAGGTCTGGGATGAAGAGCTGTTAAACATGGAGTGATTGCTGAACACGGAGCCACGATTTCAGTTCATGAATTATAACTCACATTTTATCTTTTTGAACACAAGAATGAAATATTTTGCCAGGAAACAGCTATGGCAAACCTAGACAGCATATTAAAAAGCAGAGACATTACTTTGTCAACAAAGGTCCATCTAGTCAAAGGTATGATTTTTCCAGTAATCATGTAAGGATGTGAGAGTTGGACCATAAAGAAGGCTGAAAGCCAAAGAATTGATGCTTCTGAACTGTGGTGTTAGAGAAGACTCTTGACAGTCCCTTGAACTGCAAGGAGATCAAACCAGTCAACTGTAAAGGAAATCCATTTTGAATATTCATTAGAAGGACTGATGCTGATGTTGAAGCTCCAATACTCTGTCCACCTGATGCGAAGACCCTGATGCTGCGCAAGATTGAAGGCAGGAGAAGGGGCCGACAAGAGACGACTGGATGGCATCTCCGACCCAATGGACATGAACTGAGCAAGCTCGGAAGGATGGGGAAGGAGAGGGGAGCCTGGTGGGCTGCAGTCCATGGGTCGCAGAGTCGGACACAACTGAGCAACTGAACACCAACACACACTAGCAGGAACACCAAATGGGAAACGCTTCTGTTGGTCTAAAAGGTAGTACCCACCCACACTCCAATCCTAGGAAGCAGAGAAGACTTAGAATATCTTACATTTTCCTGTCTTCTTCCCGACACCCACTTCCCTTGCTTTCCAATTACTATATTCATTTTTCCACTTCATACTAGAGCACAGCTTGAATTTGTCCACATCTATTTCTAATTCCCCAACTGGATAAGCTCCCTGTAAGGCACAGATGTCATTTATTCTCTGTTACATCTCCCATGGTCTTCACCAAGCTTGTGCACAAGTGAACTAAGCATTTTAAAAAGCATTTATTAACTCAATCAAAAAACAGACAAAAGGTCTAAATAGACATTGCCCCAAAGAAGATATACAGATGATCAACAGGCATGTAAAAAAAATGTCCAACATCACTAATTATTACAGAAACACAAATCAACACTACAATGAGGTATCACTTCACACAGGTCAGAATGGCTGTCATCGAAAAGTCTACAATTAATAAATGCTGGAGAAGACACGGAGAAAAACGTGCCTTCCTACACTGCTGGCAGGAATGTAAATGGGTACAGCCACTGAAGGAGGAAAGTATGAATGTTCATTAAAAAAAAAAATAGAACTACCATACAATTTAGCAATCCCACTCCTGGGCATTTATCCAAACAAAACTATAATTCAAAGATACACGCACCCCAAAATTCACCACAGCACTATTTACAATAGTCAACACGGGGAAACGCCCTAAATGCCCCCTGATAAACGAGTGGATAGCGATGGCGATGGTGTGCTGTGTGCTGTCTCACTGACTCTCTGTGACCCTGCGGACTGTAGCCCATCAGGCTCCCCTGTCCATGGGAATCTCCAGGCAAGAATACTGGAATGGGTTGCCATTTCCTTCTCCAATGATAAACCATTATACATTTTTAAAAGGCATTCTTGATAGATTACATAAACGTTAATTTTTTTAAAAAAAGCATTTATTGATCTGATTGCTCCCAGAGGTGGAAATACTCTACAACTCAGAAATAAAATTAGTGTTTAGAACCAGGAAACACTCACTTCGAATCCAACATTCCTACGCTTTGCTTTCTTTATGGCTCTATTCTTCAAGACTTCCTCACTGGCCACCGAAAACGTTCCCACCTGCAGGAGTGCACAAATTAAACAGCAATAAGAAAAGGGCAAAAAGAAGGTAAAATGCTGAACTTTTAAAAAGCTAGACCAAGACAAACTGATATATCATCTGGGTTTTAAGTACTGTTAATACTGGTAACACGAATTATGGAGAGCATATATTAAACTAAAGTTTATGTCTCTTATCTGTCTTATGAATTTCATTGCTAGTCAGGTGAATCAGAAATGTTTCAGAAACTACAAATCCAGATTTCGAATCACAATTCAGAGAGAAGAGTGCATACATCAACTTTCTAAGAAGAGTAAGACCATCAAAACCTTGGCACAAAACTGTTCATGATCAATTCTTCAAATATATTCAAAGACATTACCCAGATGTCAGAGCTAGCATCTTACTACTATAGTTTTAAAAAATTAAGTTCATAATACACATTATTTTAAAGAACAGCTCTGCCCATTTGCCCATGATCCAGAAGACCTCTGAGGGACCTGGGACTCTAAGTGACCTGTTGGAAATTTGCTGAAAATCTTTGGCTTTACTTCACCCCTTCTTTTACCTTAGAGGAATGGTATAAAATATTTGCCGTAAAAAGTTCTCTTCTATACTTATTTCAGATAAACTTTGGAATCTCTGAACCCACAGAAGCGATCATCTGACTACACCTGACTCAAATGTAATGTCCTTCCACCCACATTTCATTAGAATCTATCCAAATGGAAGTTCTTTCATTTCTGAAATATTTTAATGTCAAAACAAATCATTATGTGGTAGGCCTGGAACGTGACTATAGCCTAAAACATGGAAAAAACTTAGTTACCAAAGATGTGCTTAAAAAGTACCAAGTCAGTCAGAATTGTTAAAAACACTTCTTTATAAGCCCATACTTGTGTTTTGGTTTCCCTAAAAATATTAGTACACATATTTGTAAAGGAAAAATATTAGTACTAGAAAACAGATTAAAAAAGAAAGAAAACAGCAGTCTAAGAATTATCTTGGAAATGCTTCTGCAAACTATATGTATATTTTTTAACTTAGCACACTTCTTTTAACTTGAAAGGCTAACTTGGTTCAGGCTTGGTCAGTGAACTGGCCTGGGAAAATCAAACTGCTGATGAGCCATTTCAGAAATGCAGCTGTGTTTTATTCTTTTTAAGAGAAAAATTAAAAGGTTTCCTCAGGGAAGACCATTTTTGTTAGGAAAGAAACTAGGCCATCTAAATTCTATTCCTGTTAACCCAGTTGGGGGTGGAGAGTGTCTCAGATCTTTAATATGAAATAAAACAGGACTCCCAGAAGCAGTACAGTAAGGGAGGCAACCTCAATCTTCTAAAATCTAAAACTGTGAGTATGGCAAACTAAGACACTGGTGGTAAAACACTTTTCAAATTTACTTTATAACTAGATTATTTACTCAGCCTTCAATCTGGACTAAAACCATGGGCTGAGTGTGCGCAACGAAATGCTATATGAAATTCAGGAGGAAGGTGATTCTACAAAGGAGTAGAGTATTGAAGGAATAGTCACTAATCGAAAAGCACACCCTTCAATTTCTATACTAAGCACAGATCATAAGAAACCGTATTATTTCCAGTTCAGTTCCATTCAGTTGCTCAGGCATGTCTGACTCAGCGACCCCATGAATCGCAGCACACCAGGCCTCCCTGTTCGTCACCAACTCCCGGAGTCCACCCAAACCCATATCCATTGAGTCAGTGTTGCCATCCAACCATCTCATCCTCTGTCGTCCCCTTCTCCTCCTGCCCCCAATCTTTCCCAGCATCAGGGTCTTTTCCAATGAGTCAGCTCTTTGCATCAGGTGGCCTAGGTACTGGAGTTTCAGCTTCAACATCAGGATGATGTTGAAAAGGCCTTTTATTTTTACAACAAAGTCTTCACGAGGAATCACAAAACAAATTTAAATTTGGAAGTAGCAGGAAATCATTCTTAGGGAAAGCACTTTTTACCTCTTCTGCTTCATCTTCTTGATCCCAATTCCTATCTGTCAATTCCTTCTCGGCGATTCTTTTGGCCATTTTTTTGAACCTAAAGGTAAAAAGATTAGAAGTAGTAAGCTTTTGTTGTTAAGTCGCTCAGTCATGTCCAACTCTTTGCAACCTTTTGGACAATAGCCCGCCAGTCTCCTCTGTCCTTAGGATTTACCAGGCAAGAATACAGGAGAGGGTTGCCATTTCCTTCTCTAGGGGATCTCCCCAGTCTAGGGATTAAACCCACGTCTCCTGCACTGGCAAGCGGGTTCTTTACCAATGAGCCACCAACGCACCCAGTAGTAAGTCTGCTTTTCTAAAACATGATTTAACTCTTACAACAAATTTTTAAAATTTACTTTAGCATGAAATGAGATATTCCTGATACCAGTAGGCACTTCTTTAACGAGAATGGTATAACATTGTTAGGCTCCCAGTGTCACAAATCCAACAAAAATTACAGGAGAAGGCAGCGAGGTCTTCTAAGGCACAGTGAAAAACAATAAAACAACTCCATTTGAAAAAATGCTGATCATACACTGATTTTTAAAAATCAGAAATCTACAGAACTGCATAATAAACAACAAATGCTCAATTAACTTAACTCCATGCAAATTACATTTATACACAGCCTGGCTATAGGCAAGATATTTTTAATATTTAAAATTCTCTTAAGGATATTTAGTAAAGTTTGACCTTAGTCAAGAATGTGAATGAGTTATTATTTTCACTACAAGAGTACAGATGGTCCCTGACTTCAAGGGTTCATCTTGCAAGTTTTCAAGTTTATGATAGTGGAAAAGCAACACTCGTTAGGTAGAAACCTTCCTTTAGATTTTGACTTTTTCTCAGGCCAGCAACATAAGGTATGATATTTTCCTGTGATCCTGGGCAGTGGCAACAAGCCACAGCTCCCAGCCAGCTAGCCAAGCCACCACACCACGGATATACTTACAACCATTCTGTACCCATATAACTATTCTGATTTTCATTTTCAGTATAGTATTCAAAAAATTATGAGATACTCAACATTACTATAAAACAGTCTTTGTGTCAGTTGATTCTGCCCAACAGTAGGCTAATGTCTGAGCACTTTTAAGGTAGGCTGGGCTATGATCTTCAGTAGGTTTGATGTACTAAATGCATTTTCGACTTACAGTACTTTCAACTTACCATGGGTTTATTGTGACATAATCCCAACATATGTTGAGGACAGTTCAAAATATGATTAACATGACTGTGTTAACATTCTTAGAATTCTTAATTCTTCACTAACAAGCCACCAGCAGCAGAAACCAACATAACATTGTAAAGCAATTGGCATCCAATTAAAAAATAAATTTAAAACAAACAAAAAAATCCCCAAAAAAGAATAAGAAGCCATCAGCTCAACTTCTATTCAAGGCTTGTTGTTGTTTAGTCGCTAAGCTGTGTCCGACTCCATGTATTCACACCTTAAAATTTCCAGTTTATTTTCTGATCCTAAGATGTGTATCTGTTGCTATTAAAATCTGAAACAATCAATGGAGAGCTCCACTGTGAGTGTTGTGCTTGGCTCTTCCCTAACATCAATTAAATGGGCCAAAAAACTCCTTACCTTGCCCAGAGATTTACTGATTAGCCTGGAACACTAGCCAGGGTTCTTGAAAACCAGCCTAGCTTCCTTCCTAGTCCTTCCCCACTCTTATTTGCCCTCAAGACCACAACCCACCAGAGAAGTTTCTAGAAGCTCCTGGTCATTAAGATACAAACTGACACATCACCCATGGGGCACAGTATGATCTGTAACATAAAATTCAAATGCCAGCATTCCAAAGTCCTCCAAAATCCTATCCCCTGGTAGGATAATCACATAGCAATTTTCAGCTTTTAATAATCTCCTAATAATCTCTGAATTTTTCTTTTACCAAGTGCTTTTTTTCTGATTACAGAATAAATGGCTTTAAAGTCCCAGATTCTAAAACGTGAGAATTAACATAATTTTGTCATTACTTGCAAATCTTTTTTAATGCCTCCATTCCAAACACTCGGTCAAGTTTTGCTATTAATCTTGTCATCCAGAAAACAAACAAGGTACCCTTCCGCATAAATTCTTAGTAAACTTTAACTGTTCGGAGGCCAGGCCTCTGTGTGGGCTCTTTTGGGCCATTTTCCCATTCAGTAACTAACACCTCCAGCAGAGGGCAGAAGAGGGGAGAAACCCAAACAGTCTTTTTGCTATTAACTTGGTAACCTAACTAGTTATTAACAGGCAAAAAGGAGTGGAGCTGAAAGTGCAAAAACTTTTCAGTGTTAAAACTGTTAACACCTAACCCATAGCCACAACTGAAGACAACCGGCATAGTCAAAGAACCTAAATTAATACAGCCAATTCATTTCCTATTCCATATTTATCCAATCTCCATTTTTATCAAATCAAAGAATAACCAGAGGGCAGGTATCTTTGTTTCACTCACTCAGGTACCTGAAAACCCGCCCCCCTCCACAATAGAGGATCTAGAATCAGAGATCTGGGACACTGCAAAATTGAGAAAACTACAAAATGTTAGCATCCAGTTTTGCCATGGTGTTGTTGAAGACCTTGGGCAAATTATTTCATTTTTGTGCCTCCGTTTCTTTACTTCACAACAGGGAGGTGCTGTGAAATTTATAAACAAAAAGCTTAGCTTAGAGGAGTGGCTGGAACCGAGGTAGGACTCAATATATCTTTTCAAAGAGAAAAGCTCTGTCAGAAACAAAGGCTCTAAAACACCTTCCCTCCCTAACTTGAAGGTTGCAGTGTGGAAAAACAAAATTAACTTGAATTATGAACCGGGCTCTAAACAAGACTTTACCAAATCCATGTTTTATTTCAAAGCATGGTACTTCAGACAATCACATTTCTTTGAAAAAGGGAAAAAGTGCCGGTAACGTACTTAGAACAAAGCCTGGCACCTCCAGTCTTTCAGTGTTAAGATCTAAGAACGTAAAAAAAAAAATGTGGGCTTGTGGTTTAGGAGGCACCAAATCATGACATGATTACTGGGTATGAGGCATACCTCGGGACAGGAAAATCGAAAACTTTCGGTAATTGGGGAAACCTTATGCGTGCCTGCTCAGGGAATTCTGTGATCTCTGCCACCGCGGGCTGCCCCACCTTGGGGTGACTTCGGTCCACGTCGGTCTACTCTAAGACGGGAACAGATTGGAACATACTTGACACCGTGATCCCCGGAGGAAAAATGGAACCTGGGGCCGGCCCCCGGAGACTGAAACGCTCGGGGAAAACGGAATCCTCGAACATTGCTTCTTAATCGAACGGAGTCAAGTGATCAGTGGCCTGTGGCTGCAGTACAGGAGGAGGGTGGTGGAAGGAGCGGAGCGAGACGAGCACCGGAAAGAAGCGCGAGGGAACACACCGAGCCAGGACGGCCCCTCGCCTCTCCGGCTCCCGCCTCCGCCGGGGCCGCAGGGGCCCCGCGCCCGGGCCCGGCCGTCCCCAAGTCGGACACCGCAGCCCCGACAGGCCGGCCCAGAGCCCGGCCTCACAAACACCCCGCCGGGGTGCGTCGCGGCCGACACCGCGCCCCACCCTCCTCCGCTCCCTCAAGCGCCGCGTCCCCAGCCGGCGCCCCGCACCGCGCTCCACCCTCCTCTGGCTCCTCGTTTCAGGCCCGGGCCCGGCACCCGGAGCCCGGCTTCCTTCTCTTAGACCCGGCGCCCGCCCCTTCCGTGCCGCCCAGTCGGCCCGCCCCTCACCTCTCCGGTGGCTGCGGCGGCCCTCGCTGGGTTGCGGGCGCGGCGAAGCCGGGGTGCGCAGCGGCGAGCAGGTGCGAGGTGGCGGCCGCGGCACTCGGGTCTGAAGCGGCGCGCGGTCGTTTCTGGTGTGCTGAGAGCCTCGAAGGATTCGGTGATCGGCAACCCCTGAGTCTCAAACAGCATGTCCTTCGGGGTTGGGGGGCTCTCGTTTCTCTGCGTTGAGCAGTGAGGGGAGGTAAGCCGTCCGTTCAGCAGGAGACGGCTGAGAGAACAGGGCCCCACACACCTCAGGCCGCCATTTTGTAACTCGAATCGAGCCCTCCCGATCAATTCGAAAAAAAAAAGGGAGGAAAGAAACGCCCGCGTCCAGCTACTGCGCAAGCGCGCCGGAGCCTCGGTTGGCAGCACTACCCGCGGCAGCGGCCGGGCCTCTCGCAGCGCATGCGCCCAACTGCTTTGGAAAAAAACCGTCGCCGAAGGCGCGTTCCCCGTCTTTCGCATGCGCGCGCGCAAGCGCACAACCCACGCTCTGGCTCCGGCAGGAAGTCCGCGCCGGGGGGCGGGGCTTGTGTGCGTCGGCCGCGTGTGGGCGCCGTCCGCGTTGGAGGCGGTCGCGCGCGGTTGGCTGCTGGTTGTGGGCGCGGCCGGGGTTCCGGAGGCGCGTGGGAGACCGGAGGCTGTAGGGGAGCGTGGCGGGCGCTCGTGGTGTGCGGGTGGGTTGCTGGAGCTCGGAGAAGGGAGCGGTCGTGTCCCCCGGAGGCTTGAGTGAACTCGGGTAGCGTCACTTCGGGAGCTCGGTGCCTCAGCCGTGGACGAGAGCTGCCCCACGTGCCTGCGTCGCGCCGGCCGCGGATGCTCGGAAGGTCTGGGACACGCGGAGCCCGGGAGGGAAGGTCGCGGGCGTGGACGAGAGAAGCGGACGTCCTCTGTTCCGCGGCCAGCTTGTATTTCCTTTCCGCGGTGGGTGCCATAGAGGCGAAGGGACTTGCCGTTTTGCACCGCTAGTCGGTATCAACGAAGATGACGTCTGCAAACGCGTTTTTTTAAACTGTGGGACAGATACGACTGTCCAGGGTCAAGAGGTGTATTCGTATGCTTTTGCCTGAGTAGTGCGGTACCATGTACAGTAATGAAGTGAAAGTCGCTCAGTCGTATCCAACTCTTTGCGACCCCATGGACGATAGAGTCCAGAAATCGAAATGGGTCTCCTGCGTTGCAGGCGGATACTTTACCAACAGACCCCAGAGACGACAGCGCACCAAGCTCCTCTGTCCCTGGGATTCTCCAAGCGAGAATAGTGGAGTGGGTTGCCATTACCTTCTCCAAACAGAGCTGTGAGAGAATGAATAAATTTGTACAAAGCAATTTAAACGCTCCTTGCCTTACAGTTAATAGGTCGCTATGGGAATTAGATCCGTTACTAGTCAGCAAAAATTGCTTCAGAAAAGGAACGTTCTTATGAACCATGGTTCTTAACCTTATTTTTTCCTCCAGGCAGGGTTTATGATTTACTTGTGTGAAATACCGGCTTCCTTGGTAGCTCAGCTGGTAAAGAATCTGCCTGCAATGAGGGAGACCCCAGTTGGATTCTGGAGTTGGGAAGATCCCCTAGAGAAGGGATAGGCTACTCACTCCACTATTCTTGGCCTTTCTTGGTGACTCAGCTTTTAAAGAATCTGCCTGCAGTGCTGGAGACCAGGCTTCCATCCCTGGGTTGGGAACATCCTCTGGAGAAGGGAAAGGCTACCCACTCCAGTATTCTGGCCTGGAGAATTCTAGGGGAATCGCAGAGAGTTGGACGCGAAATGTGTGAAATGAAAACATCTCCTGCGTTATTAATAAACAAGAAGTATAAGAAACAAAGTGAATGAGGAAACAGGATTGGTTCCAGATGGCTGAGGTGCTTATGAAAGGAGTGAATTCAGTGATACCTGGTCTTTGATGTTCAGACTTGCCTGCTCCTTTTGTTGCAAACTTGTGTATAGCCTGACTTTCCCTCCTGCCTCTTGGGAGCAGTTGTCTGAGAGCTATTGAGATGCTGTCTCCTGGGCTGGGAGTCCGAAACATCCCACCAAGTAAAATAACTGTCTGCTTTCAGGGTGTGGCTATATGTTTTAGTCCACACTTGAAAGTGCAAAGAAAGTTAGCATGCATTCATGCAGAATCAAGAGTTGGGAACGTTCTTGGCGGCCACTGAGGAAGTCTTGAAGAATAGAGCCATGAAGAAAGCAAAGCTGTAGAAATGTTGGGTTTGAATTGAAGTGTTTTCTTACAGTTTCTGGTACTAAACACTAATATGATTTCTGAGTTGTAGAGTATTTCCACCTCTGGGAGCAATCAGATCAATAAATGCTTTTAAAAAAAATTGTCCTTTTATGTAATCTATCAAGAATGCTTTTTAAATGTATGCATAGTTCCCTGTGCTATACAGTAAGTCCTTAGTTGGTTATTTTGTGTATAGCAGTGCTGTGTATATGTTAATCACAAACTCCTAATTTATGCCCCACCCCCACATCTCCCCTTCCTAACCCTGGTTTGTTTCCTATGTCTGTGAGTCTATTTCTGTTCTGTAAGAAGTTAATTTGTATCATTTTTTTAGATTCCATATATAAGCAATATCATATTTGTCTTTAGCTGGCTTACCTCAGTAGGATAATTTCTAGGTCCATCCATGTTGCTGCACATGGCATCCGTTCCTTTTTATGGCTGAGTAATATTCCATGGTGTGTATGTGTGTGTGTGTGTGTGTGTGTGTGTACACCACATCTTGATCCATGTCGTCCCTAGTGGCTCAGCAGTAAAGAATTCACCTGCAATGCTGGAGATGTGGACTCTGTCCCTGGGTTGGAAAGATCCCTTGGAGAAGGAAATGGCAACCCACTCCAGTATACTTGTCTGGAAAAATCCGATGAACCGAGGAGCCTGGCAGGCTACAGTCCATAAGGTTGCAAAGAGTTGCACATTGAGCACGCAAGAACATCATCATGTAGGGAACCAATCTGCATATAATTTCAGGATGTTTATGAACCATTCCTAAAAGCCTATTCATGGACTGGTGTGTAAAGACTGCTTATCTAGATACAAGGATTACACGTTCAGTTCAGTTCAGTTGCTCAGTCGTGTCTGACTCTGTGACCCCATGGACTGCAGCACACCAGGCTTCCCTGTCCATCACCAGCTACCAGACTTCACTCAAACTCGTCCATTGAGTTGATGATGCCATCCAACCATCTTATCCTCTGTCATCCCCTTCTCCTCCTGCCTTCAGTCTTTCCCAGCATCAGGATCTTTTCCAATGAGTCAGTTCTTCACATCAGGTGGCCAAAGTATGGAGTTTCAGCTTCAGCATCAGTCCTTCCAATGATGGACTGGTTGGATCTCCTTGCTGTCCAAGGGACTCTCAAGAGTCTTCAACACCACAGTTCAAAAACATCAATTCCTTGGTGCTCAGCTTTCTTTATAGTCCAAGTCTCACATGCATACATGACTACTGGAAAAACCATAGCCTGGACTAGACGGACCTTTGTTGGCAAAGAAATATCTCTGCTTTTTAATATGTTGTCTAGGTTGGTCAACTTTTCTTGCAAGGAGCGAGCGTCTTACTTTCATGGCTGCAGTCACCACCTGCAGTGATTTTGGAGCCCCAAACAACAAAGTCTGTCACTGTTTCCACTGTTTCCTCATCTATTTGCCATGAAGTGATGACCACATGTCATGATCTTAGTTTTCTGAATGTTGAGTTTTAAGCCAACTTTTTCACTCTCCTCTATCACCAAGGAGCTCTTTGGTTCTTTACTTTCTGCCATAAAGGTGGTGTCATCTGCATATCTGAGGTTATTGATATTTCTCCTGGCAATCTCAATTCCAGCTTGTGCTTCATCCAGTCCAGCATTTCTCATGTACTCTGCGTATATGTTAAATAAGCAGGGTAACAATATACAGCCTTGATGGACTCCTTTTCCTATTTGGAACCAGTCTCTTGTTCCATGTCCAGTTCTAACTGTTGCTTCCTTACCTGCATACAGATTTCTCAAGAGGCAGGTCAGGTGATTTGGTATTCCCATCTCTTTCAGAATTTTCCACAGTTTATTGTGATCCACACAGTCAAAGGCTTTGGCATAGTCAATAAAGCAGAAATAGATGTTTTTCTGGAACTCGCTTTTTCAATGATCCAGCGGATGTTGGCAATTTGATCTTGGTTCCTCTGCCTTTTCTAAATCCAGCTTGAACATCTGGAAGTTCATGGTTCACGTACTGCTGAAGCCTGGCTTGGAGAATTTTGAGCATTACTTTGCTAGCGTGTGAGATGTGTGCAATTGTGTGATAGTTTGAGAATTCTTTGGCATTACCTTTCTTTGGGATTGGAATGAAAACTGACCTTTTCCAGTCCTGTGGCCACTGCTGAGTTTTCCAAACTTGCTGGCATATTGAGTGCAGCATTTACACAGCATCATCTTTTAGGATTTGTAACAGCTCAACTGGAGTTTCATCACCTCTATTAGCTTTGTTCGTAGTGATGCTTCCTAAATCTCGCCTGACTTTCATTCCAGAATGTCTGTCTCTAGGTGAGTGATCACACCATCGTGATTATCTGGGTCGTGAAGATCTTTCTTGTACAGTTCTTCTGTGTATTCTTGCCACCTCTTCTTGATATCTTCTGCTTCTGTTAGGTCCATACCATTTCTGTCCTTTGTCGAGCCCATCTTTGCATGACATGTTGCCTTGCTAGCTCTAATTTTCTTGAAGAGGTCTCTAGTCTTTCCCATTCTGTTGTTTTCCTCTGTTTCTTTGCATTGATCACTGAGGAAGGCTTTCTTATCTCTCCTTGCTATTCTTTGGAACTCTGCATTCAGATGCTTATATCTTTCCTTTTCTCCTTTGCCTTTAGCTTCTCTTCTTATCAGTTATTTGTAAGGCCTCCTCAGACAACCATTTTGCCTTTTTGCATTTCTTTTTCTTGGGGATGGTCTTGATCACTGCCTCCTGTACAGTCTCATGAACCTCCATCCATAGTTTTTCAGGCACTCTGTATATCAGATCTAATCCCTTGAATCTATTTGTCACTTCCACTGTATAATGGTAAGAGATTTTATTTAGGTCATACCTGAATGGTCTAGCGGTTTTCCCTACTTTCTTCAATTTAAGTCTGAATTTGGCAATAAGAAGTTCATGATCTGAGCCATAGTCAGCTCCCGGTCTTATTTTTGCTGACTGTATAGAGCTTCTCCATCTTCGGCTGCAAAGAATATAATAATCTGATTTCGGTATTGACCATCTGGTGATGTCCATGTGTAGAGTCTTCTCTTGTGTTGTTGGAAAAGGGTGTTTGCTATGACCAGTGTGTTCTCTTGGCAAAACTATTAGCCTTTGCCCTGCTTCATTCTGTACTCCAAGCCAAATTTGCTGTTACTCCAGGTATTTCTTGACTTCCTACTCTTGCATTCCAGTCCCCTATAATGAAAAAGACATCTTTTTTGGGTTAATTCTAAAAGGTCTTGTAGGTCTTCATAGAACTGTTCAGCTTCTTCAGCGTTACTGGTTGAGGCATAGACTAGGATTACTGTAATATTGAATGGTTTGCCTTGGAAACGAACAGAGATCATTCTGTCATTTTTGAGATTGCTTCCAAATACTGCATTTTGGACTCTTGTTGACTTTGATGGCTATCTCATTTCTTCTAAGGGATTCTTGCCCACAGTAGTTGCCAGGGTCCAGCGCCCGCACAATCCAGGGAAACCCGAAGGAGAAATGGCATCGGCGATTGATTTAGAGAGAGAGAAGGAAAGAATGTTATAGATAAGAAAATAGAGGAGAGAAGAAAAGAGGCTGATGTTCTTTGGTTTATACAGAAAATCAATAAAGTCTCAAGACAAGAGACTTGCACCGTCTACGTAAGGCCACAGGTGCTCTCCTGGTCTCCCCAGGGAGTGAAGGCGCAGGGCGCCTTCCCCTTCAGGTCTTAGAAACCCAGGCAAATAAGTAGACATGGCGGACCTCTGTACTCCAGATGGGAACTAGCCTGAAAGAGAGAGTAAGAGGAGGAAAATGATTGACATGAGGAGACCAAGCTGCTTTGATCAGCGAGATCCATAGCTTTATTTTCAAAAGGTACTCATATACTTTTTCATACATAGAGGAAAATTAAAGACACAAGGTCATACAGAGTCAGCCCAACATTCCAGCAGTTTTGCCCTTATCAAAACCAGGATTTTTCTGCATACCTTTTCCACAAATGATGATGTCTACAGTATCTTCTGGCCTTAGAGGCCTGTGAACATTTTATGACCCTCTTTTGATAAAGGCTGCTCAACCAGAAAACTGATTTTCCCTCAAAGTGTTTTTTCTTTATATTTCTAATCTATGTTAGCCTCAGAAAATGCCAAACAGAGTTAACGTTTTTCACAGAGCAAAGGTACAGTGAGTTACAAGAAAGAACCAATTAGCTCAAAAGTCTGATGTGGTTAATTTCAAGGCTACACTTGTTTTTCTTGCATTCTCACTATGTTAACTAATGCATTCCCAGGTGCAGTGGATAAGGGATATGGGAACTTAGCAACAAGCATTGGCCCAATAATGAAATCCTACACCAGCACTAGAACTACTCTAATAACTTTTAACTCTTTCAAAGGCTCTATGTTTTAGGCTTTCCATGCCTCTCACAGTTGGGAGGCTGTAAATAATCATATGCGTAGCTGTAAGAGTCTGGATATACCTGCCGAGCAAGCTAGAATGCTAACAGAGGGGGTTTGATTTGAAATATTCCTCTCATATCCAGGAAACTTATTAGCTATAGCCCTAAGTTGATTTTCTCCAGAGAAGGATGGTCAGGGTTAGCCCCCTGTTAATGTCAGAGGAGTTGGTGAAAGTCAAGAAACAGTAAAACAGACAGATTCTGGTTCTGGGGTAGATGCTCGAGAAAGCCTAGGGAGCCCCTTGAGTTCTGAAGCCTTGCTTAACAGTTCTCTTCCACATGACCCTGTCATGGGTGGGGTCTCCCGTGGCGGCTCCCAGCGAGTAGTAGATATAATGGTCATCTGAGTTAAATTCACCCATTCCAGTCCATTCGCCGACTCCTAAAATGTCGATGTTCACTCTTGCCATCTCCTGTTTGGCCACTTCCAATTTGCCTTGATTCATGGACCTAACATTCCAGGTTCCTATGCAATATTGCTCTTTACAGCATTGGACTTTACTTCTATCACCAGTCATATCCACTACTTGATGCTGTTTTTGATTTGGCTTCATCTCTTCATTCTTTCTGGAGTTATTTTTCCCATGATCTCCAGTAGAGATTGGGCACCTACCGACTTTGGAATTCATCTTTCCGTGTCCTATCTTTTTGTCTTTTCATACTGTTCATGGTGTTCTCAAGGCAAGAATACTGAAGTGGTTTGCCATTCTCTTCTCCAGCAAACCACGTTTTGTCAGAACACTCCACCATGACCTGTCCGTCTTGGGTAGCCCTACATGACATGGCTCATAGTTTCATTGAGTTAGACAAGGCTAGACATTCTGGAATGTGAAGTCAAGTGGGCCTTGGAAAACATCACTACGAACAAAGCTAGTGGAGGTGATGGAATTCCAGTTGAGCTCTTTCAAATCCTGAAAGATGATGCTGTGAAAGTGCTGCACTCAATATGCCAGCAAGTTTGGAAAACTCAGCAGTGGCCACAGGACTGGAAAAGGTCAGTTTTCATTCCAATCCCAAAGAAAGGCAATGCAAAAGAATGCTCAAACTACTGCACAATTGCACTCATCTCACATGCTAGTAAAGTAATGCTCAAAATTCTCCAAGCCAGGCTTCAGCAATATGTGAACCGTGAACTTCCAGATGTTCAAGCTGGTTTTAGAAAAGGCAGAGGAAGCAGAGATCAAAGTGCCAACATCTGCTGGATCATGGAAAAAGCAAGCGAGTTCCAGAAAAGCATCTATTTCTGCTTTATTGACTATGCCAAAGCCTTTGACTGTGTGGATCACAATCAACTGTGGAAAATTCTGAAAGAGATGGGAATACCAGACCACCTGACCTGCCTCTTGAGAAACCTATATGCAGGTCAGGAAGCAACAGTTAGAACTGGACATGGAACAACAGACTGGTTCCAAATAGGAAAAGGAGTCCATCAAGGCTGTATATTGTCACCCTGCTTATTTAATTTATATGCAGAGTACATTATGAGAAACACTGGGCTAAGCACAAGCTGGAATCAAGATTGCTGGGAGAAATATCAATAACCTCAGATATGCAGATGACACCACCCTTATGGAAGAAAGTGAAGAGGAGCTAGAAAGCCTCTTGAGGAAAGTGAAAGAGGAGAGTGAAAAAGTTTGCTTAAAGCTCAACATTCAGAAACTAAGATCATGACATCTGGTCCCATTATTTCATGGGAAATAGATGGGGAAACAGTGGAAACAGTGTCAGACTTTATTTTTCTGGGCTCCAGAATCACTGAAGGTGGTAATTGCAGCCATGAAATTAAAAGGCACTTACTCCTTGGAAAAAAAATTATGACCAACCTAGATAGCATTTTGAAAAGCAGAGATATTACTTTGCCAACAGAGGTCCGTCTAGTCAAGGCTATGGTTTTTCCAGTAGTCACGTATGGATGTGAGAGTTGGGCTGTGAAGAAGGCTGAGTGCTGAAGAACTGATGCTTTTGAAGTGTGGTGTTGGAGAAGACTCTTGAGAGTGCCTTGGACTGCAAGGAGATCCAACCAGTCCATTCTGAAGGAAATCAGCCCTGGGTGTTCATTGGAAGGACCGATGCTGAAGCTGAAACTCCAGTACTTTGGCCACCTCATGCAAAGAGTTGACTCATTGGAAAAGGCTCTGATGTTGGGAGGGATTGGGGGCAGGAGGAGAAGGGGATGACAGAGGATGAGATGGCTGGATGGTATCACCGACTCAATGGGCAAGAGTTTGGGTGGACAACGACTGAGTGACTGAACTGAACTGACTGGTGGTCCCTGTGATCAGACTGGTTAGTTTTCTGTGTGATTTTCAGGCTGTCTGCCCTCTGATGGAGAAGGATAAGAGGCTTATGGAAGCTTCCTGATGGGAGAGACTGACTGAGGGGGAAAGGTCTTGTTTTGATGGGTGGGGCCATACTCAGTAAATCTTTAATCCAATTTTCTATTGATAGGTGGGGCTGTATTCCCCCCCTGTTATTTACTTGGAGCCAAACTGTGGTGGAGGTAATGAAGATAATGTCAACCTCCTTCAAAAGATCCCCTGCAGGCACTGCCACACTCAGTGCCCCCAGCCCTGCAGCAGGCGCCACTGACCCATGCCTCCACCAGAGACTCCTGAACCCTCCGAGGCAAGTCTGGGTCAGTCTTTTTGGGGTCACTGCTCCTTTCTCCTGGGTCCTGGTGCACACAAGGTTTTGTTTGTGGTTTCCAAGAGTCTGTTTCCCCAGTCCTGTGTAAGTTCCGGCAGCTCTATGGTGGGGTTAATGGCTACCTCCTCCAAGATGGCTTATGCCACACCCAGGTCTGCTGCACCCAGAGCTCCTGCTCCTGCAGCAGGCCACTGCTGACTCATACCTCCATAGGAGACGCTCAATCCCCGTTCTGTTTCGATCTCCAGAAGCATGCTCTTTAAGTGTTTTTGTGAACAAAATGGCTTCCCTGGTGATGCAGAGGTTAAAGCATCTGCCTGCAATGTGGGAGATCTGGGTTCGATCCCTGGGTCGGGAAGATCCCCTGTAGAAGGAAATGGCAACCCACTCCAGTATTCTTGCCTGGAGAATCCCATGGACAGAGGAGCTTGGTGGGCTACAGTCCACGGGTTGCAAAGAGTCGGACACGACTGAGTGACTTCACTTTCACTTTCACTTATGAACCAAAAGAGAACTTATAATGCAGACCCTTTAGGATGCTACATGACTAGGCAAAGCCATCCAGTTGGTTAGCGGCAGAGCCCAGGTCTCATTTCCAGCCCAGCGTCCCTTTTCACCTGTAATTTCAGCAATCATTGCATGCCTACTGCTGGGAATGCCACAGATACTGCAAGTGGCTCTTCATCTCTTCCCACTGTCTCAGGTCCTCTTTCCTGCTCATCATAGTGCTGGTGCTGCTGCTAAGTCGCTTCGGTGGTGTCTGACTCTGTGTGACGCTATAGAAGGCAGCCAACCAGGCTCCCCCGTCCCTGGGATTCTCCAGGCAAGAACACTGGAGTGGGTTGCCATTTCCTTCTCCAATGCATGAAAGGAAAAGTGAGAGTGAAATCTTTCAGTTGTATCTCACTCTTAGCAACTCCGTGGATTGCAGCCTACCAGACTCGTCCATCCATGGGATTTTCCAGGCTCATCATAGTGACTCTTCTAAATCCTTATCACTTAAACCTCTAGCTACATGTTTTCCTATTCAGCCTTCCTATCTCCAGCCTCCCCTCCTGCCTAACCATCCTAAGCACATAATATGCACACAACTAGTTACCAAATGAGTGAGCCCTTCTTTTTCTTCATTGAGAGAAACATTATACTGGAGATTTCTTGGTCCTTTCTGACTAGTAGCTTGTGAATTTTCCTGTTTGATTCTGTGTGAACCTCATTCATTATAAACTTTCTAGTGCCTTAGAAATTGAATGATAATTTTCTTAATGTGAAAGTATAATTACTAGTCAACTTGCTGTATGTAATATTTTCATCCTTACCATATAAAGGACCCAGCTTAGGTAAATAAGTAAGTAAGTTCAGTCACTCAGTCGTGTCCGACTCTTTGTGACCCATGAATCGCAGCACGCCAGGCCTCCCTGTCCATCACCATCTCCTGGAGTTCACTCAGACTCATGTCCATCGAGTCCGTGATGCCATCCAGCCATCTCATCCTCGGTTGTCCCCTTCTCCTCCTGCCCTCAATCCCTCCCAACATCAGAGTCTTTTCCAATGAGTCAACTCTTTGCATGAGGTGGCCAAAATACTGGAGTTTCAGCCCCAGTACCGTTCCTTCCAAAGAAAGCCCAGGGTTGATCTCCTTCAGAATGGACTGGTTGGATCTCCTTGCAGTCCAAGGGACTCTCAAGAGTCTTCTCCAACACCACAGTTCAAAAGCATCAATTCTTCGGCGCTCAGCCTTCTTCACAGTCCAACTCTCACATCCATACGTGACCACTGGAAAAACCATAGCCTTGACTAGACGAACCTTAGTCGGCAAAGTAATGTCTCTGCTTTTGAATATACTATCTGGGTTGGTCATCACTTTTCTTCCAAGGAGTAAGCATCTTTTAATATCATGGCTGCAGTCACCATCTGCAGTGATTTTGGAGCCCCAAAAAATAAAGTCTGACACTGTTTCTACTGTTTCCCCATCAAGTGATGGGACTGGATGCCATGATCTTCATTTTCTGAATGTTGAGCTTTAGGCCAACTTTTTCGCTCTCCTCTTTCACTTTCATCAAGAGGCTTTTTAGCTCCTCTTCACTTTCTGCCATAAGGGTGATGTTATCTGCATATCTGAGGTTATTGATATTTCTCCCAGCAATCTTGATTCCAGCTTGTGTTTCTTCCAGCCCAGAATTTCTCATGATGTATTCTGCATATAAGTTAAATAAGCAGGGTGACAATATACAGCCTTGATGTACTCCTTTTCCTATTTGGAACCAGTCTGTTGTTCCATGTCCAGTTCTAACTGTTGCTTCCTGACCTGCATACAGATTTCTCAAGAGGAAGGTTAGGTGGTCTGGTATTCCCATCTCTTTCAGAATTTTCCACAGTTGATTGTGATCCACACAGTCAAAGGCTTTGGCATAGTCAATAAAGCAGAAATAGATGTTTTTCTGGAACTCGCTTGCTTTTTCCATGATCCAGCAGATGTTGGCACTTTGATCTCTGCTTCCTCTGCCTTTTCTAAAACCAGCTTGAACATCTGGAAGTTCACGGTTCACATATTGCTGAAGCCTGGCTTGGAGAATTTTGAGCATTACTTTACTAGCATGTGAGATGAGTGCAATTGTGCAGTAGTTTGAGCATTCTTTTGCATTGCCTTTCTTTGGGATTGGAATGAAAACTGACCTTTTCCAGTCCTGTGGCCACTGCTGAGTTTCCCAAACTTGCTGGCATATGGAGTGCAGCACTTTCACAGCATCATCTTTTAGGATTTGAAAGAGCTCAACTGGAATTCCATCACCTCCACTAGCTTTGTTCGTAGTGATACTTTCTAAGGCCCACTTGACTTCACATTCCAAGATGGCTGGCTCTAGATGAGTGATCACACCATCGTGATTATCTGGGTCGTGAAGGTCTTTTTTGTACAGTTCTTCCGTGTATTCTTGCCACCTCGTCTTAATATCTTCTGCTTCTGTTAGGTCCATACCATTTCTGTCCTTTATCGAGCCCATCTTTGCATGAAATGTTCCCTTGATGTCTCTAATTTTCTTGAAGAGATCTCTAGTCTTTCCCATTCTATTGTTTTCCTCTATTTCTTTGCATTGATCACTGAAGAAGGCTTTCTTACCTCTTCTTGCTATTCTTTGGAACTCTGCATTCAGATGCTTATATCTTTCCTTTTCTCCTTTGCTTTTCGCCTCTCTTCTTTTCACAGCTATTTGTAAGGCCTCCCCAGACAGCCATTTTGCTTTTTTGCATTTCTTTTCCTTGGGGATGGTCTTGATCCCTGTCTCTTGTACAATGTCACGAACCTCATTCCATAGTTCCTCAGGCACTCTATCTATCAGATCTAGGCCCTTATATCTATTTCTCACTTCCACTGTATAATCATAAGGGATTTGATTGAGGTCATACCTGAATGGTCTAGTGGTTTTCCCTACTTTCTTCAATTTGAATCTGAATTTGGTAATAAGGAGTTCATGATCTGAGCCACAGTCAGCTCCCGGTCTTATTTTTGTTGACTGTATAGAGCTTCTTCATCTTTGGCTGCAAAGAATATAATCAATCTGATTTCGGTGTTGACCATCTGGGATGTCCATGTGTAGAGTCTTCTCTTGTGTTTTTGGAAGAGGGTGTTTGCTATGACTAGTGCATTTTCTTGGCAAAACTCTATTAGTCTTTGCCCTGCTTCATTCCGCATTCCAAGGCCAAATTTGCTGTTACTCCAGGTGTTTCTTGACTTCCTCCTTTTGCATTCCATTCCCCTATAATGAAAAGGGCATCTTTTTTGGGTGTTAGTTCTAAAAGGTCTTATAGGTCTTCATAGAACTGTTCCACTTCAGTTTCTTCAGCGTTACTGGTTGGGGCATAGACTTGGATAACTGTGATATTGAATGGTTTGCCTTGGAGATGAACAGAGATCATTCTGTCATTTTTGAGATTTAGTACTCGGCTTTCTTGCAGTCATCATTGAAATGTGGCTAGTTAAAATCCCAATTTTTATTCTTGCTGTAATCCCAGTATTTATCTTGTAAGGCTAAGCAAACTGGTACATTTGTTTCTTAATTACACATTGTAGTATGAGGTAATTGATGCCTTTCTAATGCAAATAACAAAGATTTATGCATATAATAGCACAACAGTGCTTTAGCTGACTTGCACATTACTACGGTGGATTTTAGTGCTTAGTAGAATGATAGCTTTAAACAAGCTGTAATTCCGGAGGAGATTGGAGACAGTCTGTATGCAACCCCTACCTTCGCTGAATCTGGATACATCCATTTGTCCCTCGCATTATAAACAGTCTTCCAAAAGCATTAGCTAGTTTTTTCTGAAATCTACCTCTCAAAAGTCTCTCTGCATTTGCTTAACCTCTGAAAATTGTTATGGTTGCCAGGTTAGATCACTTTCACCTTTATGTTAAGTAGATAAGTAACCAGATACATTGGTTTACTTTTACCTAATTCAAAATGAGTTCATGGCAGTGTCGTCATGCATTCTTTTCTGCTGCTTGAGTTCTGTAGCGGAAAGCACCATTGAGTCAGCTTTACCACTGTGATCAAGTCGTGAATGTCTCAGATAATTCAAGCCTAGAAAATTGCAAGATAATATCTGTTGATTTCAGGCTGTGTTGTGGCCTCTGTTTTAGGTTGAAAACCTTGAGATTAGAATCATACTCTGGACTCACCTGAAAACATTCAATAGGAAGCCTACGGGCCCAAACACACTGTGCTCCTAATGGTAAGGGATTGTAAAAGGAAGTGTTTGACAATCATCGCCCAGCAATGGGGCTGTTGTTGGGCCGTGGTATTGCTGAGGATCCCAACTAATAGAAATGGGCCCCTCCTTTGTGCCTGAAGTGACCTCTTTGAATCCAGAAATGCATTTGCACCTTCCTCCTTGTTTTGGGTCATTCATTGACCAATATCTATGCCCTGTCCTGGACTATCTTTTTACCTCAAGAATAAAAAAAAAAAGACAGATGGGCAGATAGCATCAGTCAGTTCAGTCGCTCAATTGTGTCCGACTCTTTGCAACTCCATGGACGGCAGCACGCCAGGCCTCCCTGTCCATCACCAACTCCCAGAGCTTACTCTAACTCACGTCCATTGAGTCGGTGATGGCATCCCACCATCTCATCCTCTGTTGTCCCCTTCTCCTCCTGCCTTCAATCTTTCCCAGCATCAAGGTCTTTTCCAGTGAGTCAGTTCTTCTCATCAGGTGGCCAAAGTAGATAGCATGCAATGCTGAAAAGAATGTCATGTACCACTTTTCTCATCCTGCCCTTCAGTTCTTCATGAGTTTGGTGTTGAATACTGATAAAATGATCTCGGTGGTCAAGAGAAGATAGGTAGTAAATGCAGCAGAATGAAGAATTTGAGGTTATAATCACCAGACCACAGAGCGTGGAATCCTTAAACAGTTGTGCCACCCGAATTCACAGAGTTCTTGGAAGATTCACTTTTCCCCAGACCTGATCTGAGAGCCAGAAGTCTGGTGGGTGATGCGTGTACATAGGCACCAAGAATCTTGTTTTTTCCCAAGATCCTTCTTTCCCAAATTTGAACCTAATGGAAAGTCCACTTCCTGTAGTTGTTGAGCAGGCAAAGGTTATCCAACCCAGTGAGGGAACGTAGATGGATAAAACAGTAAATATGGTGATTAAGGGCAAGTTTGGAGTTAATTGTCCTGAGTTTGATTGTTAGATGTGGTGTTTACCAGTTGAACAAGCTGTTGAACTCTGAGCTCAATTTCCTCATCTGTTCAGTTCTGTTCAGTCACTCAGTCATGTCCAACTCTTGGCGACCCATGGACTGAAGCATTACTGGCTTCCCTGTCCATCACCAACTTCCGAAGCTTGTTCAAACTCATGTCCATCGAGTCGGTGATGCCATCCAAACGTCTCTTCCTCTGTTGCCCCCTTCTCCTCCTGCCTTCAATCTTTCCCAGCATCAGAGTCTTCCTATGAGTCAGTTCTTTGCATCAGGTGGCCAAAGTATTGGTTTCAGCTTCAGCATCAGTCCTTCCAATGAATATTCAGGACTGATCTCCTTTAGGATGGACTGATTAGACCTTGCAGTCCAAGGGACACTTCTTCATCAGTAACCTGAAGCTAATAGTACCTTCATGGAGCTGTGAGCTTTAAAGGAGAACGTTTTGATGTAAAGCACACAGCAAGGGCTCAGTAAATGGATCCTTATTAAGACAATAGCCTCTGTTTTTAAGTCTTCTGGAGCTTTTCCGGTCAGATCTTAGAAGCCCAGGCATAATTAGCAGGCTTGGCGGGCATCCACGCTCCAGATGGGAATTCAGCCAGAAAATGAGAGAAAGAATGACATGAGAAGACCAGTCTTTCCAGGAACTGATCCGTTTCTTTATTTTTCAGGTCCGCTTATATACTTTTTGTTGTACATAGAGATGGATACAGAGTCACGCGGGGTCAGCAGACCTGACCCTTATCAAAATCAGGTGCTTTATACAAATGTATACAAAAGTCTTAGGGGCTTTACATCACCTTCTGGCCATGAGGCCTGCTAACATTTTATGACCTTTTCTTTCTGATAACGGTCAGTCAACCATAAAACCTATTTTTTCCAGGGGTGAATTTTCTTAAACCAGGCGCCACCCTCCGAAGGCACCAGATAAATTTGCATTCCTATAGGGTGAAGGTACAGTGGGTTACAATTAAGAAAGGAATTTACTTAGCCTAAGGTTTAACATGATTAATATCAAAGATTAATACTTATTTTTCCTATATGCTGGTTATATTAATTAATGTGTATAAGGGCAGGGAATATGGAGACTTAACGGCAAACATTGGCCCAATAAATGAAAAACCCTTCACCAATATAATTCCTAGTCAACCCACTATACTAATAATTTCTAACTTCTCAAAAGAATCTGTTTTTAGAAAATTTAAAACATCTCGTGCCTCTCATGGTTGGGAGGCTGTGAACAATCACATGTGGCCAGACAAACCTGTTCAGGTAGGCTAGAGAACCTTCAGAGGAGTTTGTAAGTTGAAACACTTATCATGCCCAGGAATTTTTATTGACTGGAGCTGTAAGTTAACTCCTTCTCAAGAGAGGTGGTGGGGGACAGCCCCCCATAAAGTCAGAGGTGTAGGTGAGAGCATAAAGCAGTAAAGTAGACAGACTCTGGATTTGGGGGTAGATGCTTGGGAACAGGGGTCTCCTGAGGCTCGATCCCGCCTTTGCATATGCTGAGCCTCCTTCCTCATAACCTTTGCCACGGGCGGAGTTCCTCACACTGGCTCCTGGCATTTTCCCTCCTCAACCACTATGAAAGAACTTTACTTTTTTTTCTGATAGGATTCTTGTTTTAAAAGATTTTGTTTACTATCAAAGATTGTACTTGTGAAATGTTAATTCAGTTTGCCTTTACTAATCAAAAATGTAATCAACATGCAGAGGTTTCTGCCTCCTCAGCACAATATAATCTCACTGGGTTCTTGTTATTTCAGCTAAAAGCAAAGAACTGTGGTGTTATGGATGGAGCACTTTTATGGTGAGTTAGATTTATGATTTCTAGTGGGCTGTTTGGAACATTGCTTAAGCGTCAGAAATCCCTGTTCTTTCTCATAGGTTCTAGACTAGATCTTTCTCAGTCTCAGCACAGTTGATTCAACACAAAAAATTAATGTTAAGCTGGATTCAACTGGATTCTCTCCAGACTGAGCAATGCCCAACTTACTCTGTCCTGGAGGTTGCAGCCCACTGACTTGTATTTTCACATTTCAGGCTTCAGTGCAAAAGAAAACCTAATGGTTAAATTTTCTAGAGCTGTTATTTTTTTCTTGAGGTTTTACAGTCTCAGAAAGCAGAAACAATATGTAGCAGGTTATGCTACTATGAATTGTATAAAGTAGCATGTTGTTAGGTTTTTTTTCTGGGAGCAAAATTAGCTGATGAAAATTAAATAATAAACCCATCAAGAGACCTTATGGGGCCATTATGACAGATATAAATTATAATGTTCTAAGTTCCAAGGAGCAAGAAACACCACAAGCAGAAGTGATAAAGAAAATATCCACAGCACTGGTTCTAAATGCCCTCCAAGCAAGAGTGGATCTTGTTAAGTGGAGAGGAAGTGGGGTGGTGATGAGACTGTGAGCAGAGCACTTGTTCAGTTCCTAAGTCCTGTTCAACTCTTTTGTGACCCCATGGACTGTAGCCCACCAGGCTCCTCTGTCCATGGGATTTCCAAGGGCAAGAACACCATTTCCTCCTCCAGGGGATCTTGCCAACCCAGGGGTCACATCATGGCTCCTACACTGCAAGCGAATTCTTTACCACTGAGCCACCTGGGAAGCCAGAGCAGAGCACACAGAGACGTCAAAAAGTGATTAAGGCTTAAGTGATTGGTCTCCGAGAAGAAAGAATGGAAACAAGACAAGAGCAGATGTCGTTGAAGAGATCCGGCTTGTTCTATTCCCCTCCATGTCTAAGGCACACGACCCTTGTCTCCTCGGTTGCTTGTACCTGTAAGTGGTTAACAGTTTTCAAGGGCTGCTGTGAGCGGGTACCGTTCTGGATGACAGAGTACAGTGACTGGACTGCCCCCGAGGATGCGTAGAACTAACCGAACAGGAGCACCGTGGGATATGCCCCACGTGCCCGCACAAGATGCGCCCTTAGCTGGCCCACCCTCCTCCTGCACGCAGCTCCGTCCTTGCTGCTCCGTGCTGCTCCTCTTGCTGCTTCACAGATCGATCCCTCGCCTGCTTCCTGTTGAGTCTGGCCCTCTCTTATTCTTGGCCTTCTTCCTGCCTGTCCACCCCTTCCCTGCCTCCCCTACCTCCCTTGCCGAATACTTTTCCTCCAGGTTTGTGACTTTAAAGAACCCTTTCAGCAAGGAAGAGGGAGTAGACACGGGTATGCACTTAGCAATGTCCAAGTGCCCAAACACGGCATGACTGTCATATGGTCTTAGGTTGCATTAGTTGCATATAATATTTAAAACAAGGGAGGTGGTCCTGCTCTGAGACATTGAGGCCACAGTTGGAGTAGGTCCAAGGTGGGGGGCAGCACAGAGGGCCGAAGTTAATGGAGGGCTCTGGAGACAGGCTCTGTGACCTTGAGTCAGATACGCGACTCCTCTGTTGTGTCAGGGTTGGGGGGCCATAGCTGGCGTGTTAGATTAAGAACGTGCAGATGAGGACCAACTGAATGCGGAGACACAAGCCACCCACGTGGGGGTCACCAGCGAGCTCCCTCAGCATCCTAGCTCCCACTCTGGGAAGGTGAAAACCCGGGGTTGTTTTGACTAAAGGGGCAGTTTCAATTCACTCACACAAAGGAAGCCAAGTCACAAGATTTATTACTTCCAGGTCCCAGAAATGGGGTTGGGGAGCATGATGAGCAAGTGGGGCAAATGGCAGCCCCCCTCCCCCCTGACTCTCCCACCCCATCCCCGCCATCCCAGGTCACAGTGAACAGCATGCAGACAACAGGATTTATCAGTCAAGTCAGTCCAGTTGCTCAGTCAGGTCCGACATTCTGTGACCCCACGGACTGCAGTGTGCCAGGCCTCCCTGTCCATCACCAACTCCCGGAGTTTACTCAAACTCATGTCCATCGAGTCGGTGATGCCATCCAGCCATCTCATCCTCTGTTGTCCCCTTCTCCTCCCGCCTTCAATCTTTCCTAGGATTTATAAGGCTGCTTATGACTTTGCAGGCTCGACTCTAAGTGGTTATTTTAGAAAGTGCCCCCCAAGAAGAGCAAAGCGGGAACTTGGGGCAGGCATCCTGAGCTCAGGCCCTTATCTAACTGTCCAGACCCTGGGTGTGAGCAGGCTGCCACTGAAGCCTGCGAGCCTAGAGCCCGGGCTCTGCAACGAGAGAGGCCACGGCCATGAGGAGCTCGCACACTGCGACGGAGAGGAGCCCCCGCCAGCCGCACCCGGAGAAAAGCGTGCACAGCAAGAAGAACCCAGCACAGCTAAAAATAAAATAAATGCACTTCAGAAAATTACAAAATGGGCAATAATACTACTCACCTCTCTCGCGAGCTTGAAGATTCAACTGAAATAATAGAGTTGAGTTGCTTGGACCTGGTCCTGGCACGTCTGTGCACAACGAAAATTGGTTATAATTAGTCAGCCCTGGGAATCAATCTTTAAGGAAACCTATAGACAAAATGCAGCAGGTTTAGGGGGTGTGACTGTAAAGGCAAGCAAACAAACCACGTCCTCTAAGTGAGGGCTGAAGGAATCAGGAATGTTGAGACTAGGAAAGAGACAGTTCAGAGGATGTAAAAGCTTTTCACAGATTTGCAGAAACTGTGTAGTGTGTTTATTCTGTGTATTCTGAATGGCCCCTAATCTTGTAATGGTTCTAAAGGAAATGAGGAAGGCAGAGAGAGACGAGAAAGCGTAGTTTCATAATCGGAAAGACCAGAGTCTGTCACTTGCCAGCTGTGTGACCTTGGAGGCTTACTCAATTTTTTTGAACCTCAGTTTATATATCTGTAAAATAGAAATAATAACAATGCCTTCTACTGATGTTTTGAATGAAAGAGGTGATGGGATGGTTCACGGTAAGGCAGAAGGTGAATTTATGGTCCAAGACCTGGCCTTCAACTTTACGGATCTAAACCTCTCGTATTAACTTGCCCAGGATGATTTTGGTGACAGATTGATGCTAATATATCTCTTTCAGGGTTATAGTAGGTTGAGCAGGGCCCCCAAAAGGTAAGTCCATGTTCGAATGCCTGAAACCTGTGAATGTGATCTTATTTGGAAAAAAGATCTTTATAGATGTAATTAAAAACTTTGAGATACACTCCTGCACTTTCAGGGTGGGCTCTAAATGCCATAACAGATGTCTTTATTAGAGAGGGAAAGAGAACATGGAGGAAGGGGATAGAGTGATGCAGTTACAGGCTGAGGAACGCCCGGAGCGACCAGGTGCTGGGAGAGGCAGGAAGGACCCTCCCCTAGAGGCTTTGGACGGAGCGTGACCTTGCTGCAGTCTGGATTTCTGGCCTCCACAGCTGCAAGAGAATAAATTTCTCTCTTTGTGAGTCTCCCTTCTTGTGATAATTTGTTACGTCAGTCTCAGGAAACTAATACAGTCACTGGATAAAGTCTCCTTGATTACAGAAGGCTAGTCGACGTAAAAAATAAATTTAAGAAAACAATTCATTGAAAGAAGTGTTGTTAGTGACAAAAGCCAGATAAGCTGGCTTTGGAGAAGAAACTTTTGCCCTGTGAATTCACCCGCATCCAGGTGAAGAGGTGAGGGTCCTGGAGGATGGAGTCATCCTGGTTCCTACAGGAGTGAGCTGTTCTGAGGGGCAGGGGTGCTCCTGGTGGCTCAGACGGTAAAGAATCCGCCTGCAGTATGGGAGACTTGGGTTCGATCTCTGGGTTGGGAAGATCCCCTGGAAAAGGGAAAGGCTACCCACTGCAGTATTCTGGCCCAACTGAGCTATCAGGTTTCTAGAAAAAGTAGCACTTAAAAATTCTGAAGGATAAGACTTAGTATCTTTCAGTTCAGTTCAGTCGCTCAGTCATGACCGACTCTTTGTGACCCCATGGACTGTAGCACGCCCGGCCTCCCTGTCCATCACCAACTCCAGAGTTTACTCAGACTCATGTCCAGTGTGTTGGTGATGCCATGCAACCACCTCATCCTCTGTCGTTCTCTTCTCCTCCTGCCTTCAATTTTTCCCAGCATCAGGGTCTTTTCAAAGGAGTCAGTTCTTTGCATCAGAGAAGGCAATGGCACCTCACTCCAGTACTTTTGCCTGGAAAATCCCATGGACGGAGGAGCCTGGTGGGCTGCAGTCCATGGGGTCACTAGTGTCAGACATGACTGAGCAACTTCACTTTCACTTTTCACTTTCATGCATTGGAGAAGGAAATGGCAGCCCACTCCAGTGTTCTTGCCTGGAGAATCCCAGGGATGGGGATGCCTTGTGGGCTGCCATCTATGGGGCTGCACAGAGTTGGACACGACTGAAACGACTTAGCAGCAGCAGCAGCAGTTCTCTGCATCATGTGGCCAAAGCTTTGGAGTTTCAGCTTCAACATCAGTCCTTCCAATGAAGACCAGGACTGATCAACTTTAGAATGCACTGGTTGGATCTCCTTGCAGTGCAAGGGACTCTCAAGAGTCTTCTCCAACACCACAGTTCAAAAGCATCCATTCTTTGGTGCTCAGCTTGCTTTATAGTCCACTCTCACATCCATACATGACCATTGGAAAAACCATAGCTTTGACTAGACAGACCTTGATCCACAAAGTAATGTCTCTGTTTTTTAATATGCTGTCTAGGTCGGTCATAACTTTCCTTCCAAGGAGCAAGCATCTTTTAATTTCATGGCTGCAATCACCATCTGCAGTGATTTTTGGAGCCCCCCAAAATGAAGTCTGTCACTGTTTCCACTGTTTTCACTGTTTCCCCGTCTATTTGCCATGAAGTGATGGGACCGGATGCCATGATCTTAGTTTTCTGAATGTTGAGTTGTAAGGCAACTTTTTGACTCTCCTCTTTCACTTTCATCAAGAAGCTCTTTAGTTCTTCTTCACCTTCTGCCATAAGGGTGGTGTCATCTGCATATCTGAGGTTCTTGATATTTCTCCCGGCGATCTTGATTTCAGCTTGTGCGTCCTCCAGCCCAGCATTTCTCATGATGTGCTGTGCATATAAGTTAAACGGGGTGGTCATTATTCAGCTGGCCCCAGGAGGCAGACTGTATCACCCATTATATTTTTGTTTGTTTTTCTTTTATTCTTATATTTTCAAGTGAATCAATTTTAAATACATAAAAATGCACAGAGAACAATGTTGTATTTTTAAACATTTAAATACTGAAAACCATGAAATATGGTTTTTAGTATTTAAATGTTTAAAAAGAGTCTGAAATGCAGTACTTGGATGCAATCTCAAAAATGACAGAATGATCTCTGTTCGTCTCCAAGGCAAACCATTCAATATTACAGTTATCCAAGTCTGTGCCCCAACCAGTAACGCTGAAGAAACTGAAGTTGAACAGTTTTATGAAGACCTACAAGATCTTTTAGAAGTAACACCCCAAAAAGATGTCCTTTTCATTATAGGGGACTGGAATGCAAAAGTAGGAAGTCAAGAAACACCTGGAGTAACAGGCAAATTTGGCCTTGGAATGCGGAATGAAGCAGGGAAAAGACTAATAGAGTTTTGCCAAGAAAATGCACTGGTCATAGCAAACACCCTCTTCCAACAACACACGAGAAGATTCTACACATGGACATCAGCAGATGGTCAACACCGAAATCAGATTGATTATATTCTTTGCAGCCAAAGATGGAGAAGCTCTATACAGTCAACAAAAACAAGACCGGGAGCTGACTGTGGTTCAGATCATGAACTCCTTATTACCAAATTCAGACTTAAATTGAAGAAAGTAGGGAAAACCACTAGACCATTCAGGTATGAGCTCAATCAAATCCCTTATGATTATACAGTGGAAGTGAGACATAGATTTAAGGGCCTAGATCTGATAGATAGAGTGCCTGATGAACTATGGAATGAGGTTTGTGACATTGTACAGGAGACAGGGATCAAGACTATCCCCAAGGAAAAGAAATGCAAAAAAGGAAAATGGCTGTCTGCGGAGGCCTTACAAACAGCTGTGAAAAGAAGAGAGGCGAAAAGCAAAGGAGAAAAGGAAAGATGTAAGCATCTGAATGCAGAGTTCCAAAGAATAGCAAGAAGAGATAAGAAAGCCTTCTTCAGCGATCAATGCAAAGAAATAGAGGAAAAGAACAGAATGGGAAAGACTAGAGATCACTTCAAGAAAATTAGAGATACCAAGGGAACATTTCATGCAAAGATGGGCTCGATAAAGGACAGAAATGGTCTGGACCTAACAGAAGCAGAAGATATTAAGAAGAGGTGGCAAGAATACACGGAAGAACTGTACTCTGGAAGACAGTTTTTCCATGGACATAGGGGATGGTTCGAGTGCATCACATTTATTGTGCACTTTATTATTATTACATTGTGACACATAATGAAGTAAGGACAAACTCACCATAGTGCAGAATCAGTGAGAGCCCTGAGCTTGTTTTCCTGCAAATAGATGGTCCCATCTGGGGGTGATGGGTAGACAGTGGCTGCTGCTCCCCAGCGCTAACATCACCTCCTCAACTCCACTTGAAATCATTAGGCATTAGATTCTTGTAAGGAGCACTCAACCTGGATCCCTCGCACGCTCTATTCACAGTAGGATTTCGCTCCTATGAGAGTCTAATGCTACCGCTGACCTAACAGGAGGCAGAGCTCGGACAGTGATGTGAGCAGTGAGGAGGAGCTGTAAATACAGATAGAGTTTGCTCGTTTCCTCACCTGGGCTCCTTCTGTGTGACCGGTTCCTAACGGGCCCATGGTCTGGGGGTTGGGAATCCTTGCCTTAAAGGACACTACTCTTATCAGATCAAGGTCCCCCCCTTATCTCTTTTAACCTTAGCTTCTGTATAGGGCTTCTCAGGTGGCTCAGATAGTAACGTGTCTGCCTGCAATGTGGGAGTTCAGTTCAGTTCAGTCGTGTCCGACTCTTTGCGACCCCATGAATCGCAGCACGCCAGGCCTCCCTGTCCATCACCAACTCCCGGAGCTTGCTCAAACTCATGTCCATTGAGTCACTGATGCCATCCAACCATCTCATCCTCTGTTGTCCCCTTTTCCTCCTGCCCTCAATCTTTCCCAGTGTCAGGGTCTTTTCAAATGAGTCAGCTCTTCGCATGAGGTGGCCAAAGTATTGGAGTTTCAGCTTCAACATCAGTCCTTCCAATGAACACTCAGGACTGATCTCCTTTAGGATGGACTGGTTGGAGCTCCTTGCAGTCCAAGGGACTCTCAACAGTCTTCTCCAACACCGCAGTTCAAAAGCATCAATTCTTTGGCACTCAGCTTTCCTTATAGTCCAACTCTCACATCTATACATGACCACTGGAAAAACCATAGCCTTGACTAGACGGACCTCTGTTGGCAAAGTAATGTCTCTGCTTTTTAATATGCTGTCTAGGTTTGTTATAACTTTCCTTCCAAGGAGTAAGCGTCTTTTAATTTCATGGCTGCAATCACCATCTTCAGTGATTTTGGAGCCCCCCAAAATAAAGTCTGACACTGTTTCCCCATCTGTTTGCCATGAAGTGATGGGACCGGATGCCATGATCTTCATTTTCTGAATGTTGAGCTTTAAGCCAACTTTTCACTCTCCTCTTTCACTTTCATCAAGAGGCTTTTTAGTTCCTCTTCACTTTCTGCCATCAGGGTGGTGTCATCTGCATATCTGAGGTTATTGATATTTCTCCTGGCAATCTTGATTCCAGCTTGTGTTTCTTCCAGCCCAGTGTTTCTCATGATGTACTCTGCATACAAGTTAAATAAGCAGGGTGACAATATACAGCCTTGATGTACTCCTTTTGGAACCAATCTGTTGTTCCATGTCCAGTTCTAACTGTTGCTTCCTGACCTGCAAATAGGTTTCTCAAGAGGCAGGTCAGGTGGACTGGTATTCCCATCTCTTTCAGAATTTTCCACAGTTTATTGTGATCCACACAGTCAAAGGCTTTGGCATAGCCAATAAAGCAGAAATTGATGTTTTTCTAGAACTCTCTTGCTTTTTCAATGATCCAGCGGATGTTGGCAATTTGATCTCTGGTTCTCTGCAATGCGGGAGACCCAGGTTCAATCCCTGGGTCAGAAAGATCCCCTGGAGAATGAAATGGCAACCCACTCCCTTACTCTTGTCTGGAAAATTCCATGGGTGAAGGAGCCTGGTAGGCTACAGTCCATGGGGTCGAAAAGAGTTGGACACGACTGAGCAACTTCACTGTCACTTCTGTATAAGCCCTGTCTCCAAGTCTAGTCACATTGGGATTTAGGGCTTCAACAGGACATGTGGATTTGGGACTTGGGGGCACAATTCAGTCCACAACCTGTGGCCCATCCAGGCTTAAAGTAATTTGAGAACAAAAAGCTCAGAAGATGGTTCATGAACAAAAGTCTCTGTCTAGATATGAACTATAGACAGTTCTATTTTATTTTTTTTATTTTTTTATTTTTTTTGGGTAAAAGTTACTGACATTTTAATGGTTATTTTAATCTGAATTTTTCGTAAACTTGCTTTGTATGTAAAAACAAGTGATACATAAAACATGCTAAATGCTAATTCTATAATAGAAAATTAAGAATTAGTTAGCATGGAGGCAATATACTCACATCCTTCTTAGAAAATTTTTAAACAAAGACATAATAAAAATTTTAATTTTGTTCTGACATACTCAACATTGGTACAATTTCAATCTTTTAAATGCTGAACAGTTATTTACTCTATAGGTGCTATAACACCAATCATACTAATTTTTGATCTTCATAAGAGACATTCAGGAAAATATATATATGTAATTTTTTTAAAATTTTTTAACTTTATTTTACTTTACAATACTGTATTGGTTCTGCCATACATTGACATGAATCCACCATGGGTGTACATGAGTTCCCAAACATGAACCCCCCTCCCACCTCCCACCCCATATCATCTCTCTGGTAATTTTAAAGAAAATCACACCAGTAAATTCAATATTGGCTGTGTAAGCACCCATATTCTTCAGGCCCTTAACAATCTAACTTTTAATGGGAATAACTTCTTCTATAGCACAAAGGAAAAACACAATTCTTTTTTTGAGTACTTCATTCTAAACTCAGAGAAGGCAACGGCACCCCACTCCAGTACTCTTGCCTGGAAAATCCCATGGACAGAGGAGCCTGGTAGGCTGCAGTCCATGGGGTCGCTAAGAGTTGGACACGACTGAGTGACTTCACTTTCACGCACTGGAGAAGGAAAGGGCAACCCACTCCAGTGTTCTTGCCTGGAGAATCCCAGGGACCGGGGAGCCTGGTGGGCTGCCATCTATGGGGTCGCACAGAGTCGGACACGACTGAAGTGACTTAGCAGCAGCAGCATTCTAAACTATGAATTTTTTTTAAGACTTAAAACCTCTCTCTTAATTTACAATAAATCTGGAGAAAGAAAATACAGATCATATTAATGGCATGAATCAAGTGAGATGTTAACCTTAACTAATATAAAAGTCTATTTTTACAAAAAGGATCAAATTTTCTAATTATGTAAATAATTACATTTGTTTTTAATCAAGTATTGAATATAACACTTTGAATACCTGTTTACAAGTGGTAGTAGTTCTATTATAGGCGGACAACCCTTTATCTTGCAAATATTTTCTAATTAATATTCTACTCAAAATGGATATTTCTCAATTATTTTCTAAATACTTATTTCAACTGCCAAACCATCCATACTGTGACTCTTTATTGTAACCAGTGAAGCAAAACTCAACCTACAGTGTTCATTTTTCATTTGCTACCTTTTGTCACCAAAGTCCAACATTATTAGGTCATCCCTCAGAGAACTGGTCTGTTCTTCAACTATTCTCATCCTTTGCTGAAGCACTGTGAATGTTTCAGAAGCTGTAGCATTGATGCGGGTTGGAGAGAGGACTGGTCTGGACATTGTAGTTTCCATATGCACCCGCTCCCCGGCGCGGTAGCTCCCGTACGCAGGCGCACCCGTGGCAGGGCATGGCGGGAATCGCAGTTTTCCCTGCCCTACAGGGCCCTCCGCCCCGGGCGGGATCCAGGCCGGAATCCAGCGGCGCGCCGACAGTTCTATTTTAATAAAAAGAATATATTTAGAATAAAAAGTGGATATAGGCTACTGAACAGCAAATATAAGTGGAACGAGATAATCTGAGGTTGTGTGTCTACATTATGCTGTGCAGAATACTTGCACCGTGCTGTGTTAGGCAAAGATACCACCGTCCTTGGAACCTTTCCCAGAAGAACATGTTGCGTTTCAAATATCTGTAATAGCAATAAGCCACCCAACCTATGATTTCACTGAATTATTTCTATCATTGCTTTGTACTTTGGGTTCTTTTCTTGCCATCAAAACTTACATTTGGCATAGACTTCCAAATGCAAAATAAATTTTTAACATTTATGACTGGAAAAACTTCATAGGAAAAGACCGTCTCAGAGCAAGTTCTTGAGACAGAACCTAAAGGTGGATAGGGCTTCCCAGGTGACGCTAATGGTAAAGAACCTGCCTGCCAATGCAGGGGATGTAAGAGATATGGGTTCAATCCCTGGGTCGGGAAGATCCCTTCAAGGAGGAAATGGCACCCCACTCCAGTATTCTTGCCTGGAGAATCCCATAGACAGAGGAGCCAGGCAGGATCACATGATCCATGTGATCACAAAGAGTTGGACATGACTGAAGCGATTTGGCACAAAAGTGGATAAGGTACTAGGTGAAGTACCATGTTATAGAGAATGATGATATTCTGATTATCATGTCACTTTTGAGTTTTTTTAAAAATGAAGAATAATCAGAATACTTTTATTTATTTTTTTGATCGCTTTGTGTGGTGGGCATGTGGCATCTTAGCTCCCCAACTAGGGATCAAACCGGCACCTCCGCATTGTAAGGCGGAGTCTTAACCAGTGGACCACCAGGCAAGTCCCACTTTTGAGTTCTTTTACAATAAAAAGGCAACATTGTGAGAGAGGGATCATGGAGAGATGAGCAGTTAAAGAAACTAAATACGCTGCATAAAGCCTTGTACTGACAATTGCAAGAACTTAATAGTGAGACAAGCTAGGTTGTAGTCTGCGCAGATTCTGCACAAATTCTGCGTGGAGATGAAGTCCTGACAGCTGTATAGTTTGATGATTATGATTTTCAGATGAAATATATATCCGGGTATGGCTTCCCAGGTGGCTGCATCCCTGGGTCGGGAAGATGCCCTGGAGGAGGAAACGGCAACCCACTCCAGTACTCTTGCCTCGGAAATCCCATGGGCAGGGGAGCCTGCTGGGTTGTAGTCCATGATGTCACAAACAGTGGGACACAGCTGTGCGACTGAGCACACACACACGCAAATATCTGGGTGAAATACAATGCAAGTGTACTGGAGACACGGTGTATACGATTTTCACAAGAGAAAACTGAAGGAGGGGTCAGAGGGTCGATGTGACAGTTTTTACTGCAACTTTGTCTTAGCCCTCCCATACAGTACCAGGTGATGAAGTCTGTTCAAGGATCATTCTGGCTGGGGAAAATGAATATACTCATTGTACATAAAAAATATGAACCCTTATACTGCACCCTAGAGGCCGCTTATAGAACAATGTTGACACCCAGGGGAAAATCTCACCTTTTCTCTAAGCTCCAAATAAGATATCATAGGTGGACACACTTCTAGAATGGCGGACTGAGGGCCTCCAAAAATCAACTCATTTTTAAATTTTAAAGAAATATTTATCTCGCTGCATCACACCTTAGCTCTGGCACACGGGCTCTCTAGTTGGGGTACATGAGCTTAGTTACTCCGTGGAATGTGGGATCTTAGTTCATCGACCAGGGATCGAACCCATGTCTCCCGTACTACAAGGTGGACTCTTAACCACTGGACCACTAGGGAAATCCTCAGAAATCAGCTCTTTTATAAAAGCAGCTAGACCAAAGTACATGAAGCAAAAAACAACAGGATTGAAGGCAGAAAAAGACAATTCAACAATAAAGCTTGAAGACTTAGATATCCCACTTTCAATGGTGGATAAGTAGGCAGATAATTACGAAGAAAATAGATGACGTAAACAAGCCTTTACACCAACTGAAGCTAACAGACTTCTGTAGATCACTCCACTCAACCAAAACAGAGGGCACGTTCTATTCAATTGCACATGGAGCATTCCCAGCACATATGTTAGGCCATAAAATAAGCCACACAAAGTTGAAAGGACTGAAATCACACGAAGTATGTTCTCCAACCACAGTGGAATGAAATAAAAAAATCAATAACAGATGGAAATTTGGGGAATTAAAAAATACGAAATTTAAACATCACACTCATAAATAATGAATAGACAAAGATAATTACGCAAGGAATTGGAAAATACTTATGAGCTGAATGAAAATGAAGCCACAATATACCAGAACTTAAGAAAAACAGCAAATGCAATCTTAGAAAAGAAATCTCTATTACAAAGAAGAAAGATCTTAAAAAGATCTTATGAAAATCACATTTAAATTTCCTGAAGTTATAACACTGTAAGTTTTTTCTTTGGCTGCAGTGGGTCTTAGTTGTGGCCCACGAGATCTTCTGTCTTCTTTGGGGCCAGGGAACTCTTAATTGCAACATGTGGGATCTAGTTCCCTGGCCAGGGATTGAACCTGTGCCCCCTGAATTGGGAGCACGGAGTCCTAGACACTGGACCACCAGGGAAGTCTCACCCTTGTGTTTTAAATGAAGTTGGTTTTTGTCTGGTTTGCAGGCTCAGCGGTTCTCTCTTTAGAAGTCTCTGTTCCATTCATTCAGGTGATGAGGCCGTTGCACATGCTAACCTTGTATTGTTCTTTCTGCTACAGGAATGTCCACTGAGCTTCTCCAACATGGGCACGGTTAGCCCTGGCTGGGGGAGGCGGGGCCCAGGGGCAGCTTCCAGCCGCCGTGAGCGTCTCACCTGAAGCCTCCTTCTTGCAGCCCCTCGCCCACTGGGGAGTGGGGCTCCCTCCTCTTGGGCTTTGCAAGTGGCCTGAGTGTGGCTGCTACCTGGATGCGGAAGACTGGTAGCAGCAAAGGCCTGAAAGGTGTGGGACAGCTTTTGCTCATTCAGCTCCTTCTGGAGCTGACTTAGGCATCTCCCACTCCCTGCCCTGAGGGCTTCCCAGGTGGCTTAGTGGTACAGAATCCCTCTGCCAATGCAGGACGTGCAGGAGATGTGAGTTTGATCCCTGGGTTGAGAAGATCCCTTGGAGGAGGAAATAGCAACCCACTCCAGCATTCTTGCTTGGGAAATCTCGTGGACCAAGGAGCCTGGCGAGCTACAGTCCACTGAGTCACAAAGGGTCAGGCACAAGTGAGTGACTGAGCATGCACGCGTCTCCTTGTCCCTACCCAAGCCTCTTACATCTATTAACTTGAACCAGTGGTGTTCGTTTCCTCAGCAACTGCTGAGCGCCTGGAACCTAATGTTCGATGAGCATTGGATGTATTTGAACCAGCTCTATTACCTGGGTCAACTCATTATTTTATATCCCTGGGCTTCCTTCCATCATCTTTTCTGCCAAATAGGGACCTTGAACTGGATGCTGTCCTCAAGGTGACTTTAACTCCAAAGTTCTCATCTTCAACGTGTAACATTCACATCCTAATAGCTTCATCAACAACTCTTTCCATCCCCCACCCCAAAGACAGCTGTCAGCACAGCCCAGGGTTTGGGGAGATGAATCTAGTCTTACAAGGCACAAGTCATTTCTCCCATCTTCATTTCTTTCATATCTAGGGCGATAATGATTGTTAGCATTTAACGATTTGTTGACCTGTAGGAGGTACCCAAGACTACTTTCAGGTTCAAAATTCTCAAGAAGGATTTGCAAATTCAGAAAGCTTTTATCCTCATGGTCACATTAATTATCATGAAAAGACACAGATCAGAATCAGCAGACGTTAAGAGGTTAGAGGGCAGAGTCCAGGGGAGCCCTGGTGTGGGGCTCCCAGCTGCCCTCTCCCGTGGAGTCGTGTGGACCGAGCTCCATTCTCCCAGGAGTGAAGATGGAGAGAAGAGGGTGAATTTGATGTATATTTAATCTGATTTGAGGGTATGTGCGTGTTAAGTTGCTTTGGTTATGTCTGACTCTTTGAGACCCTATGGACCACAGCCCGCCAGGCTCCTCTGTCCATGGGGATTCTCCAGGCGAGAATCCTGGAGTGGGTTTCCATGCCCTCCTCCAGGGGATCCTCCCGCCCAGGGACTTAACCCGCTTCTCCTGAAGCTCTTACATTGGCAGGTGGATTCTTTACCACTAGCGCCACCTGGGCAGCCCTATAAGAACTGGCAAAATGTGAGCATTGATCAAATTTTAGGGGTCACATGATAGGAAAGTCAAGGATGACCCCCAGTTTCCTGCTTACGAGAGAGGGAATGTTGGAGCGGGTCTGAGTCTGGGGAAGGACAGGGAAGGACGGAGACAGTGAGTTCGGTTTTGAACATACTGGTATGAGGTGACTGTGATAAGCCCATGTGGGTCTGAAGTTCACAGAAGAGGTTGGAACTGGGAATCACAGGTGTTCAAAGAATTATCAAAACCTTGTGAGTGGATGAAATTGCCTGGCAGAGGAATTTAGAGTGGGAAGGCACGTTCTTAAGGAGTTCCATTGTATGGGGTCTCTGCTAGAGACTGGAGACTGAGGACACTCAGCCAGAAATACAGGAAGAAAACTAGGGGAAGACGTCAGTGTTTGAAGAGAGAGGCAATGGTTAGGGGTGCTGACTGTGCTGAAAGGTTAAGTAAGAGGAAGATGGTATCAATACAATGTGCATTGGATCTAGCAAAATCGCTGGTCATTGGTGACCCTGCAGTCAGCCGTTTTGGAGAAGGGGAGGTTGAGTAGAAGCCCTGAACGGTCTGAGAAATGAGGAACAGACACACTGTGGACCACTTGATGGAGGCTGGGCTGAGAACAGGAAGTCAGAGATCAGGAAAGTACTGAACCGGGTAATGGGGCAGAGGGGTGGGTTTTCAAATGTTATCTATAAAAGTATAGGGGCTCCCAGCATGTTAAAACACAAAGTGGAAGGATCTAAGAAGAGGCTGAAAAAGAGGAGAGAGTGATAATGTTAGAATGCGGTTCTTGAGAAGGTGGGAGAGGCCAAACCCAGGGCAAAAGGCGAGCAGGAGGGAGGGAGCGGAGGATGGTCGCAGGCATGGGAGGGTCCGAGTAGTCACAGTCCCCTCCCTAAGGCCACGGAGGTGCCCCTTTTCTGTTCAGTTCAAGTCCACAAATACTCCCTGATGGCTGACTTGGCCAGTGATGTGAGAGTGAATCGAAGGCTCTCGTGGAGTCAGCGAGAAGAGTGGGAGACAGGTGATCACGATCAGAGGCGGTGTCAGGGATCAGGTACCAGGTTTGTTAACTGAGATCACAGCACTGAGATCTCACAACAGTTCAGGGAGTGAACAGCGGTGTGACTCTGTCCTAACAGATGGAGGCTCGGAAGCCCAGAGAAATTAAATGACTCATTCTCAGTTAAAAGAAACTGTGGGACTGAAATGAAAACCCTCCTCGTGACAACATCACCTGCTCACTCTTGTCCCTAAACCGCGTCGCAGGAGAGCAACTGGCCAAGATGCCGGGGGCCCAGCTATCTCTGGTTTTCCAGGGCAATCCTGGTTTAATGTCATCCTCATCTTTTCCGCGAAGGCGATTCGTTAACTTTCCTTCTGGCATCTCTTCAGATGGCATGTTCGTACTCAGCGATCATAATCCAGCCTGTTATCCCGCTGCTGCTTCTGCAAAGCTGGTCTCTCTAAGTATTAATCCTTCTTGGTTTTCTAAAAATTATAGCTCTTTTCTACATCCCAAACTGGGGCACACAGGACTTATTTTAATTTAGGAATCTGTGTGGGAATCTTACAAAAGGCTCACATGGGTGGGGGGGGTGCGGGCAGGGCTTCTCTGGTGGCTCAGTGGTACAGAATCCACCTGCCAATGCTGGAGACATGGGTTAGATCCCTGGTCCAGGAAGATCCCACATGCCACAGGGCAACTAAGCGCATGTGCCACAACTTCTGAGCTCGTGCTCTAGACACGAATACAGAGCCCACGCGCTGTAACGACTGAAGCCCACGTGCCCTAGAGACTGTGCTCTGCAACAGGAGAGGCCACCACAGTGAGAAGCACGCGCAAAGCAACAAAGACCCAGCACAGGTCAAATTACTAAATAAAAATTTATTTTAAAAAAAGGCTCACAGAGATGATATGAGACTCTAATCTTGCAGCCCAAACCTCTTCCCTGAACTCCGGCTCCATGTACCCAGGGGCTTGCCCAGCATCTCTGGATGTCACCTTTCAAAGCCTGAGCCTTCAAAGTCTGACCTCCTCCTCTGACGCCGCGACCTCATCCACTGCCCCCCGCAGCCTCCCCATCATTAACCCTCAGCTAATGCCAGTCTCCGTACCTCCAGGTCCTCGGGGGGAGGGGGAGCTCTCCTCGCCAATGTATTTTTTACTTTTTAAAAGTTGTATTGAAGGATCGTTGACTTACAAGCTTGCGTCAGTTTCTGCTGTGCAGCAAGGTGACTCAGTTAGACATACATCTATTCTCTTCCATTACAGCTTTTCACAGGCTATTAAGCGCGGATCCCTGGGCCATGCAGGAGAAGCTGGTTGTTCATCCATCCTATATGCAGGACTTTGCATCTGCTAATCCCAAACTCCCTGTTCTGCCCTCCCCTGCACCCCTCCTCCTTTGGCGACACCAGGTCAGTTCTCTATGTCTGTGAGCCTGTTTCTCTTTCATAGATAGGTTCCTTCGTGTTGTATTTTAGATCCCATATATATAAGTGATATCGTATGGTATTTGTCTCTTTTTAAATAGATTTTATTTTGCAGAGTATTTAGTTTTTATTTATATATACATATTTTTTACTCATGCCATGTGGTATGCGAGATCTTAGTTCCCAGACCAGGGACTGAACCTGTGCCCGCTGCATTGGGAGCATGGAGTCTTAACCACTGGACCACCAGGGAATTCCCGGTACCTGATTTCAACATTACTTAATCCTGGGATGTTAACTTTGATCACTTGGTTAAGGTGGTAACTTCACATTTCCACTGTGAACTTACTGTTTTCCTCTTCCAACGTTGTTCTTTGGGACAGAGTCAAGTTCATCCCCAGGGGGCAGGGCAGGCAATGAGGCGCCACTTCTTTGTGGGGAGAGTATCTAATATGTTGTTTGGAATTCTTCTGAAAGGAAAATTTGTCTCTTCTCCCTTTACGTGTTCAATCATTTATTCACATCAGTGTGCGCTTTCGTGGATTTTATTCTTTTGTTATAATCCAGTTCAGTCACTCAGTTGCGCCCAACTCTTTGCGACCCCATGGACTGCAGCACGCCAGGCCTCCCTGTCCTTCACCAACTCCCAGAGTCTGCTCATCCCCATGGAGTCGGCGATGCCATCCAACCATCTCATCCTCTGTCATCCCCTTCTCCTCCTGCCTTCAGTCTTTCCCAGCATCAGGGTTTTTCTCATGAGTTGGTTCTTTGATCAGGTGGCCAGAGTATTGGAGCTTCAGCTTCAGCATCAGTCCTTCCGATGAATAATAATCCAACACCACACCTTTTGTCTGTTCTACTTGTCCCATTTTTTCCCCTAGCACCTCCTTTCTTTCTCACACTATAAAATGTTCCAGGCTTACCTTGTATTTTCTCTGCCCAAGCTCTAGAGTCAAACATATCTCCATATTGTAACATTTTACAAACACCTTAGCATAGTTCTTTAAAATAATTTCTTAATAGTTTTGAACAAATGGGACATCGACATGAATTGTATTGAATGTTTAAGTATGAAAAAGTGGAGAGTAACACATGGATTGTGTTGATGGGCTTTTAACCTTACGAAAAAAGAGAATTATCTGTTTATATTAATATGTGTTGTTATTGCCTTATCTTAAATATAATATTTAAATAGCAGAAGCTGTTTCCTGCTTGGGTATCTGGAAGTATATTCTGAAGTATACTGTTCTATATATGTCCTTTAGTTCAGGTTTGTTAACTTTGATTTTCAAAAGCACTTGGTGCTGTTAAGGCCTTTTGGTCTTTTGTATTCCACAGTTCGACACTGATATTCCAAAGTATGGACTTCTAAACAAAATCCAGATTAGAATTCACTGAGAATCCTGAGTGTGAAAATTAGTTTCTTTAATTAAATTGGGGAAATTAGCTGCCACCTCTTCCCTATTGCATCATCTCTGGAACCTCTTCCTTGCTTCTCAGCTTCCTCTATTTGCCATCTTTATTTCTGTGTATACTGTATCCCGTGTAATTTCTTTAGGTCTAGCATCCGGTTCATTAATTATTTCTCTGCCTATGTCTAGCCAGCTGTTTAGCATGCTGATGTTTTTAATGTCAAGTTTTATGCTTTTTATTTCTATAAGTTTTAATTGCTTCTTTTTCAAATCTGCCTGGTCTTTTTCTGTAGAGTTTCTCATTTTGTATTCCAATGTTCCATTTTCTCTTTAAATATGTTGGATAGATTTACTTTCTGTTGTGTATCCGATGATTTTCAAAGTCTGGAGCCTTTGCTAGTCTGCTTTATATTGTACCTGCTCACTCACTCGTGGAGACTTACGTCTTAGTGTGTGTGTGTGCTCACGCTGACCAAACGTTAAGATCCCTGAAACATTGTCACCGGGAATTATTTGAGGACATGCTTGAGGGTGAAGATTTTAGTTTGATTCTGTCAGGCTCCTGGGACCGCTTTGGATCAAATTCTCAGTTTCAGGTTTTTCTGGACCCGAGTGCATGCCAAGTCGCTTTAGTCGTAGCCCCCTGGGCTCCTCTGTCCGTGGGATTCTCCGGGCAAGAATACTGGAGTGGGTTGCTATTTCCTCCTCCAGGGGATCTTCCCAACCCACATCTCTTGCATTGGCAGGTGGGTTCTTTACCCCTAGTGCCGCCTGGGAAGGTGGTGTTAACTGAAGACATGTTCGTGTGTGAAGACTAATTTGCAGCTATAAGTTTCCAGGGCACCCGTTTCTCCCTGCACCCAGAGTTGAAGCGGAGACAGACTCATTTCCTCACTGACCCCCTTTCAGGGCAGGCTCGTCCTAGCTCCCCCTTGCAGTGGTTTCCAATGCAAACACCCACCTGCATGCCCCTGAGACTTGTCTTCTACAACTGAAGCTCTTGTTCTCCATGGTTGACAGAGGGTGCCTCAAGGCTGGTTCTCCTTCCAGCATCCCTGCACCTGCTCTGCTTTTGGCATTGAGAATTTCCTTTTCCTTTTCACAAGCCCGGTCATGCATTTAAGAGGACATTGTTGACATTTAATCTAGAACGTTAGGATTTTTCGTGGGGGAGCATCAGGATGACTTTTTGCTGAACTAGAAGCCTCTTGCAGAGCTCCCCCATCCTCTTGGCTGCATCGGGGCACGCGCTTTCCTTTCCTCATACTTGAGCCTTCTTCTATGAGCACGGTGGCCCAAGCGGTAAAGAATCTGCCTGCCAGTGCAGGAGACGCAGTGGACACAGGTTTGATCCCTGGGTCAGGAAGCTCCCCTGCAGGAGGGCATGGCAACCCACTCCAGTATTATTGTCTGGAAAATTCTATGGACAGAGGAGCCTGGCGGGCTACAGTCCCTGGGGTCACAAAGAGTCAGACATGATTTAGCGACTGGGCAGACACATTACGACCATACCTCTCACTCCAACAACAGCTGTTCACTTTCATACAACTTCACATTGAGGAAGCAGAGGGGGAAAAAAAGGAATGAGGTTCTGTCTTCTCCTTGGCCAACTTAGAATATAAACACGCCAAGAGTGGGCACTTCCTTAGAAATGCTTTGTATGGTAAGTAGCTACTCTTTAAAAAAAAATTTTTTTTTTAGCTGTGCTGGGAATTCAAAGCATGCAGAATCTAGTTCTTTGGTCAGGAATCAAACCTGGGCCTCCTGCATTGGGAGAGTGGAGTTTAGCCACCGGCCACCAGGGAAGTCCCTGAGTAATTGCTCTTAATCATGACCTCTGACGTGTTCCCACAGATTTATATGATGAACGGGCTAGTTACTACCTTTAGATCAGCTTTAGATGGCTGAGTGCTGAAGAACTGATGCTTTCAAACTGTGGTGCTGGAGAAGACTCTCGAGAGTCCCTTGGACTGCCAGAAGATCAAACCAGTCCATCCTAAAGGAAATCAGTCCTGAATATTCATTGGAAGGACTGATGCTGAAGCTGCAACTCCAATACTTTGGCCATCTGATGTGAAAAGCTGACTTATTGAAAAAGACCCTGATGCTGAGAAAGACTGAAGGCAAGAGGAGAAGGGGATGACAGAGAATGAGATGGTTGGATGGCATCATTAATTCAATGGACATAAGTTTCAGCAAACTCTGGGAGACAATGAAGGACAGGGAAGCCTGTTATGCTGCGGTCCATGGTGATGCAAAGAGTCAGACATGACTTAGCAACTGAACAACAACATGATGGGTTTGGAGCTGAGCTGGCTATTTAAAGTCATCCCTGATTGACTCTCTGTAGATTAAAAGACATGCTTTGGTTGAATGGCATAAGAAATTTTGCTTAAAGTGGGATACTTTTGGCATTGTGCAGCTATATGTAGATTTAACCAGCACAAGGTAACTAGGGGAAGCCTCTGGTATTATCTTAGTGGGCAAAGCAATGACTCTTTCACAATTATATATTTGCATGTGTGAAAGTCGCTCAGTCTTGTCCAACTCTTTGTGACCCCATGGACTATATGGTCCATGGACTTCTCCAGGCCAGAATACTAGAGTGGGTAGGTGTTACCCTCTCCGGGAGATATTCCCAACCCAGATCTCCCACATTGCAGGCAGATTTCTACTGTCTGAGCCACCAGGGAAGCCCCAGTTTATATATTTAACAGTCAGCAAACGTCCATCACCCAAACAAAGCGACAGGTAAAGCCGTATTTCCTGGCCTCTGAGAAGTTGCCTTTGCCTGCTGCCTTTCAGCCCAAATGGGCTGATAAGCACGTCAGGCTCACTGGCCAGGCAGAAAGATGGTTTTGCTAAAGTCTGGTCTAGCAGAAGGATGACAGAGTGGTTGACTTGCTTCAATACCTAGGAGAACAGCTACTCATCACTCCTGTTATTTCTGGGAATAGTTACCTCCCCTGGCCCCTTTCAGCAGTAAGGGAATGCTCCCAGAGCAGAAGGTGACCCAGCAGATTTGGACACTTCTCTGTATCATCTTTTTGGAAAGCACTACCAGTATTTAGTTTGCTCCTATCACCCAGAGCAGGGATACTCATCTAAAGTGAGCAAGGTGTTCCGCCCCGCCCCCCATGCCTGCCTTCGTTGTGCTGTGGAGAGATGGGGGAACCCAAGGGGTCCCATGGACAACGGAACCCAGAATTATTTAGGAAATAAGGACTGGTGATGAAGTAAATGTTTTCCAAAACTTTGCAAATCTCTCTCCCATACCTACAAAAGACCGTTGGAGAGCTTCAGAATGAGAAAGTATAAGATACTGAAGGCTGAGATCAGACTGAGGGGGAGTAATCACAGAGAGAACAATCATTTTTCATCTCTGGAATCCTTTAAGGCTGTATATTGCCCTGGTCAGCGCCAAAGATTCTAAGGAGAAGATGGCCAGTTGTCAGTTGTGTTAAGAATTTCTAAAAATGGAGGCTACGCTTTGAGTTTAAAAAAATGTTGAACAGAATTATGATCTTTGTGTTATTTCATAAAATCCGAGACCTCTTAGCCCTCCTTGCAAGCATAGCTGTCTTTACAATAACAAGTTCATCAGTGGAGCCGGTAGTCAGACCGCGCTTAGGCTGTTTGTTACTTTCCACTAGTCCAAGCGAGGGTCTTTCATCAAGCAGCTCCTTTGTGTGCCTCTGGTCCCAAGTTGTCATTTCTTCCTCCCTCCCCACCCCCGTGTGTCTGCATGGTGAAAGCACCCTGGAGCTGCCTTTTCACTGCGCAGTGCTTGCGGTCTTAATTAACGCGCCCATGTCTGTCAGGAAGCACAGTGTCCCATGGCATGTGGTAACATTCATATGGATCGCAGTCTAATTTCGAGCCGCTAAATGTCAGGAGAGCAGAGGCCACCCCGTTTTCGGACCTGGACTTTGAAGGCAGGTCTCGTTGCTAGGCTCCTTATCCCATTCACCGGCCCCCACGGAGTCGAAGGGAAACAGCCCGCAGCTGGAAGAAGTCTTCCCACACCAGGGCAGCTTCCTTTCACTTCCCTGGACAATGGGTGAGAGCAGCTATTGTCGGCAGCTCCCAAGGCAGCCGTTCCTCCTGGGCAGAAATAAGAGGATGAATCATTTGAACAGGATCCTGAAATAAGAGTAAATATAATCAAATACAGAAAGGGGTATTTTCAGGGGGTTCCACTCCTGGCTACGAACAGTCGTTGAAACAGACCAACTTTCCTATCATGAGCAATCATTTAAGAGCCAGATAAATTACCAAAGACACCTGTTTGAAGGCATTGGTGAGTAACCAAGGCAACCAGGATGTGGCCACTTCTGCTTTTGGGGTACTGATGCTCCAAGGCGTGGAGCCCAGTAGCAGAGCAGAAGTGCCCAGGGCTCCTGGCAGTCTCGAGGTGTTGGGGGCACACTGAAGTCCACTGCCATAAAGCAGTGAGCACACTGATGAAACACTGTGAGTGGAGACATGCTTTACAATCCCAGTTTATCACCTGCTGGTGGTTTGGTCGGTAAGTCGTGTCTGACTCTTGTGAGTCCTTGGATAGTCCATGGGATTCTCCAGCAAGTATACTGGAGTGGGTTGCCATTTCCTTCTCCAGGGGATCTTCCTGACTCAGGAATCGAACCCAGGTCTCCTGCATTGCAGGCAGATTCTTTACCGACTGAGCTACGAGGGAAGCCCCAGTTTATCACTTAATTCACAATAAATGAGAAATGAAGCTGTTTTATGAAGTGCTTGCTCAGCAGACCCTGCCTTCCCCTCCTTCAACAGACAAACCTGCTCTTCATCAGAAAGTTCTTGGTGAGCGTGAAATCATTCTCAGGGGGATGGAGTTGCATGTTTCTGGTCGGAGGCAGTCAGCCTAACATGAGGGCTGGTCGACTTGTGATGAGCAGCTTAAACTCTGGATTAGGCATCCTGTCCCTGGACAGTCCCAGACAGACACTGTTTTTTTTTTTTTTTAAACCATAAGAGCAGGTACAAAGTCTATTATTATAGACACAACATGCAACAAGAGGGAGACACAGTTTATTTTTAATATTTATTTTTATTTCAGTATTTGGCTGCACTGGTCTTAGCTGTGGCACACGGGATCTTCGATCTTCACTGCAGCATGGTTCCTGAGCAGAGACTGAAGCCAGGCCCCTGCACTGGGAGCTCTGAGTCCTAGCCACTGGGCCGCTAGGGAAGCCCCCATGTAGGCACCGTTGATTTGACTCTTTGGTCTTTCCTTTTCTTTCTTTCCTGTGATCACCATTCTTTTAATTTGCACAGAATTCCTTCAGTCAGGGTGGAATATGATTAATTTGGTTTCTGTTCACTGGCTTACACTCACATTCCAGTCCTGGGGTGTGCTGGAACCAGCTCCCACTGGCTTGGAAGGACTGACTATGCTTGTCTCTTCCCAACTCTGTAGCCAGTTATGTTGAGTCAGTAGCTCGAACTGGCTGTGGTGGAGTAGTTCCACCATGGAAGCTATAAATCCTATGCATCAGGACTTCTTCCCAGAGAGTCCTTTGCTAAACACGGAGCAGCACACCGCTGCCAGACCTCTTCATCCGAGTCTGGGGGGTATTCCAAACTCTTGGGTCTCACATTTCTAGAAATTCTCTGATTACTCCTGCAAACCATTCACATTGTCATCATCCAAGAGTTCAAGTACATCTCTGAACCAGTGAACCAGTGAAGTTGCTCAGTCATGTCTGACTGTTTGCGATCCCATGGACTATAGCGTATCAGGCTCCTCCATCCATGGAGTTTTCCAGGCAAGAATACTGGAGTGGCTTGCCATTTCCTTCTCCAGTCTCTGAAAGCAGCCTCATTTCTCTTATCTCTAGATTCCAGAGGGGAACATTTTACTTTGGCCCCAAATGCTAGAGAAGGAAACGGCAACCCTTTTGCAGTATTCTTGCCTGGGAAATTCCATGGGCAGAGAAGCCTGGTGGGCTACAGTCCATAGGGTTGCAAAGAGTTAGACATGACTTAGCCACTAAGGAATGACAAGAACCAGCAGAAGGCCAGGCTGTGAAGAGCCTTGAAGAGCAGCCCAAGACAAGCGACAAGGAGAAATGAGCTTGGACGCTGCTGCACTGCCCGCTGACTGGTGACGGAGGCCTGCACCGGTGCACGCTCGTCCACCACCCAGGCTGCCATTTCATTTGAGAGCCACCTCATTCCACCACCTGGGGAAACGTTCTCCCAGAATTACTGATGAGTCTCGAGGACTCTCAGAATGCCACTACACTTCAGTCCACTACACACTTCTCTTTCACACCTGTCTTCCAATTAGTCAAGGTTTGGCAGGGGGGCCTTGAATCCCAGGAGACAGTCTTAGAAACAGACCCTCAGGTCTGTTATGCCAAAACTAAGTCATGTCAACCATCCAGAGGATAGAAAGTCCGTGGTCATGGAACGACAGCTCAACGGTTGATGAGAAGAATTCATGGTTTTACTGTATTTATTTATACACAAGCATCTCAGGTGATTGCTGTTATTAATATACATCCAGAGTCTATTTCTTATAACCTGAGATTTTTCCCCTGTTAAGCCCTATAATGACTGTACCGTGAGCAAGTAAGTTTTTGTTTTGCTTTGTTTTGCCTCAGAGTGTAGCCTAAAGTACAGTTCTGATTGCCTTGTAAATAGCATCTTCCTTGAGTAATTATCTCAGTAACCGCAGGTGGTTGTGGTTGATCCAAAAAATTTCCCTTGTGAGACAGAGTCTGTCCATGCTTCCCATTAAGTCATGGAGACCAAACCTAAGAGTGAGGTTGAATACTTATTCAATATTTACTCAGGGTGAGTTCACAGCAGCAAAGAGAGCTGAGAAAAATAAACAGCCATCAGCACAGAAGAACCTCATTAAATCAGCTGATGGGAGCTGGTAGCTTTTCACATTTACTGTAACACGATGGTGTATAACTCAGGATCCTCCTAGAAAGCCTCCAAAAAACAGACTTTAAAAAAATGAAGATGCAGAGCTTAAATATTCATATTTGTTGTTGTTCCTCGGTCGCTCAGTCCTGTCCGACTCTTTGCGACCCCATGGACTGCAGCACACCAGGGTTCCCTGTCCTTCACTGTCTCCCAGAGCTTGCTCAAACTCCTGTCCATTGAGTCGGTGATGCCATCCAACCAGCTCATCCTCTGTCGTCCCCTTCTCCTCCTTCCTTCAGTCTTTCCCAGCATCAGGGTCTTTTCTAAAGAGTCTGCTCTTCACAGTAAATATCCATATACTTTCTTTTTAAAATAATATCTACCTGTGCAGTCCTTTAAGCTTTTCCAAAGATTCTTCATCTGTGTTCTTTTATTGAAGTTCTTATAACAACACTGTGAGGGGATGTGCAAACTACGTCATATCTCTCTCTTCTCACAGCTGCAGAAGGGGACACTGAGGTCCCAAGAATGGTGATGCTAGCCAAAGTGACCCAGGAGTGGAACCACAGTAATTCAGGTTCAAGGGTCTCAGCTTGGTAAGTATGGTACTGACCACGAGGCTCATGGCCGTTTGTTTGAAGGTGAAATGTGCTTCCTGATAGGAGGATGTTCACTTTTGATTAAGATGGTTAAGTGGCTTCTCTGGTGGCTCAGATGGTAAAGAATTCACATGCAATGCAGGATACTTGGGTTCAATCCCTGGGTCGGAAAGATCCCCTGGAGGAGGAAATGGCAACCCACTCCAGTATCCTTGCCTGGAGAATCCCATGGACAGAGGAGCCTGGCGGACTGTAGTCCATGGGATCACAAAGAGTTGGAAATGACAGTGACTAACAGTTTCACTTTCAGAAGTAGCAAAAAGAGGTGTGGTTGGAATTGGGGTCCTGACATTGAGGCTAGTGTTGGGGTGGATCACAATGGCTCTGATGGACCCGCCCCTGGAATGCATCCTCTGTCTGGGCCCCTCCCACTCTGGCCACGTGACTCACTTCAACCAATACAGCAGTGCACAAGGGATGCTGCCCCAATTCTGGGGCTAAGCCTTCCTTAAAGGTGTTTTTGCTCTTTGGGGAGCTGCCATGTTAAAAGTCCAGCTACCTGGAGAGAAGCCATGAAGAGGTCACACTGAGAGGGAGAAGCCCTGAGGCTACACGGGGATAGAAGGAGAGACAGACAGACGGAGAGAGAGAGAAGAGAGGCAGGGAGCCTCCGTGGAGCCCTCTCCCTCATTCCAGTTGTCCCAGCCTTGGGACAGGGGTTGCTGACCCAGAGACTTAGTTCTGAATGACCTGAAGCTCAGAATACACAAATTCCCACTCGACGAGTGTCTTTTCTGCAGAAAGGTAGTACATTCTGCCGAGTTGTCATGATTTCTGTCTTGATAAAGTGGTCCAGCCACTATTAAATGTCGAGTTTCATTTATGTTTGGCTGTGCCGGGCCTTTGTTGCTGCGAGAACGTTTCTCTAGTTTCGGTGTGCAGGCTTCTCCTTGTGGTGGCTTCTCGTGTTGCAGAGCCCAGGTTCTAGGGTGCATGGGCTTCAGAAGCTACAGCTTCCGGGATCTAGAACCCAGGCTCGGGGGTTGTGATATACGGGCATAGTTGCCCCGCAGCATGTGGGATCTTCCTGGACCAGAGATCGAACCCGTGTCTCCCGCCTTGGCAGGTGGATTCTTTACCACCGAGCCACCAGGGAGGCCCTGTCACGATTTCTCAGGTAGCCCTATTGGTAATCAAGACTCAGTTGTGGACCTGTAGGGAGTGACTGTGGCTTCTCTCCTCAAGTTTATATTCTCACTACTGCTGCTGCTGCTAAGGCGCTTCCGTCGTGTCCGACTCTGTGCAACCCCATAGACGGCAGCCCATCAGGCTCCCCTGTCCCTGGGACTCTCCAGGCAAGAACACTGGGAATATGCAAAAGTAACAGTGGAAGTTAAACAACAATCTCAGGTGAACAGCGATAGAAGGTAACAACACTAGCTGGGCCCCAGGACAGGACGTGATGAACTCATCAATGGCAGGTCACAATTCAGAGAACAAGGAAGTGACTTTGGGCTGAGCTTGTCTGGGGAAGCTTCACCCAGAAGACAATTTTTTAAAAACTTTTGGTCACACCATTCAGCATGCTGGATCTTTGTTTCCTGACCATGGTTCGAAACTGTGCCCCCCGCCCGGGTGTGGAATCTTAAGTAATGGACCACCTGGGAAGTTCCAAGAGGATGTGACCCTGTGCCGCCCTGTCACCAGCGGTAGCAGCGTGCCAGACTCTCAGTACAGCAATCAGGCCACTGGTCAGCAGGCTGAGGTCCCTTAAGCTTGACAGCTGGACTGATATGGTTATGGTGGGAATCAATGTCCAGAGTGATTTATACTTTTGATTTCCCAGACCAATTGCTTTCTATTTCTTAGCATTACCTGATGAAACTGTGTGCTAATTAGTAGCTGTTACTTCATTCTCGGCAGCTTAATGTGCTGCCAGAAATTCTGACGGAGCTAAAAATGAAAGATTGCCAAGAGACACTAATTACATCTCAAGGGACAGGCCCAAGATATTTAGATGATCTTTTCTCCTCCTTTATTGGCTTCCCCTGGTGAGTAAGTTTGCTCTAATCACTTCTGAAGGGAGCAAGTTACATCACAACTCCAGCACCTTGGGGTTTGTACGTGTAAGGGCTAAGAGGAGGATTTGATTCTTTAGCAGAGTGGTTGGCAGTCTTTGAAATGAGGTGTGTCCAGGCCATTTACTGACTGCACATTTGCACAAAGGATAAAATAGGGGAGATGGTGGGATGAGACATCACTTTGCCAACAACGGTCTGTCTAGTCAAAGTAATAGTTTTTCCAGTACTTATGTATGGATGTGAGAGCTGGACCAGAAAGAAGGCTGGGCACCAAAGAATTGATGCTTTCAAACCATGGTGTTGGAGAAAACTGTTGAGAGTCCTTTGGACAGCAAGGAGATCAAACCTGTCAGTCCTAAAGGAGATCAGTCCTGAGTGTTCATTGGAAGGACTGATGCTGAAGCTGAAATGCCAATACTTCGGCCTCCTGATGTGAAGAACTGACTCATTGGAAAAGACGCTGATGCTGGGAAAGACTGAAGGCAGGAGGAGAAGGGGACGACAGAGGATGAGTGGATAGTTCAATGGCATCACTGACTTGATGAACATGAATTTGAGCAAACTCCAGGAGACAGTGAAGGACAGGGAAGACTGGTGTGCTGCAGTCCACGGGGTGACAGAGTCAGGCATGACTGAATGACTGAACAGCAACAGGCTGAGTATTCACTTTGCAGCTCCTGATTCAGGGCATGGATTCTTTCAATCTGAAATGAAGGGATTAAGGCAGGCAACAGTACACGAGGTCACAAAAACCAGACATGACTGAGCACCTAAACTACCACCAGGGTGGCAGAAACAGTTCACGTGCCAGCAAAGCCTCGCAGGGCGCTGCCTTTGGCGCGCGGTGAGCCAGCTTCCGTACCAGGACCTCACTGTGTCAGTGTCTGTGAACTTCCCGCCGTACATGTGGCCACAGTTAACATTCAAGTTGATAGTTAAGGGTTAAAGACCTTGGATGTGTCACCTTCAAAATAATGCACTGCATGAGAGTTAAGTTTTATCTGGGGAAAAATGAGGATTGCAGCCCAGATGGCAGCACCTCAGATAGCTCCAAGAGAGTGCTCCAAAGAGGCAGGAGGAAAGACAGTATACATGTGATTTTGGTGAAGGAGGGTACATGCAATCGAGCATGCATTTTTTGCAGAAATTTTCTGCTAGTGTCATGAAGCTTCTGCGAGGCACTAGAAACAGTCATCACCAGGAAGGATGTTAGTGCTTTTCTAGATATGAAGGGATATAAGAACTGGGCTCATAAAATCAGTTCCTGAGAATGACCAACTGTCTGAAGACCTGTCCTGCCAGTTTTTCCCTGAGCTTAAATACCTCTTTTCTGCTATTTACCCTAAACTCCTTTCGGAGGGTATTGAAGGTCAGCAGCTGCGGTAGCACGTGACTCATCCTTGTAGAGGGAGATGTGTGCTCAGCCGTTCAGTCACGTCCGACTCTGTGACCCCATAGACTGTAGCCCGCCAGGCTCCTCTGTTTGCAGGATTTTTCAGGTAAGAATATTGGAATGGGTTGCCATTTCCTTCTCCAGGGAAGCCTGTACTATGTGGTTCCTTCCAAATAAAGCAAAAGTTCAGGGACTGCCCCTGGATCTCCAAATACCCAGAGGGACTGTCCATCCTCACCAGCTGGCCCATCTGACAAGTACTGCAGGGCAGGACTTGAACTACATGGTGTAACCTTCTAGGATCTGACGGGGTTGCGACTTAAACTATTATTACACATGAGGCCCAGTGAGAAACTGAACACTGAGGGCTAGTGTATGATTAATTGCTCCACAAACCCTATTTGAACACCACTATACCCACCTGAACTGAACTGAACTGATACTCATGGGGTCGCAAAGAGCTGGACAGGACTGAGCGACTGAACTGAACTGATACTTAAGTAACTAACGAGTAACTGACACTTTGCTGCAGAGAACTCAATACTGCACAGGCTTATTCCTGCCCTCCAGGAACTTCCTGTCAAGGGCATGAATAAGAACAAAGAGCCTCCAGAACAGCTACTAGAATTGTTGAGTAGCAAGTCCTGTCTGAGTCCCTGAGACCCCCTGGACTGTATAGCAGGCCAAGCTTCCCTGTCTTTCACTATCTCCTGGAACTAGCTCAAACTCATATCCATTGAGTTGGTGGTGCTCTCTAACCATCTCATCCTCTGCCACTCCATTCTCCTCTTGCCCTCAGTCTTTCCCAGAATCAGGGTCTTTTCCAATGAGTCAGCTCCTCGTATCAGATGGCCAAAGTTTTGGGGCTTTGGCTTCAACGTCAGTCCTTCCCATGAGTACACAGGGTTGATTTCCTTTAGGATGGACTGAGTCGTTCTCCTTGCTGTTCAAGGGACTCTCAAGAGTCTTCTCCAGCTCAACAATTCAAAAGCATCAGTTTGGTGCTCAGCCTTCTTTATGGTCCACCTCTCACACCGTCTCTCACACGACTGCTGGAAAGACCACAGCTTTGACTGTGGGCTTTGTCTGCAAAGTGCTGTCTAGGTTTGAAATGCGCTGTCTGGGTGTGTCCTGGCCTTCCTTCCAAGCAGCAGGCGCCTTCTACTTCCATGGCTTCAGTCGCCATGCTGAGTGGTTTTGGAGCCCCAGAGGAGAAAACCCATCACTGCACACTGAATCAGCGGGCCCTGATCCAGCAGGACTGGGGTCCTTCCAGGAATAGGAGACGCAGAGGGGCGCACAGAGAGGAGGCGGTGGGAAGGCAGCGTTCCTTCCCGGCTCAGTGAGCTTTCCCCAGTGCCTCTGTGGGGCCTGGCGTCGAGAAGGCACCAGCAAGTACCCCAGGAAATGTCCATACTCACCCGTGGGTAGGGAAGGCCCAGGGACTGAAGTCAGTATATTGGGGACGAGGCATGGTTTAAACTCTGTGTATCAATGCACAGAATATATGGAATATTAGGAGATTAGAGTTCATAGGAGCCTGGTAGGCTGCAGTCCATGGGGTCACGAAGAGTCCAACAAGACTGAGCGACTTCCCTTTCACTTTTCACTTTCATGCATTGGAGAAGGAAATGGCAGCCCACTCAAGTGTTAGTGCCTGGAGAATCCCAGGGACAGGGGAGCCTGGTGGGCTGCCATCTATGGGGTCACACAGAGTCGGACACGGCTGAAGTGACTTAGCAGCAGCAGCAGAGTTGATAGAAGTTTTAGAAAGTGATGCATTTTAGAAGTGTAATTGCCAAAGATTATGTCTTTGGTCCAGAAGTACTCAATAATTTGTCAAAATGCATAGAATAGGTTAATGAGAGGAATGTGTGTATGTGTGTGTGTGCGATGTTAAGCTACACCATAAAATATGTTGAGGAAATTTTTTCATTTTTGGTCATACCACCTGGCTTGCAGGATATTACTCCTTTGCCTGGGGACTGAATCTGGGCCCACGGCGATGGAAGCCCAAGTCCTAACCCCTGGGCCGCCAGAGAATTCCCACGTGGAGACAATTTTTGAACAGTAGGCTACTTTAAAAGACACACACACACACATATAATCAGGAGTTTGATAAAGTGATAAGACTTCATCAACAACCATCCGACGTTGGGCAACCACTCATTCACGCTTGGCTCTGTGCCCACACTGCTCTGGGCGCTTCGAGTGCGGTGGAGACAGACAGAGAGGGCGCCTCTCTTCATGAAGCTTATGTTCTAGGCAGAGCAGAGAGACAGCCAACAAATAAAGAACAGACAGGCTGTAGTGATAAGTGCTGTGACGGTTGTAAGACATGGTCGGCTCTTGGCTACTTCATTCACTGGGCAGATATTTATTGAGCTCTGACTGTATGCCAGGTACTGCCCTGGGCCTTGGTGAGCTGGTGGAGACAGGACAGAACAGCTCCCTGAACCCATGGGGGTGCGGCCGATCCACGAGAAGGTATAGCTGCAGATGACCAGCTGCTATGAAGGAAGGAAGTGGGGTGACTACCTTGGAGCAATAGGAGCGGCTTGGGAGGGGTGGAGGGGAGGGGCAGACAACTCAGATGCTTCTCAGAGCAAAGGCGGCCTGTGCCATCTTAGTTCCCGGACCAGGGATCCACCCCACATCCGGGGGTCTTAACCACTGGACCACCAGGGACAGCCCGGCTCCTCTGCTTTTAACCCTCACTGGCTGGTGGCAGACGAGCAGAACTTCAAGCCTCTTTTGTGATTGGGTGGGTGCTCCCTGGGGCCCCTGCCTCGCCACGGAAGGCTTTGTGAAGACAGTCTCTGAGTGTTCAATGGCCTCCCAGGCTGACCACGGTGGTTCCTGCACATTGGTTCTGACGCACTCAGCCCATGAACAAGGTGTGCGCTGTTTACTCCACGGCGCCAAGTGGGTCCCGGGGGGCTAATTGCCTTCATTGTGTAAATCCATGCTTAGAGACGATGGGCGCACGCCTATTATGCACTCAGCCGGCTGAAATGCTTCTCTGTTGCTGTCATAGTCAATGGTGAAAATCACACACACCGCTTTGTAAAGTAAGCGATTTTTTTTCACCCGATAGATCATAATAGCTCTCCAGAGTTGTTAAGGCCTAAACAGTCCATTGAGAGCTTGTGGAGCTGGGGGCGGGGCGGCAGGGGGAGTCGGTGAGTGACAAGGGGAGTCTCATCTTTTCACTCCTTCCAGAAAGCCTGCACGAGACAAACTGGCAGGCTTTTTTTTTTTTTTTTTAAATTTTGGCTGTGCTGCATGACCAGTGGGATCTTAATTCTCCAACCAGGGATCGAACCTGCGCTCCCTGTTGAAAGCGTGGAATCTTAACCACTGGACCACCAGGAAAGTCCTTTCTTTTCTTCTTCTTCTTTTTTTTTTTTGTGACTTCGGTGGCAGGCACTTTTATCGGCACTCCAGTCTTAACACCGTCTGTACTTCCTGGGCTCGTAAATATCACTGGATTCTTTTCTGCGTGTCCATGCACAGCTCCCTGTTTGGCTGGCACCTGATTCCCGCTCTTTCACAGTACACCCTTTGTAGTGTGTCAAGAACAGGAAGGGCCACACACAGGTTGGGCCTGCAGCCAAGTCCCTCTGCTTTGAGGTCCAACTCAAGACCAACCCTCAGCCCAAGGCTATGCTTTCCTCTGAACCCTGAGGATGGTGACGGGGCCAACGGGGTGACAGTAGTGATGGTTATGACAAGGATGACGACAGCCAGCACCCACTGGGCCCTCTGTGAGAGCCTGGAGCCACTGAGCTCTAATCCTCTATCTGTGCTGCTGCTGCTGCTAAGTCGCTTCATTCGTGTCCGACTCCATGCGACCCCATAAACGGCAGCCCACCAGGCTCCACCATCCCTGGGATTCTCCAGGCAAGAACACTGGAGTGGGTTGCCATTTGTCAATGTAATATTAATACGACAGCGCACCAAGCCGCTTAATGTTGTTCCCATTAATTAGACCAGGAAACGGAGGCAGGACAGGCTGAGTGACCGCCCTGGCCACACAGCTACTCAGACGCAGAGTGAGGATCTGGAATCCAGGCCACAGGCCTTAGGAAGCCCAGACCCGAACCCTCCACAGGCTGCCTTGCTGAGGTCATGGGTCCTGGTCTTGCCCTTGCTCCCCTGCTGGGATTATCCGCTAACCGGCTCCACTCCCGTGCCTCTTTCACTTCTCAAAGCCCAGTCATCTTAGTCTTTGTCGTCCCGAAGTGTACGCAGTAAGCACTCAGTTATCATCAATCAGCTGGCCAAGACGCTGACGGGCAGATGGTGAAAGGCTTTCATTTCACAGAAGAAGGCCCTCGGCTGGCTCTTTCATCGTAAGGAGAACACCATGGTCCCGACCCAGGCCCCAGGGGGTGTCAGAAATCCAGAGATGCTTGGTTGAGGGGAGACAGAGAGAAGGGACGCTCCCAGGGAAGGATGGGCAGGAGGGGTGGGTCCTGAGAGGAGCACTCCGGGGCCGGGGAAGAGGTGAGACCCAGTCTCCAAGGTCCAGTGGGGAGCCACAGGGCTGGCGGGACCCCTGCAGAGTCCAGTCCAGTCTGGATCAGCTGGCCGGGCTGTTAGCCTGACTTGTCCTCAGGTGTCAGCAGCCTGGAGGCCAGGAGGGGCCCTGGGAGGAGGCGGCCAGGCCACCCATCCGGCTGTTGAAAGGCGTAGGCCCCACCTGGTAGGATACAGGGGTGCTTCGGAGCTCCTGTCTTCCAGCAGAGCACAGGCCACTGCTCTGACGCCCACGTGGACTTCAGGAGGTGGAGAGGGGCCCTGGCCCCGGCCCTCTGATTGGCTGTGGCAGGCAGGTCAGCCACAGTGCCTGGCACAACGAGGTAGGTGCCTGAGGCTTGTTGAATGAGTGCAGGGATGAATGGACCAGAGCCACACCCTTCTTCACGAAGCAGGTCCACGCTGTCATCCTGAACGTGCGGGCAGGAAAGGAAGGACTCTGTCCACATGACTCAGCCGGTGGCCTGCAGCGGACCAGGGGGTCCACAGGGGTCTTTCTCAAAGGCTGACCTATGGGCAGACCGCCCTGGAATGTTGGGAGGGGTCCAGGAATCTGCTCTGGCAAACTCTGTAGGTGATTCTTATATGAAAGACAAGGCCTGATGATTAAGAGAAAAAACAAAACAGAGAATAAAGTGTTTCTGTGAACTCAGAGCAAAACAACGGCTTCGGTCTAAGATGGCTCAGGATAACTGTCTGAGTAACAAGACCCTCTCTTTTTAGAAAAATATTTGCTCATTTGTCTGCCCTGGGTCTTAGTTGCAGCACCATGGACCTTTGTTTGTGGCACACGGACTCTCTACTTGGGGCTCGAGGGCTCAGTAGTTGGGGTGCGAGGTCTTAGTTGCTCCATGGGATGTGGGATCTTAGGTCCCTGATCAGAACCCATGGCCCCTTCGTTGGAAGGCAGGTTCTTAACCACTGGACCACCAGGGAAACCCCAAACTTGTTTTTCTTTTTAAGTGAACAATTGTATATGTTATGGAAATATAGCTGCCTGTCTTGATACGTATATGAGCAGTGAAATCATTATTACAGTCAAGCGAATTAACATATCTATCCATCTCCTAACACGTTTAGCACTTTTTGTAGTGAAGGCACCTGAAGTCTACTGTCTTAGCAGATTTCCAGCATATAAATATAATTCAGTGTAGTTAGCTATATCACCATGCTATACATCAGATCTCAAGATGCTATGGGCAATGCATACTAACACGTTAGCTATATCAACGAACACATTTTAACAGCATCAGCAGGGCAATTCCAAGTCAACGAACTCTGAAAACAATTTATTACGAGGCCATATTTATACAAGCGTGTCTTTAGAATATTTTTTATTGGAGTATTTGGAGTAATTGATTTACCCTGTTGTTTTGGTTTCAGGCGTATAGCGAAGTGAATCAGTTACACGTATACACATAGCCACTCGTATTTTTTTTGGAGAGTAGGATTGACATGTATATACCGTGGTGTGGGAGATGGACAGCTAGCAGGAAGCTGCTGTGTAGTACAAGGGGCTCAGCTCGGTTCTCTGTGATGACCTGGAGGGGTGGGGTGGTGGGGGGTGGGGTGGGTCCTCAAGCGGGAGAGGACCATGTATACATATAGCTAATTCCCTTTGTTGTACAGCACAAACTAACACAATATAAAGCCATTATACCCTTACTAGAAAATAAATTTTTAAAGATTCTTTCCCCATGTAGGTCATCAGCTACTTGTCCATGTTTAATTCTTTGAGTGAGTGACTGAAAGTCACTCAGCTGTGTCCGACTCTTTGCAACCCCATGGACTAGACAGTCCATGGAATTTTTCGGGCCAGAATACTGGAGTGCGGAGCCTTTCCCTTCTCTAGGGGATCTTCCCAACCCAGGGATTGAAGCCAGGACTCCCACACTGCAGGCGGATTCTTTACCAGCTGAGCCACAAGGGAAGCCCAAGGATACTGGAGTGGGTAGCCTATCCTGTCTCCAGGGGACCTTTCCGACCCAGAAATCGAACTGGGGTCTGGGTCTCCTGTATTGCAGGCGGATTCTTTACCAACTGAGCTATGAGGGAAACCCGTTTATTTCTTTAAAGAACTGCTGTACCTAACTTTCTCTCTCCCTTCTCAGCAAAATGCTTTGTTTAAATGTAAGTTCCTATCTTTCTTCACCTCTCACCCCCTTGGTGACGGTTCTGTGGCCACCTCCGCCCTTGGGGCCTCTCATCTGAGCACTTCTGTCTATGTCTAAATCTCCAGTCGCCTTGAAGCGAGTCAGTTTCGTCCTTCCCGGAGTCCTAAAGCTCTGGCTCACACCCCTCCATGTCACTAGATGGCGCACGAGAGTAATTTGGGTTTTTTTTCCCCCTGGGGAGAAAGGCCTTGTTTGTTTCCTCCCTGGGGTGGAGAGTTCCTGTGCCAGAGGTGGGGGGTTACTCTGCAGTGTTCCCTGCCTAGGGTCACCCTGACCAGAAAGTTGACAAATTTTTTGAGCATCTAATGTCTTTAGCTGTAGAAGCCATCACGGGGGGCCATCCCTCCAGATGGCCTGGAGGGAACTCTGAGAGTCATACAAAGGGCACAGAGGGATCAAAAGCCAGGGGTATCCATGCACGCCCTGGCTTTGGCTTTTAGCCGGGCAGCCTCAGTGGGCGGACCCGGTGGGAGCTGGGGGTGTGGTGGGTGAGCAGGAGAGCAGCTTAGGGGTGGGGGGACGAGGAGGGTAGAGGGGGTAAAGGTAGACAGCTTCCATTTGTCTCCTCGGCGCCTAAACCGAATACCTAAGCCTGGGGTCCTAAATAACCAACCTGTGTTTCTCATACCTGCACATGTGAGATCAGGGTGTGAGCAGGGCTGGGCTCTCCTGGCATGCAGACGGCCGCCTCCTGGCTGTATCCCATCACAGCATCTGCACGCCAGGAAGGAAGTGTGTCCTTCCACCCTCCCTCTCTCCCTTCCTTCCTCTCCCTCCTTTCGTCCCTCTCTTCATTCTCTCCAAACTCAGCAAATTATATACATTAAATATATGTGCAGTTAATTTGTCTGGATTGGGGTCTATATCAATTATATTTCAAAACACTGATAAAAACTGTATTTTTGACATTTTTTGTTTGCTCTGCTTTCTCTTCTCTTGCACTTGTGGCTTTATACATCTTTACAATAATTACCATTTTGAGGTATGATTTATGTACAATAACCTGCGCCTGTTTAAATGATAGGGTTTGATGAGTTTTGATAGATGTCTGCACTTGTGAAACTGCCGCTGTGGAACGTTTCTCCCCAGATGTCCTGGTCCCCCCTCCCCTGTGTGCCCTCCAGTCTCCAGGCTGCCTTCTGTCACTAAAGAATCTTTTGGATTTTCTAGAGTTGCATGCAGACAGGTTCTTAGAGAGTAAAACACACACCTGAGTGCCTACCTAGTAAACTACAACAAGAGCTCTTTTGTGTCCAGGTTCTTCCACTCAGCAGAATGATTTTGAGATTCGGTCATGATTTTGTATCAGTAATCAATTTCTCTTAATATCAGCGTGATTCCGGTGTACGGACACACCATGATTTAATTATTCTTTTGCCTGTTGGAGGACCCTTAAGTTGTTTCAGGTTCGGGCTATAAAGCCGCTCTACACGTTTGTTCGTGTGCAAGTCTGTGTGAACAGAGGCTTCCGTTTCTCTCAGGTTAGTGCCCAGGTGCAAAAGTCCTGGGCGGTTTGGGGGTGTGTGTTTAACAAGACTCTGCGGAAAGTGAAAGTGAAAGTGAAGTCGCTCAGTCGTGTCTGACCCTCAGCGACCTCATGGACTGCAGCCTACCAGGCTACCCCATCCATGGGATTTTCCAGGCAAAAGTCCTGGGCGGTTTGGGGGTGTGTGTTTAACAAGACTCTGCGGAAAGTGAAAGTGAAGTCGCTCAGTCGTGTCTGACCCTCAGCGACCTCGTGGACTGCAGCCTTCCAGGCTACTCCATCCATGGGATTTTCCAGGCAAAAGTCCTGGGCGGTTTGGGGGTGTGTGTGTAACAAGACACTGCGGAGCCGCTCTGTTTTACACTCCCACCAGCAATGTGTGAGTGATTCACTTCTGCTACATTCTCTCCAACTCGTGGTGTGGGGTTTTACATTTAAATAAAAATTCGAGCCATTCTCACGTGTGGATGGCATCACGGACTCAATGGACATGAATCTGAGGGAACTCCAGGAGACAGTGAAGGACAGGGAAGCCTGGCGTGCTGCAGCCCATGTTGTCGGTCAGAGCTGGATGTGGCTTAGCGACTGAACAACCGCCACAGATGTACGTGTAGTGGTGCAGTCGCTGCTGTGATCTTAATTTGCATTTCTCTGGTAACGAATGTTGCTGAGCGTCTTTTCGTGTGTCTATTCATACATGTTCTCTTGTGAAGTCGTGAGCTCTTTCCTGATCCCTTTAGCTGGTGGTATCTTTTTTTCCCCTTAAATTCCCATGAGGGGGTACAAGCAAAAGGGTTACACAAGACTAGCAATGTCTCAGAGGCAGGAGGCGGCTCCTCATCACCTGTGCGTGCCCTGCTCTGTCCTGCACAGCCGTCCTGTAGAGGTCTTATGAGGTTGTTTTCAGCTGTGTGAAGACGTGCCCAGCTCCCAAGACTCCACACTGCTTGGGAAGCATGGGAAAGGCTGACCCTTCACTCTTCCAACTGAATAGACACATTAAGAAGATCACGGTCTCTCTCCACTGAGGTGAGCATGAACATTAGCCAAAGCCACTCTGAACTCCCTACTTCTCCGGAGCCATCTGGGAAGAGAAGAATAACGCATCTGGAAAACAAATGACAAGTAAAGATCTGAAAGGAGATGGAGGAGTGGAGAAAGATAGTCACCGTGGAATATTACTCAGCCATGAAAATGGAATCATGCCATTTGCAGCAACATAGATGGATGTAGAGATTATCATCCTAAGTGGAGTAAGTCAGACAGAGACCAATATCACGTGATATTGCTTATATGTGGAATCTAAAAAAAAAAATGGTACAAATGAGCCTATTTTAAAAAGGAGAAATAGAATCACAGATGTAGAAAACAAATTTATGGTTACCAGGGGATTGAGGGGGAGAGATAATTTGGGACCCTGGGATTGACATATAGACATTACTACTCATAAAACAGACGATAAGGACCGGCCATACAGCACAAGGAACTCTATTCAGTGCCCTGTAATGACCTATATGAGAGCAGAATCTGAAAAGGAATGGTTATGTGTATAACCGACGCACCCTTCTATACAGCAGAAACTAACACAGCATTATAAGTCAACTACACGCCAATAAATTTAAAAAAAAAAGAAGATCCAAAAGGAAGTGCCCATGGCCTGTTTGTTCCTAATTTCACAAGATCTAAGCATTGATCATATTAGTATATGAGGGTCCTATGATGGTGATGCTACCGGGCTCCGCTCCACAGGGCCCTGCTTACAACTGGACCTTTATGATTAATTTTTCAAAACCTTTTAATGAAGCTGTTCTAGTTACAGTACAAACCACTATTATTCAACATCATGGGAAAGTGCTGCTTGTGCTACAGATGAATAACTGAAGATTGCTCCTTTGTGGAGTAAAGCCCTTTTTACCAGTTTAACTTTTAATTTTTATTCAAAATTTTTTTCTTTTTATATACAGTTTTAAAAGGTTGTTCCATTTACAGTTATTACAAAATATTGGCTGTCTTCACCGTGTTGCACAATATGCTCCTGTAGCCTGTCCCACGCCCGATAGCCTGTCTCACGCCCGATAGCCCATGCCTCCCGCTCCCGTCCCTATGTCGCCCCTCCCCTCCCCCGGTGCCCACCAGCTTGCTCTCTATATCTGCGAGTCTGCTTCTTTTGGTTCCATTTACTCGTTTGTTGTTGTTGTTGTTGTTTTTTAATTCCACATGTCAGCGATATTTAATAGTATTTGTCCCTCTCTGTCTGACTTATTTCACCTAATAATACCCTCTGAGTCTATCCACGTTGCTGCAAATGGCAAAATTTCGCTCTTTTTTGTTGGCTGAGCAACACTCCACTGTGCGTACATACCACAGATTGTTTACCCATTCATCTGTCAGCGGACACTGAGGCTGCTTCTACGTCTCAGCAGCTGTAAATAATGCTGCTGTGAACACTCACTGGGGTGGGTGTATCTTTGCAAATTCGTGTTTTCATGTCTTTCAGATATATGCCCGGGAGTGGAATCCCTAGATCACATAGCAAGTCTGTCTTTAGTGTTTTGGAAGCCGTCATATGGTTTTCCACAGTAGCGGTGCCAATTTACGTTCCCAACACAGTGTACAAGGGTTCCTTTTCTCCAGTTTCCCCCGACACTTGTTATTTGTGTTCCTTTTAACAATAGCCATTCTGACAGGTGTGAGGTGATATCTCATTGTGGATTCGATTTGCGTTTCCCTGCTGATCAGTGATGTTGAGCATCTTTTCATGAGCCTATTGGCCTTTTGCATTTCCTCTTTGGAAAAATATCTATTCTGTTCTTCCGCCCATTTCTCAATCACTTTTTTAAAAGAACGGCTGTTTGTTCCCGGCTGTGCTGGGTCTCTGGTGCTGCATGCGGCTCTCCCTCGCTGCGGCGGGCGGGGGCTGCTCCCGGCTGCAGTGCCCCGGCTTCCCACTGAGGGGGCTTCTCTTGTTGCAGAGCACAGACTCCAGGTTCCAGGGCCCAGGAGTCGTGGCACGAGGGCTGCAGTCGCTCCCCAGCATGTGGAATCTTCCTGAACCAGGGATCAGACCTGCGTCCCCTGCACGGGTAGGTGGGTCCACTGTACCACCAGGCGAGTCTCGGGTTGTTTGTATTTTTGATGTTGAGTCATATGAGCTGTTTCCATATGTTAATAATAACTCCTTATCTTCATATTACTTGCAAATATTTTCTCCCCATTCAGTAGGTTGTCTTTTTGGTTTGCTGATGGCTTCTTTTGCTGTAGAAAAGATTTTAAGTTTACTTAGCTATCCCAGCTTAACATTTTGTGTGGAAACTGTTCTAAAGCAGAAGATATGCTTCTTTTCATTTTTTTTTAATTGTGATAAAATACACATAACATCAGATTGACCATTTTAACCATTTTTAGGTGTACAATTCAGTCCATTCACATTGTTGTTCAGCCATCCCCACCATCTGTCTCCGGAACTTTTTCATTTTCCCAAAACTCTGTCCGCATTAAACACTAACCCCTCATCCCCCTCCCCCACCCCTGGCACCCAGCATTCTACTTTCCGTTGCTCTAAGTTTGAGGGGCCTCGTGTAAATGGAAGCATACAGTGTGTTTGTCTTTAGTGGGCGGCTTATTTCACCAAGCATATGTTTTCAAATTTCATCCTTGTTGTAGCGTGTGTCAAAATTCCCTTCCTTTTAGAAGCCACGTTTTCTTTCTTCATTCAGCTGACAAACACATGGGTTGTCTCCACCTTTGGTGATGGTGAATAATGCTTCTACAAACACGGGCTTACAAATAACTAAGTCAGTTCTTTTGGGCGTAAGTTCATAAGCGGAATTACTGGATCATGTGGTAACTCTTTGCTTAATCTTTTGAGGAATCGCCGCGCTGTTTTCTGTATTGGCTCAGCCATTTGACATTCCCGTACTTTCTTTCATTCTTTAACAGGGTGTCCTGGGTAGGATCTGGTCAGCACCCTGGAGTCCTGATCATGCATCTCCCTCGAAAAGGCTGAGTAAGCAGGGACTCTCTTCCCCAGACTCAGCTCGAGCATCTCTTTTCCGTCAAGAGTTTTCTATTTCATTGCCCTCTGCTCACCTCGGATCTCCATCATAACTGTCTGTCTGTAAAGTCTGTCTCCCCAGCTTGGGGCCAGGCTGGCTGGATTCTCTTCATGAAGCTCTCCAGCTGCTACGTCGTAGGAAATTTTTTTTTTTTTTAAACAATAAAGTACCTATCTCTTTTGTTGTCATTTACAAGTTAAAGACCTTTAAAATTAGAAGGGGGACTTCCCTGGTGATCCAGTGATTAAGAAGCACCTGCCAAGGCAGAGGACTCGGGGTCGATCCCTGGTGTGGGACGTTCCCACATGCCCAGCGTGTTCACAGCTGCTGAAACCAGAGCACCCCGGAGCCCGTGCTCCCAAGATGAGCCACGGCAATGAAATGCCCGCGCACCGTAGCCGAGAAAAGCCTGTGCGACCACGAAGACCCCGCACAGCCAAAGCGAAAACAAAACAGCACATTTTAAAAAATTAGAAGGAGTCTTAGAAACAAATTTTAATACACTCCCCCCTTCTGTTGACCAGGGAACTGAGGTCAGAGCAGCTAAGCGGCCTGCCAGGGTACTCAGTGAGTTATCTTAGCATTCCTCCCAATCCTGCCCTCTTTGGTCGCCGTCACCAGCTGGGTTGAGTGGCTTCTCTCCGTAAGAATCCCATGGGCAGAGGAGCCTGGAGGGCTACAGTCCATGGGGTTGCAAAGAGTCAGACTCGACAGAAGTGACTTTGCACACCCTCTCTCCTTACAATGTGCTGCGGGAGCGGGTCCCTGTTGCTCTTCCAGCCCTGCTCCCCTAGCATCCCCTTCGCCCCTGGGCCCTTACATGCCTGCTCTTTGGAAGGCTCGTCCACTAGCTTCTTGCTTGCCTGATGATGAGGCACCTCAGGAGAGCTTCTCAGGGCCGACTGCTAGGCCAGAGCCCTGCCATGGAAGGGAGACACAGCTGGTTAGGTCAGCATCACTGTGCAGCGAGGGGGTGTTACACACGGCCCCAGAGGCTCATCAGCATCTGATCTGCCACCCGATTCCAGTTTAGGGGACACACGCTGAACCAGACCTGCGCCTGCCCTGGTGGGGAGACAGACTTACAGACAGACGGTTATGATGGAGATCAGAGATGAGGAGAGGGCAGTGGAGTAGGAAACTCTCGATGGAAAGGAGATGCCCAAGCTGAGTCTGGGGGTGGGGGCAGGAGCCGGCTGGGGGAGAGAGTTCCCGCTCACGCAGCCTGTCCCAGTGATCCGTCTCGCTCTAGGTCTTAACACGTGTGAGAACAATGAAATGCCTGGCTCCTAGCTCTTCTAACTCAGCCCACAGGACTGAGGAGGACTCGGAGGACCAGTTAGCTGGCCGCTGGCACCTGGGACTCTGTGAAGATGCTCAGCAGCGTCTCTCAGGGTGGATCTTGTCGTTTGGCCATATTCGTGGTGCGTGTGGTGGGAGGAGGGCCTGTTTCATGTTCACAGGAAAGACGAGGCCACTACCACCACGGGCATGCACATGCCTCCCCTTCTGCCGTGACGCGGATCTCTGAGAACACCGAGTGGGAGGAAGCAGCTGCGGGAAGAGCAGGATTGGCCTGGAGGATAGTGGCCTAAGCATGTCAGGGGGCCCTGCGGGTTCAGGGAGAACAAGGCCCCTTCGCATCGCTCGGGGTGGTTGCCAGCACCAGGCAGAACTGCGGACGGGGCTGAGCGCTCATTGAAAGACGCTGTTCTTAAAGACTGTGTGTGCACGCTCAGTTGCGTCCAATTCTCTGTGAGCCCATGAACTGTGGCCCGCCAGGCTCCTCTGTCCACGGGATTCTCCAGGCAAGAATGCTGGAGTGGGTCGCCATGCCCTCCTCCAGGGGATCTTCCCGACCCAGGGATCGAACTCAAGTCTCTTGCATCTCCTGCTTGTCAGGCAGGTCCTTTATCACCTGCGCCACATGAACTCTGCTTTGCTTAAAGGCATAAACAAGGACTTAGAATTTACCAAGCAGGAGAATCTTGGTTCCGAAACAGGAAGTGAGCGTTCCAGTGTGAGAACACGTGCATCGTGTGTGTGTACGTGAGCACGCGCACGTGTGTGTAGAAGGCACTAAAGAGCTGGGGCAGAGTGGATGGACCATTTCTTTGAATCAAATAATGAAAGATCATGGATGGTTCTTCTGTGAGACTATCATTCATGGCTCGTTGTGAATAAATGTTTACAATTTTCTTTTCAGAGTTTGGATCCAGTCATTCTGAGAAAATCCTTTTGTCATCGCACAAAGCCTGGGATTAAAGCCTCCATTCGCGGATTATTTTCTACATATGGCTGCACTGGATTATGGTGCCAGAGGGGGTGAGCCAAGCAAACAGCACTTTCTCCAGGATGCGGCTCCGATGAGCGGGGGAGTGCTGAGGCTGCTGCGTGTTGGTCCATGGGGCCTGGATGACTGGTTTTGCTCTGATCTCTGGTGTTTAGCAGAGAGAGCAGATGGCTTTTCAAATCCGTCTCCTGCTCCCATTCTCTCTACTAAGCTCCAAATAGTCTTAATCCCTATAATTGGATTAAGGCAACCTGGGATTTCTAGAGGCCTAGGTGCCTACCAAAAGCAAGAGTAAATCCTCTGTGGAGGAACACATCATTTTAGCCCTCAAATTATTTCTATAAGTTTTCATATAGAATGATTGAGTCTGACACTCAAGCAAAAATAACACAGCATTAAGGCAAGAAGGCCATATGATCAAATCCCAAGAGAAACAATAAACAACAGAAACAGATTCACAAAGATTCCAGGTAATGGAAAGAACAGACAGAAACTTTTAACAATAGCCATGTTTTGAATGTGTTTGAAGACTTAAGAGAAATGAATGTTAGTCAGACCACTGGAAACTGTAAGAAAGAATAAAGTTGAAATTCTGATTCTGACAACAACCCAAATTCTCTGTCTATACAGTAACTGAGATTAAAAATGAAAGGGTTTAACAGCAGGATGGACGTTGCCAAAGAGAGATTTGGTGAACTGAAAAATAGGTCATACCCAGAATAAAGGATGGAGAGTCGAAAGAATGGGGTACACGTCACGAAAAGAAATTCTGCTGCAGGAAGAAAGACACATCCAGAAATATCGAAAGAAAAATGCAGAACACTGCGGATTTCTCAAAGAGAAGGAACAGCAACTGACTTCTCCCCAGAAACAGAGGAAACCAGAAGACAACAGGATTGATATCTAAGATGCTACAAGAAAATAAGCGTTGGTCTAAGACAAGATCTTTGAATATAACCTTCAAGAGTGATGGTAAGATAAAGATGTTTCCAAACATACAGAAACTGAGATAATTTGTCAGCAGAAAATATTAAAGAAAATACGAAAAGGTGAGACTTGAAAAAGGACAATGATGCTGATGAACCCGTGGTGACACTGAAAAGGAAAAAAGGCACAAATCCCCAACATCAGGAATGAAAACGGGGATCGTAGAGGATATGACGAACAAAATGCCAATAAATGTGAGCATTTAGAAGAAAAATTCCTGGAAATATACAGTTTATCAAAATTGACAGAGGAAGAAATAGAAAATACAAATAATCCTTAAAAAAATTTGTAATTCAAGTCCTGTAGGTAAAGACAATATTATGCTCAGAAAGCTTTCATAACTGATATAAAAGAAGAAATAAGGTCAGCATTGCACTGATATTCTTCTGAGGGTTGTCACATCCAGTCTGAACCATTCCATAGTGATTAGAATTAAGTTCATGTTCCTTAGTTTGGTGTACAAAGCTTAAGATTTGACTTCTGTTTACTTTTTTTTTTAATAAAGTGCTTCTTGTTTTATTTACCTTTAAATATTTACTCATCTACGTTTAATATTTACTTATTTGACTGTGTCGTGTGGGGTCTTTCATTGCAGCGCACAGACTCGCTAGTGAGCGTGTAGGCTCAGTTGCTCCTCAGCGTGTGAGATCTTCCCGGACCAGGGATCAAACCTGTGACCCTGCGTTGGCAGGTGGATTCTTTACCACTGAGCCACGATGGAAGTCCCTGGACTTTAGCCTTAATGTGGCGGGGTAGGCTGTGTTCTGTAAATAAATTTCTGGCAAAACAGGTAAGAAAGATATGTACAGCTGGGCTGACCCCTCCGCACCTGCAGACAGGTAACACGAGCCGTGTGGGCCATCTGAAATCGTCTGGGAGGCACATCACAGAAAGGAACAATCAGGTTAAAATAATGCTAATCTTTCTCTTCTTTAGCCCAGTACTTCCAAAATATTATCCAGTCAACCTGTAATCCACACAGAAATGATGAAGGAGATACTTGACATTCTTTCTGTCACGCTTGCTGAGTCCTGGTGACAAAGGCATCTCGGATCCAGCTGTCACTAGAGGGGAAGAGAGAACACAGAAGTGAAAGCCACTCACTGACAGGGGAGTCCAGCCCCAGGCCAAACGCTGGACACACCTGTCCCCAGGGAGCCAGCATCACGAGCCTTGTGGGCGACTCGGAGGTGTGGCTGGGCCAACGGGCAGTGCTGCAGGCCCCCCTTGGGCCTGGGGACCGAAGCCCCTGAATTCTTGTCTTGTTTACTTGCTGAGCACTGCTGATGCAAAACGCTCCGTGCACCACACTGGGTGTGTCAGCGGGCCTTCCTTATTAGATGCTGAGTCTCTAGTGGTGTCTCTCCACTCTCCTGTCGATGCTGATGGTCCCTATATGGAGCTTCCTTTCTGTATTTTTTTAAATTGAAGTATAGTTGACTTATAGTGTTATGCTAATTACTGTTGTACAGTAGAGTGACTCCGTTATGTATACACATATACAGTTTTTTATATTTTACATTATGGTTTATCAGAGAATAATAAATATAGTTCCTTGTGCTATACAGAAGGGTCGTGCTGTCTACTCATCCTAGACGTGACAGTTTACACCTGCTGGTCCCAGACTCCCAGTCCGTTTCTCTACCCGCAGCCCCTTGGCAGCTACCAGGCTGTCCTCTGTGTCTGTCCGTCTGCTTCGGGTTCATCGATATGCTCATTTGTGTGTGTTTCAGATTCCACATGTATGTGATACCATATATTTGTCTTCCTCTTTCTGGCTTCACTTAATATGATCATCTCTAGGCGCATGCATGTTGCTGCAGATAGCATCATGCCATTCTTTTTTATGGCTGAGTAGTATTCTACTTGAGGATCAAAATGAGTAAATATATATAAAGTGCTAGAACATACCTGGTGCATAGTAAGTGCTTTAAAATACCAATTAATATGTCTCAGTCAAATTAACAGCATCTCCTTAGAGACAAACTCTGCTCTAGGTGGGAGGGGTGCACGCATCAGGGAACCAACAACCTCCTGGGGCTTGAGGGCCGCTGTGGGAACCGGCTTGAGCCAGCTGGTATCGGCTCCTCCTCACTGTCCTCCCTGGACATGGGCCCTTCCTGGGGCCCTTGTCCTCCTGAACCGCTCCACGGCCACCCAGGTGCCCTGGCCGGAAGGCTCCCAACACCTCTCCCTTACCTGCTCCCTGGCCAGTCTGCCCCAGCTCTGTGACGGTATGGTGTCCTTCACCGCTCCCATGCTTCCCTCCCACGGTTAGTGTGTTAGTGGAAGGATCTCAGCATCTGTAAGGACTCTGTTTAAGGTCCGTCCGTGCAGTCAGAGCTATGGTTTTTCCCGTAGTCAGGTACAGATGTGAGAACTGGACCATAAAGAAGGCTGAGCACTGAAGAATTGATGCTTTCAAACTGTGGTGCTGGAGAAGACTCTTGAGAGTCCCTTGGACTGCAAGGAGATCAAGCTAGTCATTCCTAAAGGAGATCAACCTTGAATATTCATTGCAAGGACTGAGGCTGAAGCTGAAGCTCCAATACTTTGGACCCCCTGATTCGAAGCGCTGACTCGTTGAAAAAGACCCTGATGCTGGGAAAGATTGAAGGCAGGTAGAGGAAGAGATGGTTAGAGAGCGTCACCGTCTCAATGGACATGAACTTGAGCAAACTCCAGGAGACAGTGAAGGACGGAAGAGCCTAGCGTGCTGCGGCCCATGGGGTCGCAAAGAGTCGGACATGACTGAGTGACTGAACAACAGCAGCAAGTCTGGAAGGACCCCCCGTGTGCACGGTCTCCATCAGCTGTAAGGACCCTGTTATCTATGAGGACCCATCAAGCCTTGCCTAGACTAGTTCAGCAGCCTCCCGGCTGATCCGATCACCCCAGCCACCTGCCGATCCACGTTCTGGAAGAAACTTTCTTAACCGCAAATTCTCTTTGTCTGCAGGAGAAACAACAGCCCCACACTCGTCTGCAAGGTGCGGGCAGCCCTCTCCGTGGCTCCTTTGCCCGCTCTGCCCTGGCTGTGGCCGTGCCCGCCTGCCCTTGGGGACGGAGGACCGAGGCAGTAAGGTGTTCTCAGGGGGGCTGAGTGCCTCGGTCAGCTCAGGGCAACACAAGATCCTCAAACTCGGGGGCTCAAATCAGCTGCTCCTTTGTCCTGTGACTCAGCTGTGTGGTTCTCCAGTCTTGGGGTCTTCTCACGTGTCGGCAGGAAGCCCCAGAAGTAGGCAGCTTTGCTGGGTCTGTCTGTCTCTATCCCACCTCTTGGGCCTAGACTGGACCCCGGGCCGACTCCCCCACTCTCCACGTGCTTAGCCCAGGCAGGCTGGCCCAGACTTCCTCCTGGGAATGACAGGGTGCCACCACCCCCTCCCTGTCTGGTTCTTTGCAAAGCAGCTATGAAGAATTTTGGAGGCAGATACCATGGGGGCCTGTGAGTCAATTCTTAGAATAGGACGTGATCATCTCTTCTAGGAAGAAGGGTTTGCAGCCACTGCTGATTCCTGACTGAGTCGTGGGTGCCTTTATCAGGAGGCGGGAGAGCACGGCTTAGGTGCCCGTGAGGTGGGTGTGTGCGTCTGTTTCTTAAACTTCACCACTCACAGCCCCGTGCTCACTGCACCCTCTGGATGAGCCAGTGGGCTGGGAAGGAAGCTTGGAGCCAACGTGACTAACAATTTCTAAATTCTCTAGGTGGCGATTATAGGGAATAAAGAGAAAGGCGTAATTTCAAACCTTTCTAACAGCGTTGCTCTGGGTATCTTATCTTCTTAACTCATTTTAAGAGCTCTAACTATGGGAATACCAGACCACCTGACCTGCCTCTTGAGAAATCTGTATGCAGGTCAGGAAGCAACAGTTAGAACTGGACATGGAACAACAGATTGGTTCCAAATAGGAAAAGGAATACGTCAAGGCTGTATATTGTCACCCTGCTTATTTAACTTCTATGCAGAGTACATCATGAGAAACACTGGACCGGAAGAAATACAAGCTGGAATCAAGATTGCCGGGAGAAATATCAATAACCTCAGATATGCAGATGACACCACCCTTATGGCAGAAAGTGAAGAGGAACTAAAAAGCCTTGTGATGAAAGTGAAAGAGGAGAGCAAAAGAGTTGACTTAAAGCTCAACATTCAGAAAACAAAGATCATGGCATCTGGTCCCATCACTTCATGGGAAATAGATGGGGAAACAGTGGAAACAGTGTCAGACTTTATTTTGGGGGGCTCCAAAATCACTGCAGATGGTGACTGCAGCCATGAAATTAAAAGACGCTTACTCCTTGGAAGAAAAGTTATGACCAACCTAGATAGTATATTCAAAAGCAGAGACATAACTTTGCAGACTAAGGTCCTTCTAGTCAAGGCTATGGTTTTTCCTGTGGTCATGTATGGATGTGAGAGTTGGACTCTGAAGAAGGCTGAGCGCCGAAGAATTGATGCTTTAAACTGTGGTGTTGGAGAAGACTCATGAGAGTCCCTTGGACTGCAAGGAGATCCAACCAGTCCATTCTGAAGGAGATCAACCCTGGGATTTCTTTGGAAGGAATGATGCTGAAGCTGAAGCTTCAGTACTTTGGCCACCTCATGTGAAGAGTTGACTCATTGGAAAAGACTCTGATGCTGGGAGGGATTGTGGGCAGGAGGAGAAGGGGACGACAGAGGATGAGATGGCTGGATGGCATCACGGACTCGACGGATGTGAGTCTGAGTGAACTCTGGGAGATGGTGATGGACAGGGAGGCCTGGGGTGCTGCGATTCATGTGGTCACAAAGAGTCGGACACGACTGAGCGACTGAACTGAACTGAACTATGTGCCAGGCAGGGCTGGGTTTTTTAGAAGCATGACTTTATTTACTTTTACACAGCCTTGTGAGACGGACATGACTAATCACTCTGGTGCTCAGAGAGGTCACGTGATTTGCCTAAAATCACACAGTTAGAATGAGTTAAGCCCAGATGGGAGCTCACGCCCAACTCCAAAGCCAGGTCCTTTGACCTCCATATGATTCCGTAACTGAATGCACTTTGTCTCCCTCCTGGAGCTGGGAAGAATCCGTCTATTTTCTGAGAATAGAGCATGTCAGTGAGTTCGTTCACAGGACTGGGTGCCCGCCATGGGAACTGTCCGGCTTTAGGCACTGGAGAGAAGGCTCTCAGGACAGGCCATGCCCTCCAGAAGCCGATGTTCAGTTCAGTTCAGTTCAGTCGCTCAGTCGTGTCCGACTCTTTGTGATCACATGAATTGCAGCACCCCAGGCCTCCCTGTCCATCACCATCTCCCGGAGTTCACTCAGACTCACATCCATCGAGTCAGTGATGCCATCCAGCCATCTCATCCACTGTCGTCTCCTTCTCCTCCTGCCCGCAATCCTTCCCAGCATCAGAGTCTTTTCCAATGAGTCAACTCTTCACATGAGGTGGCCAAAGTACTGAAGCTTCAGCTTCAGCATCATTCCTTCCAAAGAAATCCCAGGGTTGATCTCCTTCAGAATGGACTGGTTGGATCTCCTTGCAGTCCAAGGGACTCTCATGAGTCTTCTCCAACACCACAGTTTAAAGCATCAATTCTTCGGCGCTCAGCCTTCTTCAGAGTCCAACTCTCACATCCATACATGACCACAGGAAAAACCATAGCCTTGACTAGAAGGACCTTAGTCTGCAAAGTTATGTCTCTGCTTTTGAATATACTATCTAGGTTGGTCATAACTTTTCTTCCAAGGAGTAAGCGTCTTTTAATTTCATGGCTGCAGTCACCATCTGCAGTGATTTTGGAGCCCCCCAAAATAAAGTCTGACACTGTTTCCACTGTTTCCCCATCTATTTCCCATGAAGTGATGGGACCAGATGCCATGATCTTTGTTTTCTGAATGTTGAGCTTTAAGTCAACTCTTTTGCTCTCCTCTTTCACTTTCATCACAAGGCTTTTTAGTTCCTCTTCACTTTCTGCCATAAGGGTGGTGTCATCTGCATATCTGAGGTTATTGATATTTCTCCCGGCAATCTTGATTCCAGCTTGTATTTCTTCCGGTCCAGTGTTTCTCATGATGTACTCTGCATAGAAGTTAAATAAGCAGGGTGACAATATACAGCCTTGACGTATTCCTTTTCCTATTTGGAACCAATCTGTTGTTCCATGTCCAGTTCTAACTGTTGCTTCCTGACCTGCATACAGATTTCTCAAGAGGCAGGTTAGGTGGTCTGGTATTCCCATCTCTTTCAGAATTTTCCACAGTTTATTGTGATCCACACAGTCAAAGGCTTTGGCATAGTCAACAAAGCAGAAATAGATGTTTTTCTGGAACTCTCTTGCTTTTTCCATGACCCAGCAGATGTTGGAAGCCGATGTTAGACTCAGGGAAAGGAGATACATACTTGGACAAAGAAGATACGTGCAGATGCTGCTCTGTGCCTAAAGAAAAATGAAGTGAGTCTTGGCACAGAGCGTTCCTGGGTGGGTCAGCGGCCTGGGGAGGCCTCTGAAGGATGGATGTGTGAGCGGGGGGGTCTGAGTAACGACCTGGAGGCAGCCAGAGGGCAGTGTTGCCCGCAGGAGAAAATGTGCAAAGCAGCCCCTCCCTGTCCCTTCCCCTCCCTGCTGTTCCTCTCCATCCTGTTTGCCCCTTCCTCTGGCCCAGGCCTGCCCTGTCCCTGCGCGTCCCATCATTGCACATACACCATCGCCCATCCTGAAGCCCAAACCAGTGGACCCTCCTGGATTCCTTGCCCCTCATCCCTGGAACAGAATCCACTGTGTCCTGTGGGTTCTGGCTCTGCCTGATTCCTGACTCCCCGCGTCCTTTCCTCCCCATCTCCCTGCCAGTATCTTTGTCCGAACCATCGCCATCTCGTGCCTGGGCCTGCCAGCCTGGGTCCTGGGCTCGGGTTGTGCCCTCCCAAGTTCCTCTTTGAAGTGTAAACGTGGTCCTGTCACCCCTGCTGGACACCCTCCCGTTCTTTCCTCTAACCTAGGAGAAGGTCCGAGTCCTGCCCGTGCCCGCGAAGCCTCACCCCTGCTCCCGGCTGCCTCGGCACACTCACCCCATGCCACCGCTCACCACTGTGCTTTCACGGCTCTACGGTCTGACGGGGCCTCGAACAGGCCCCGCTGCCCCTCCCTCGGGCCCTGGAGCCGGCTGAGCCCCCTCCCCACCCGCGTGCCCTCCCTCCAGGCCTTCCCTCTGGTCCTCAGCTTTTGTCTTGAAAGCTGCTCCCCAGGAGGCTTCCTTGCTCCCAAGCTACTCTCTACCCACAATGCAAGCGCTCTTGCTCTTTCTCTCTCCTGATGTTGGTTGGTTTGTTATCAGGACCACCAGCTCCCCGTTAAACCTTGACTCTTTGTGACCCCTTAACTGGAGCCCGCCAGGTTCCTCTGTCCATGGGATTCTCCAGGCAAAAACGGAAGTGGGTTGCCACTTCCTCCTCCAGGGGATCTTCCTGACCCGGGAATGAACCCATGTCTCTTATCTCTCCTGCACTGGTAGGTGGGTTCTTTACCACTAGCACCACCTGGGAAGCCCTCGTGTATGTATATCACTCAACCACAAAAAAAGGATGAAATCTTGTCATTTGTGACAACATGGGTGGACCCAGAGGCTGTTATGGTAAGTGGAATAAGACAAAGAAAGAGAAGTACTGTATTTTTTCCTTTATATGTGGAATCTAATAACAAAACAAATCAACAAATATTATAAAACAGAAACAGACTCATGGATGGAGAGAAAAAAACAAGTGGTTGCCAGAGGGAAGGACAGAAGAGGGTATGAAAAGTTTGCAGAAAGAGTAACCACGTGAGGTAATGAATGCTAAGCAGCTGATCCCTCTGCTCATGTCGCAATGTCTGTTTATATGAAGCCACCAGGGTATACACCTTAACTATATAAGCTGCTGCTGCTAAGCCGCTTCAGTCATGTCTGACTCTGTGCGACCCCATAGACGGCAGCCCATCAGGCTCCCCCGTCCCTGAGATTCTAGTGTTTGCAATTAAAGCTCAATAAAGCTGAAAAAAGATTCTGAGCCCGCGAGTCACACAGACCTGGCTGACTCTTGGCTTCCGCCCTCACCAGAGGTGTGACCTTGGGCCAGCCACCATCGCAAGACTCAGTTTCCTCGGCTGAAAAGCAGGGACAACAGTCACCACCTTACGGGGTTGTTACAGGGGTTGCACGTGCAACTGTGTGCTTTGCACAGCCCTTAACACACAGTAAGCTCTTCCATAGGATGGCTGATGTCTTTCATTACTCTTTCTACGACGAGGAGGAGGACCATCAGCGTCTGGAAATACTTGGTTCGTATTTGTAATGCCCGCCCACCATGTGTTTCGTATCTCATTCTCTTTCTCACTTTCTCACCTACCCTGATGTTTGTCTCCATCCACCCATGAATACATCTCATCTGGCTTCTTTCCAGATGCCCAGTCATCCCCAGGGTGTGCGTCCGCAGTGCCCTCTCCCAGCCTTGGGTGGCCTTGACCCTGTGAGAATTCCGAAGACACGTGTCCTCTGAGGGGACTTGCTGCATCTCAGGCTAATACTTCTTTAACAGGGACTCGGAGCTGGGAACTTTCCTCGGGGGCGGGCGGTGCAGCCCACCTCCCCCAGCGCCGCATGACACCTTCTGTGCTCATTCCATCCAGCCCATGGCATTTTCCAGTCTCTGCCAGTGTGAAGGTGTGAAGCGAACTACTGTTATTGTAGCCTTTTTGACTCCCACGGCTCTGAGCGTCTTTTCCTCTCCCTGTTGGCGCCTTGGGCTCCTCTTCTGGAAATCCGCGCTGTTTTCTGCAGGCTGCTTGTCTTGCTGAGCTCTACCTCTTTCTCAATGGACTAAATTATTCTTTTGATTTTGTCCTTTTCTTTCTTATGTTTTGGCATCTGGATATTGTCTTCAGTCTCAAAAACATTCTACCGGCCATGAAAGCTCACAGGCCTTTTGGAACAGTGCTGATACCGCAGCTAGGATACACTCAGTAGGCAACATTGACTGAGCACTCACTAGGTGTTCTGCGTGCTTGTATCATTCAGCCCCCAAGGCTCTATGATGAGGTAGGTGCTCTTACTATCACTGCTTACAATTGTTATCACTCCTCCTGCTCCACTTCCCAGATGTGGCACGAGGCACCGAGTGGCCCATTCCTCACCGAGGCCACCACGGTGAGCAGAGCGATGCCCCCGCCCGAGGATGCCCACACCTTAACCCCTAGACTTGTGCATACGCTGCTTTCCATGGCAAAAGGGACTTTGCAGGCGTGATTAAGTTAAGTATCTGGTGATGGAGAGATGATCCTGAATTATCCAGGTGGATCCAGGGGAGGAGGAAAGCAGGAGGGTCAGAGCCAGAGAAGAAGGGGCGCTGAGAGAGAAGAGCCTGTGATTCTGGCTTTAAGAACAGCAAGAGGGGACTTCCCTGGTGGTCCAATTGCTAAGACTCTGTGCTCCCAATTCTGGGGGCCTGGGTTTGATCCCTGGTCAGGGAACTAGATCCCACATGCTGCAACTAAATAGCCTCCATGCTGTAACCAAGACCCAGCACAATCAAATATATAAATAAATACAGACAGAAAAGAATGCCTGCAATGCTGGTGACCCGGGTTCGATCCCTGGGTCAGGAAGATCCTCTGGAGAAGTGAATGGCTACTCACTCCAGTATTCTTGCCTGGAAAATTCCATGGAGAGAGGAACCTGGCAGGCTATAGTACATGGGGTTACAGAGAGTCAGACATCACTAACTAACACTTTCACTTTTTTCATAGTAAAAAGAACAGGAAGGGGCCATAAAGCAAGGAGTGCACATGGCTTCTTCCAGATGCTGGGGGAAGGAAGGGGAAAGATTCTCCTGGAGACCTTCTGAAGGAGTACAGGCCAGCTCACACCTTGGTTTGGGGACTTGCAACCTGGCTGGGCCTGTGACTCTGAGAAGGTGCCTCAGGTGTGACTCAGGGCTCTGGGCAAAGGGCACAGTGGTTGAGAGCCACTCCCTAGGGACATCCCACTGATTCAAGATCTTCAAAAGTTGTTATCATCGAGGCCACAGCCACAACTGGCTCAGTGGAAAAATAGGGTATATTTTTACCAAAAACAGTTTTGAAACAACCCATTATTGAAATGCATCTACAATAAGTCCCCTACTTACAAAAATGTGTTTGTAATCCAAGCCTATGCCCCAACCAGTAACGCTGAAGAAGCTGAATGGTTCTATGAAGACCTACAAGACCTTTTAGAACTAACACCCAAAAAAGATGCCCTTTTCGTTATAGGGGACTGGAATGCAAAAGTAGGAAGTCAAGAAACACCTGGAGTAACAGGCAAATTTGGCCTTTGAGTACGGAATGAAGCAGGGCAAAGGCTAATAGAGTTTTGCCAAGAAAACGCACTGGTCATAGCAAACACCCTCTCCCAACAACACAAGAGAAGACTCTACACATGGACATCACCAGATGATCAACACCGAAATCAGATTGATTATATTCTTTGCAGCCAAAGATAAAGAAGCTCTATACAGTCAGCAAAAACAAGGCCAGGAGCTGACTGTGGCTCAGATCATGAACTCCTTATTGCCAAATTCAGACTTAAAATGAAGAAAGTAGGGAAAACCACTAGACCATTCAGGTACGACCTAAATCAAATCCCTAATGATTATCCAGTGGAAGTGAGCAATAGATTTAAGGGACTAGATCTGAGAGACAGAGTGCCTGATGAACTATGGACGGAGGTTTGTGACACTGTAGAGGAGACAGGGATCAAGACCATCCCCAAGAAAAAAGAAATGCAAAAAGGCAAAATGGCTGTCTGAGGAGGGCTTAGAAATAGCTGTGAAAAGAAGAGAAGTGAAAAGCAAAGGAGAAAAGGAAAGATATAAGCATCTGAATGCCGAGTTTCAAAGAATAGCAAGAAGAGATAAGAAAGCCTTCCTCAGCGATCAGTGCAAAGAAATAGAGGCAAACAACAGAATGGGAAAGACTAGAGATCTCTTCAAGAAAATTAGAAATACCAAGGGAACATTTCATGCAAAGATGGGCTCGACGAAGGACAGAAATGGTATGGACCTAACAGAAGCAGAAGATATTAAGAAGAGGTGGCAAGAATACATGGAAGAACTGTACCAAAAAGAGCTTCGTGACCCAGATAATCACGATGGTGTGATCACTCACCTAGAGCCAGTCGTCCTGGAATGTGAAGTCAAGTGGGCCTTAGGAAGCATCACTACAAACAAAGCTAGTGGAGGTGATGGAATTCCAGTGGAGCTCTTTCAAACCCTGAAAGATGATGCTGTGAAAGTGCTGCACTCAATATGCCAGCAAATTTGGACAACTCAGCAGTGGCCACAGGACTGGAAAAGGTCAGTTTTCATTCCAATCCCAAAGAAAGGCAATGCCAAAGAATGCTCAAACTACCACACAATTACACTCATCTCACACGCTAGTAAAGTAATGCTCAAAATTCTCCAAGCCAGGCTTCAGCAGTATGTGAACCATGAACTTCCTGATATTCAAGCTGGTTTTAGAAAAGGCAGAGGAACCAGAGATCAAATTGCCAACATCCGCTGGATCATTAGAAAAAGCAAGAAAGTTCCAGAAAAACATCGATTTCTGCTTTATTGACTATGCCAAAGCCTTTGACTGTGTGGATCACAAGAAACTGTGGAAAATTCTGAAAGAGATGGGAATACCAGACCACCTGACCTGCCTCTTGAGAAACCTATATGCAGGTCAGGAAGCAACAGTTAGAACTGGACATGGAACAACAGACTGGTTCTAAATAGGAAAAGGAGTACATCAAGGCTGTATATTGTCACCCTGCTTATTTAACTTGTATGCAGAGTACATCATGAGAAACGCTGGGCTGGAGGAAGCACAAGCTGGAATCAAGATTGCCGGGAGAAATATCAATAACCTCAGATATGCAGATGACACCACCCTTATGGCAGAAAGTGAAGAGGAGCTAAAAAGCCTCTTGACGAAAGTGAAAGAGGAGACTGAAAAGTTGGCTTAAAGCTCAACATTCAGAAAACAAAGATCATGGCATCCGGTCCCATCACTTCATGGGAAATAGATGGGGAAACAGTGGAAACAGTGGCAGACTTTATTTTGGGGGTTCCAAAATCACTGCAGATGGTGACTGCAGCCATGATATTAAAAGATGCTTACTCCTTGGAAGGAACGTTATGACCAACCTAGATAGCATATTAAAAAGCAGAGACATTACTTTGCCAACAAAGGTCCATCTAGTCAAGGCTATGGTTTTTCCAGTGGTCATGGATGGATGTGAGAGTTGGACTGTGAAGAAGGCTAAGCACCAAAGAATTGATGCTTTCAAACTGTGGTGTTGGAGAAGCCTCTTGAGAGTCCCTTGGACTACAAGGAGGTCCAACCAGTCCATCCTAAAGGAGATCAGTCCTGGGTGTTCTTTGGAAGGACTGATGCTAAAGCTGAAACTCCAACACTTTGGCCACCTGATGTGAAGAGTTGATTCATTGGAAAAAACCCTGATGCTGGGAGGGATTGGGGGCAGGAGGAGAAGGGGATGACAGAGGATGAGATGGCTGGATGGCATCACTGACTCGATGGACATGAGTTTGAGTACACTCCAGAAGTTGGTGATGGACAGGAAGGCCTGGCGTTCTGCGATTCATGTGGTCGCAAAGAGTTGGACACAACTGAGTGACTGAACTGATCTGAAGTCCAGTTTATTTGTAAGTGAAGCAAAGTTAGGTACGCAACTAATGCAATCAGCTATATAGTACTGTGCTGTAATAGGTTTATAATACTTTTCACACAAATAATAATACCTTAAAAACAAACACAAAAGATAAAGCATTTTGAATCTTATAGTCCAGTATCTTGAAAAGTACAGTAATCCAGTACAACAGCTGGCATACAGGGGCAGGCATCAAGTGAACAGGCAAGGGGAGTTACTGACGGGAGGAGGGAGAAGAGGTGGGAGATGGTGGAGCTGAAGGATTGTCAGCAACAGAGACGGAGGGCAAGCTGCTGTTTCCCTCATGCCTGACCTTGATGCCCAGGTTCTGGTTCCTGGCTGGAACCCAGAAGCATGTTCATCATTCGTATCTTTGAAAATTCACAACTGGAAGGTTTGTATGTAGGGGACTTGCTGTATTTCACACATTGGGGTTTTACACGCACGGGGACATCAAGGGTGTGCTCATTCATTCACTCACTCATTCTGTGCCTACTGTGTATGCGGCATCCGGACATCTGGCCGAGGCTGGCCGGGAAACTCTGCCCTCCCCGAGCATTCAGTCCAGAAAGGAGACAGACAGTCACACACACCAACGCGGATTACAACCTGACAAGCGGGCGGAGAAAGCACCAGAGTTATAGACGAGAGTCTGCCGCTGAGCCTGGATATTCAAGTAGCCCACTGCCCGAGACGGTGCCAGGCACACAGTAGGGCCTCAAGGACCACTTGCAACAAGGCTGGCAGTGGGCTGACAGCAGGGATGAGCCCCATAGGCTAGACCCTGCGGCCCTAAGCTGGGGGGACCGGGGCATCAGTGTTTTGATGCTCATCTCCACCACTCGCCGCCTTGTGTGTCTTTACCTCTCCGCCTCAGTCTCTCCATCCACAAAACGGGGACGATCGCAGAGCCCAGCCCGCCCCTCCTCCGCAGGATTGCTGCAAGGATTCGTTGGGAAAAAACAACTCACCATAGAAAGCCGTGTGCAGCACTTGCAAGCGGAGGGAGAGACGAGGCCTGAGCGAAGCTGGGCAGAAGGCCGGAGGTTTGCAGAGGCCTGAGCTGGGGATGGGGCAGCCTGGGGTGCATGCGGGGCATCCTCGGTGTTCGGGGAAGGTCCTCTGGAGTGTGAAGTCAGCGGCAGCGGCCTCTTCCGAGGCCCTCCTGGGCCTTCAACAAGATCCTCTGGCCGCAGTGGAGGGGACCAGATTGGACAAAGGGAAGGGCAGAAGGGAGGGGGGCGTGTGCTGGGGGAGGGGCAGCCATGGAGGTGGGGAGCAGGCGGATCCCAGGGTCATTTAGGGCCATGCAGCAGACGGGAGGGGGTTCTTCAGGATGACTCTGGCGTGAGTAACCGAGTGGGTGGCACTCCATTTAACCGAGGTGGGAAGAGTAGGGGAGGAGGGAGCAGAAGTGATGGGCGGAAAGCACCGAGCTTGGTTTCGGGCAGTCTTGGAGACAATCCACAAAGACCAGAAAGAAGAGACAGTGGAGGGGAAGCTGTGGAGCTTCCGGGGTTCCTGACTCAGGGGGTGTCTCCTCAACCCCCACAAATGTGAGGGGCAGAGTGGGAAGGGGGAGGGGTCCCAGCCCTTATTCCATAAGGACTGTGATAGCATCAAGGACTAGTGAAGCTGCTCAGTCGTGTCCAACTCTGCAACCCCGTGGACTGTAGCCTACCAGGCTCCTCCATCCACAGAATTTTCCAGGCAAGAGTACTGGAGTGGGTTGCCATCTCCTTCTCCAGGAAGGTCTTTCCGACCGAGGGATCGAACCCAGGTCTCCTGCATTGCAGGCAAACACTTTACCGTCTGAGCCACCTGGGAATCATCAAAGAGAGGAACACCTAATTGAGACTCTGTCCTGAGGCCACTGGAAGAAAGAGCAGGGTTGCTGGTCACAGAGAAGAGCTGGGAGGGAGGCAGGGACAGCTATGTGTTTCGGATGGCCTCGTGCTTTGCTAAGGAACCACCTCAACTCTGCGGAAGGTTCTAGAACTGTCCTGGTTCTAGAAACTGGACCAAACTCCCGCCTAGAGGCTCCCTTCCCCGAGCACTGCAGAGGTCCTCCTGGAAACCTGGGCAGCCCGCATGGCTTCACCCCTCGTCCCCATGGAACCGCATAACTCCTGCCCAGAGCAGATTTCTCCTCTCTGGCTCCCCTTCTGCCACTTCAAGGACACTGGCCAGACATACACCCCCTACGCCCCCTGACACCGGGAGGTGCTGCCAAGAAGAACATTTTACAGCTGCCACTGCCACCTGTCCCTGCAAAACCCGCCAAAGGGCGCCTTCCCCAGGGGGCGGGTGGGAGTGGCCACCATCTCAGAGGCTGGACACTGAGGTCCACCCTGCCCCCACCAGCTGGACGGGGTGGGGCTTCTGGGCCAGTGTCTTCAGGAGGCTGTGTGCTCCTTCCTCTTCCCCTCCTTCCTCCTCCCCTCCCCTCCTCCCCCTTCCTCCAGCTCACTCCTCCTTGCACACCCCACACTCACTTTCACCCTGCTGACCATCTGCCTGGAGGACAGGCCCCCAGCTCTCCTTCTGACCATTGTGACCGCAGCTCAGCCCCGCCTCCCTGACCCTCTCCCTCCCCACCGACCTGCCTTCTTCCCTGAAATCCTGTTGCCCCGCTGCCCCCATGGATGCTGCCCCATGTTCTCCAGGCTATGATCAGGCAGAGACCACACCCTCGGGGACTGGAAGGGCTCCTGGCACAGAGTGCTTGCTCAGTCAGTGCTGGTGGCTGCACGAATCTCTACAAACAGCCGACAAACCTGGAGCGATTAGATGATGAATGCAAAGCCACGTGGTTTATATTAGACGTGGTGGAACAAAACTATCTCTCTAGACAGACAAAAAAAAATTAAGCAGGGAGAGAGAAGACAGGGAGTGTATAAGCCCCTGAAATCAAAGCTGTATTTGTGGAAACATTTGGTTCGCTGGAGGGTGAGAAATGAGTTACAAAACTCTGTGCGTTGTGTCAACCTCTTCCTTTGTGACGTCTGCCGAGGATCCTGGGCACGTGGAGTGAGGAACCCAGGAAGCGCCTACTACAGTCGCTCACTCGGAGATTGCGTCTCTTCCTCAGCGGGCGTGCAGGACCATCGCATTAAGATCTGTTGCCTGGGAAAACTGCTGTCCTCGAAAAGATCGGAGCTGTTAAATTACACCCAAAATAAAAATAAATGCTTAGAGTAGGAGCCAACGGAGGGGGGGAGCCCTCTTGTGAGTTACGTGTGCGAGTCTTGGAGTTTGGGGGTGGGCACCTGTTTGGATGTTTAGGAACCTGTCTTTGCTATTTCTGGTTCTAGAGGATGTTCCAGATAGTGAGGGAGCCCGTGGCGGGTCTCCCGAGGCCAGGGGTCCCTAGGGGTTGGCCTGGCCTTGAGCCTGCGCTGGGGGCCTGGCTCTGGCCCCTGTCCTCACAGGCCCCTAGAGGAGGAACTCGTGCCTGTCTTCAGCTGGCAGTGGCGCCAGCCCCGGGGAGTTGGGAGTAACCAGCCGCAGGCCGTGGGATGGCTTTCTGCTGGCTTCTGAGCTGCCCACAGTGACTAAGAATGACGCTTGAAAATAGCAGCTGAAAATGTCACCACCCACCTCCCAACTTTCCAAGAAAAAAAAAAAAAAAAAGGAATGTTGGCCCGGGAACAGCCGTTTGCGAGCAAAACGGAGAAGCAACAGTTTATTTGTGGTCAGAGAGAAGGCTCTCCTGGAATGAGCAATCTCAGGCCTGTCTTTGCTCATTACCCATAGGCCCTCGGGTCCCGTGATGGGCGTCTGTGGCCGGAGCCCGGTCCATTCCTCGTGGTAAGGCCCGTTCCTCCCACTTGAGGGCGGCGTGAGTTTGTGGTGACGTGGCACGTCGACTGTGCAATGTAGGACATGCCACGTACAGTCCAGCAGCCTCCAGTCTGGCCCCAGGCTGCCTTCCAGGGTGGATGTGTTTTGTGAAGGAGGAATAATGTGCTATCAGCCCTCACCTGTAAACCTCTTTATCACGACTATCCTGTCCTTGACTGTGGACCTATCTGATGGGTGGGAAGTGGGGGCCGCCATGTCACCCAAGAAGTAGTCTTTTGCCCACGTTCCCCACCCCCGCCCCGACGGGAACCTCCTGGTGCTCCCTGACCTGAGGACAGCATCGTGTCCTCTCCTCATGGAGATGGAAAGAGTTCCTGCCAACCTCGGTCCTCCCCATGGGGCAGGACACGTGGGAATACACAGCACCCTGGCCAGCACAGACCTTCCTCATAAAGGGCCGAATAAAGTACTGAACCATGAAGGAAGCTGAGTGCCAAAGAACTGATGCTTTCAAATTGTGGGGCTGGGAGAAGACTCTTGAGAGTCCCTTGGACTGCAAGGAGATCCAACCAGTCCATCCTAAAGGAAATCGGTCCTGAATATTCACTGGAAGGACTGATGCGGAAGCTGAAGCTCCAATACTTTGGCCCCCTGTGAAGAGCTGACTCATTAGAAAAGACCCTGACGCTGGGAAAGATTGAGGGCAGGAGGAGAAGGGGACGACAGAGGATGAGATGTTTGGATGGCATCACCGACTCAATGGACATGAGTTTGGGCAAACTCTAGGAGACAGTGAAGGACAGAGAAGCCTGGTGTGCTGCCGTCCATGGGGTCACAAGGAGTCGGATACGACTTAGAGACTGAACAACGGCCACGGAAGTGCTGAAAAGTGTAACTAAGTGGCTCTGAGGACCCGGTGATCTCAGAGTCTCTGTGGGGCGGGATTATTCATGGATGCAGAGGTGTGGCTCTGAGCCCCGCCAGGTTCCCTGATGCTACGACCCACACCCTGGCCTCCTTCCTGGAGAAAGTCTGGAAGATTCGGGTTGTAAGATCTCCTTTTTCACCTTTAGTAAACACGGCCATTTTAAGGTTTTGATCGTTAGTAACAAAACCAGTCAGACTATTAACTAGAACAAAGCTGCAGGGGGCAGATAGAGCAGCAGGATGGGGAGAAGACTGTGTGAAGCAGAGGGAGCGAAAGGGAGAGGGGGAGCAGGGGAGGTGGCGGAAGCAGACAGGCGCAGAGCTCGGGGAGTAATCGGAACGCTGTCTCCAGGCACCATGGCGACTTTACCACTGGTGGCTGCTAATCTTTATTCAGCTAGTACTGTGTGCCTGGCAGGGTCTAGAGCTTTCCTGGGTTCATAAACTCAATCTGGCTAAAGACCACCCTGTGACCTCCACTACTTAGGCCACCTGATGCGAAGAGCTGACTCATCTGAAAAGACCCTCATGCTGGGAAAGATTGAAGGCGGGAGGAGAAGGGGATGACAGAGGACGAGATGGTTGGATGGCATCACCGACTCGATGGACATGAGTTTGGGCAAGCTCCTGGAGATGGTGACGGACAGAGAAGCCTGGCGTGCTGAAGTCCATGGGGTCGCAAAGAGTTGGACACAACTGAGCGACTGAACTGAACTGACTGTGACCTCCGCATCCACTGTGACCGCCATCAGGCTGATGAGGAAACTGACGCTCAAGAGACATGAAATGAATTGTCCAGCATCATTCTGTTGGTTAGTGGCTGAGTGTTAGATCCTGTGTGTGTGTGTGAGAATGTGCGTGAGACGGAGAAAAGGAGGTAGCCTAAATCATTATTTCTTGGTTTCCAGAAACTTCTCTAAAATTTCAGTCTCCACAATGTAGTTGATAAGATACAACTTTCTTTCTTTTATAAAAAAAAAATATATATTTCTTTATTTGTCTGTGCCTGATCTTCGCTGTGGCACTCGGGATCTTTAGTTGCATGTGGGATCTATCTAGTCCCCGGATCTGGGACAGAGCCTGGGCCCCCTGCTCTGGGAGCGCAGAGACTTGGCCACTGGACTGCCAGGGAAGTCCTGAGTGTCTTTCTTGTGGGTTTATTTATTTGATTAATAATAGACTCAGGATTTTCTTAGTCTGCTTTAACTATTGTATTGAGAGGGTAACAGGCAGGAAGGCCAGGGGTCTCCAAATGGAGGAAATAGGCTGCAAGAGTCAGACATTTTTATCTCTCCCTTAAGCGGCAGGAAAAAAGAAACTACGAGTGTCCGATGTTTTTCCTTCTCCATACAAAATTAAAAGGAGCTTTCTCTGCGGAAATGTTTTTCTTAAGCTATGTTAATGAAACTGTATTTGTTGGCATCTGCCTTTCTTTGAAATGGTTCCACCTAAAGACTAACTTTTTTTCTTTTCTCAAACCTTGGGCTAATAATAGCTCAACAAACCAGTATTCCTATCAATTGCTTTATGGCTGGGGGATGACATACCTCCTGTCATCCTTGTCTTAAAAATGCCTATTGTGGGAGAGGGGCCTGGTGAAACTCCATCAGCCTTGAGGTGTCTCCCTTATCTGATTAACAGCTTTCGGACAGACATAAAGCAGCTTGCTGAAACTAGCAGGGGGGCACTCTCCATCCCCCTTCTGATGTCTATGTCTGAAGCTTTCTGCGTCCTTTGTTAACTTTAATAAAACTCCGTTTTACAAAAGCTCTTGAGTGATCAAGCCTGGTCCCTGGTCCTGAAGTTAAATCTCCTCCTTCCGAGAGCACGAATCCGACACTGTTCGCCATAAGCTATCAATGTTGCTGCACGTTGCTTCAGAGTCATTGTTGTGGTTTAGTTGCTCAGTCGTGTCATGTCTGACCCTTCGTGACCCCATGAACTGCAGCATGCCAGGCTTCCCTGTCTTTTTCTGTCTTCTGGAGTTTCCTCAAACTCATGTCCAGTGAGTCGGTGATGCCATCTAACCATCTCGTCCTCTGTCTTCCCCTTCTTCTCCTGCCTTTAATCTTTCCTAGCATCAGGGTCTTTTCCAGTAAGTCAGCTCTTCACATTAGGTGGCCAGAGTATTGGAGTTTCAGCTTCAGCATCAGTCCTTTCAATGAATATTCAGGTTGATTTCCTTTATGATTGACTGGTCTCATAGTCATTGGATTCGGTTCAAAAACAAAAACACAGCTCTAAAGATTCAGAGGCAGCACACAGAGCAGGGGACCAGGCTCGACAGTGCTTTAGGAGAGCGTCTTGCCTGCGCCCCTGTTATTTGGAAGCTGGGGACACTGGGGAGGCCAGGCAGAAGGATGTGAAGGGACGAGGGCCTGAGGCTGAGCCAGAGTGGATCTGAAGCTGGTCCCTGGCCCCTCCTCTGGCCACGGTAGCCCCTTATTTCTGCCTCTGTCCTGAGTCCCAGCTGGGGTTTGTTTCTTTCTAGGACTGTGCCCGGTACCTGCAAACGCCGAGCAAACTTTTGTTCCTTGAACGGACACGTGGACAAGAAGGGTCTGTGTCTCCTGATGCCGTGTGAAAGCCCTTCCACACCACGTCATCATGTTCTCGGTCGAGGTCATGGGGGAAAACGTGATGTTCCCATTGTACAGGGGCCGGGGTAATTGGGTCCGCCACACCCGGGAGCCACGCGTGTGCCTTTCTGGTCCCTCTCTGGCTGATGGTTGGACTAGAAACACCCCTGCTTGGTCCTTGGTGGGGAGTGGACACCCTGATTCAGAGGCTACTATTGCTCACAGCCACGGAGGAGGCTGGACTCAGGGCGCTGGCCGTGGAGTGGCGTGGGCTTGGATCTGGGCCCTGGTGTGGGCGCTCTTGCGTATGCGGCGCCTCCTGCACGCGTGTCCAGCTAAGAAGACCACGGCTTGGGGGGCAGCACCATTCCTGGACACAGGAAATTTTGGTGAGAGATACGTCCAGTCTGGACACATAGATTTTGAAGGTCTTGTACATACTCGATGGAGGAGGAAATGGCAACCCACCCAGTATCTTTGCCTGGAAAAATCCCATTTCCCTGGTGGGCTACAGTCCATGGGGTCACAAAGAGTTGGACACGACTGAGCGACTGAGCGTGTCACCCTCTGGTGTGAGATTTTCTGTTGACAGTTGGTAGAGCATTAACGTGCTTTCAAATCTTAGAGTCAAAGAAGTCTGTTCACATTAGACTCTGAGAACCATGAGATAACAGAACTTTATGCTCAATAGATCATAACATTGTAACATACTCAAGAAAAGATCTAAATATCTTCATGGATGAGATATTCATGGAGAACATGGATGAATCTCCAAGAAATTATGTCAAATGAAAGAAACGAGACACAGAAGGGTGTGCACTCTTGTATTCATTGATGTGAGTTTCCCAGAACAGGCAAGACTGAACCATGGGCACAGAAATCAGAACAGTGATTGCCCCTTCGGGGGAGGGGGCCGGCATCGAGAAACACAAGGAAACTCTCTGTGATGACAGGAATGTTGCAGGTCGTTACTGAGCTGTGGATTCCATGAGCGTGTTCAGTTCAGTTCAGTCGCTCAGTCGTGTCCGACTCTTTGCGACCCCATGAATCGCAGCATGCCAGGCCTCCCTGTCCATCACCAACTCCCGGAGTTCACTCAGACTCACGTCCATCGAGTCAGTGATGCCATCCAGCCATCTCATCCTCAGTCATCCCCTTCTCCTCCTGCCCCGAGTCCCTCCCAGCATCAGGGTCTTTCCAATGAGTCAACTCTTCTCATGAGGTGGCCCAAGCTCACAGTACCATTCCCTTAAGATCTGTGCGTTTCCCTGTGTGTTGATGCCTGTGCACTGAGTTGTTTCAGTCGTGTCTGACTCTCTGTGACCCTGTGGACTACAGCCCGCCAGGCTCCTCTGTCTGTGGGATTCTCCAGGGAAGGATACTGGAGTGGGCTGCTGTGCCCTCCTCCCGGGGGCCTTCCCGGGAAATTGAGCTCTACATCTTGTTTATCTCCTGCATTGGCAGGTGGGTTCTTTACCACTGGCACCACCTGGGAAGCTCTGTGTGTTGATACTTGTATTTAAAAGATAAAGAAGAAAACCTCTGGGGGTCCCCTCCGCTCTATGTAAATGTGTCCCCTTTGGGGAACCCGGTGCGTGCTTCACCACCTGGTAACAGCAGGGACCCATCTGACATGGCCCCAGGGGTCCTGCCCGGCTCCCCCTTTGCAGCCAGCGCCCATCCGGCTGCCACGCAGGCCCTTCAGGGGCAGGAGAGCCAGGGCCGCCAGGGGCCCGAGGGACCAGCGTTACGGGTTCGGGGTGCAGGGGTGCCGTCCCTGTAGCGCTTCTGCTGTCAGCGCCTCGCACTGTTTATAGGACGCGGTGTCTTCTGTGCCGTGATTCCCCCTTTCTCTGAAGTATACCAGCTCCCTTGGAACACAGCGCATGGCATTAAAATGAGCTCTGCACATGCGAAGGGAAGGTGTTTACACTCCAGACCAGAAGCTGGCAACTCGGAGTCCTGGAATTTCCAAGTTGGAAGTTTGGGGGCCACTGAGATCCATTCCCCCCCCAAACACACACAGCTGCCTGCACACACACCAGCCTCTGCTCCTGCTCAGGGGGCCGTACAGAGCCTGCATCATATTCAGCTGGTCTGCTCACGGTCAGGTCTTCCTTGGCGGGTAGGTGCGACATGGGGGAATAAATAATGTGGATAATGTAATGGGATGATGCAGGTGGGAAAGAAACTCAAGGTGTACAACTCTACACACATGACCGAGGAGGGACCCTCTCTCCCGAGGGGACCCTAGTGGGATCGCCCAGTGGGATCCCCTCTCCTTGGGTGTAGCTGTGCCCTAGGCTTCTCCCCAGAATATGGCAAAGGAGCCCGTGTCCCTGCTGTGTTAAGACAGCCACTTGTCAAGGTGCTGGGATGGCCCTGGGTTGCACCCCCTTGCCTGAGACCCCCTCAGGCAGAGGCAGTGGGAGACCCTCCCACACTGGCCTTGGGGAAATGGGTTGCCGAGCTGAGAGGGTCTTCAGGGGGATGTGTGGTAAGAGGGGCAGGGGCCTCTGGGAGCCGAGAGCAACCCCTGCTGACACCCAACAAGAAGACAGGACTCTAGTCCCACAGCCGCAGAGCCCTGAACGGGCCTGGAGGAGGACCCTGGCCTGATGGGCAGCTGGGTAGCACCGGTGAGACCCAACTACAGCGCCCACACCACCACAGAGCCGGCTTCTCCTGCATAGAAGCTGTGAGATGATCAGCGCAAGCATCTCTGCCAAGTTTGTGGGATTCATCACAGAGGACTAGAAAGCGAAGACCAGCACTTCCTCCACAAGGGGCGTGGGTGTCCGTATTTGCCTCTATATAAATCCTGGGAGGTCAGAGGGGGAGCTGGTTACCAAATGCGTGTGTGGTGGGGAGGCGACGGGGTGGTGGCTGGGAATCTCTGCTCTGCACCTCTGTTTACTTGACTGACTTCGCAAAAACAGTGAGCATCGAAGCCTTCAGGAAGAAAGCGGACACGTTGACACTGACTGTGGCAGCCGAGAGTGAAGGAGGCCCGGTCTGATGCTCCATGTGTGAGATCACTCGCTTAACCTTTCACTCTCCTGTGAGCCTGGAGGCTGCTACCAGCTGCACTGCACAGACGCGGACACTGAGGCCCGAACCTCGGGCTGAGAGAACCCCAGGCTCTCCGGGGCTGGGATCTGGGTCAGCTCGCTGGGCTCCAGGCCTGTGTCCTGCTCTGCTTGGCCCCTGGCTTTTGTCCAGGTCTCCCACACAGGGGAGGTTGGTGGAGGCCCCCTGCTAGGCTTGGGGCCGGGGTGACACTATCAGAGCTTTGTGAACCCCACACGTTATAGCCTGTGGCTAACTTCCAACAATCAGACCGGAAGGACACACCTTTGCGTTCTGGATATTTCCATGCCGTGACCTTGGTAATTCACACTGTCCCCTTCACTTGTTCCTGAGTCTCCTTTGGTAAAAATTCCAGTCAAAAAATTTCCTTTGATTAAAAAAAAAAAAAATTGTTCTTTGAAAGGACTGTATATTTCTAACCTCGTTGTTTTACATGTATGAGTTAGATTTCGTCAGCAGATTCTTGGAGTTTGTGTATTTCACTATACTATTTTTGGAAATCCATATGCAAGCATTGTTTCATAAGTACCATTTCTGATCTCAGTGTGTTTTCCTTTGCTTAATAAAAGCCACAGTTTGTAAATCAGGCATAAAAGATGATAATTCCCTCAGCTCCCAGGATGGTGCCATGGTGAAAATCCTGCAGCTTATGTCTTCCTTGACTTCTTTTCGTTTATTTCTTTGAATTTCCCTCAGGGAAAGCCCTCTAAATAGCTTCTTTAGGCGATAAGGAGGCCTATGTTTCTGGGCTTCCCTGATAGCTCAGCTGGTAAAGAATCTGCCTGCAATGCAGGAGAGCCTGGTTTGATTCCTGGGTTGGGAAGATCCCCTGGAGAAGGGATAGGCTACCCACTCCAGTATTCTTGGGCTTTCCTGGTGGCTCAGTGGGTAAAGAATCTGCCTGCAATGTGGGAAGCCTAGGTTCAATCCCTGGGTTGGGAAGATCCCCTGGAAGATGGCCCCACTCTAGCACCCCTGGCCTCGAGAATCCCATGGACAGAGGAGCCTGGCAGGCTGCAGTCCATGGGGGCACCAAGAGTTGGACACAGCTGAGCAGCTTTTACTTACTGCGAGTTTTATTTTCACGCCCAGAAATTCTTTCACCTGCAGAATCTCTCCACTGGGTCTCCCAGCTGCGAAGCAGCATTCTTACATAGCCACGCCGCCCCCATCCCGAGGGGTTTTCACTGTACTCCTCTTCTCCCTCCCTTCCCCTCCCTCCCAGTGGAGCATCTTGATAGAAAGGGCAGCAGAGCAGAGGGGTGGAGAGGTAAAGACACTGAACTTCCACTCCTGGGCTTGCACTGTCTTCTTCATATTGTGTCCTTGGGTAATCACTAAACCTCTCTGGCCCTTGGGTTCCTACCGTCGGTGGGGTCATCTCTGCATCTGTACAGTGTTGCTGGGACAGAGGACCTCTTTTCATTTCATTTTTGGTTGCGCTGAGTCTTCATTGCTGCGCAAGGGCTTCCTCTGTTTGCAGAGAGCAGGGCTGCTCTTTGTTGGGCACACAGGCTTCTCACTGCGGAGGTTCCTCTCCTGCTGAGCACGGGCTCTAGGGCACACAGGCTCCATATTTGTGACACACGGGCTTAGCTGCCCTTCGGCATATGGGCTCTTCCCAGATTAGGGATCAAACCTCTGTCCCCTACAGTGGTAGGCGGCTTCTCAAACGCTGGACCACCAGGGAAGTCCACAGAGGGCCTCTTTACAAGCGATGGCTGTTGTCAAGATTGTTGTGAATCCTCAATCAGCGCTTGGCGCACAGAGGCCAGCTGTCAGGCAAGCCTCCTGCCGTGGATCAATTGCCAGGGTGCTCAAAGGCTCATCGTGAGACAGTCTACACCACAGTGAACAGGTGGTCACGGCCAGGCCCACACCAGTCCGCTAGGTTGCCTCCTAGTGGACTCGGGCAGCTTGGAGTCCTTCTTTGTTTGATATGATATCTTTGTGCTTCTGCCAATGGCTAGAATCTGCTGCAGAAAAACCCAGGTGTTCAGATTGTTACAAGCTTCAGGAGACTGCCAAGTGTAGGTCCAAGGGGTTGCAAAGAAAACACTGTTGGTCCTTACACGTCTCGGTTATGTATTTACAATGCAGTGGAAATTTCAGGACTAGAGGAAGATACGTTCCCTGTCTGGTGTCCAAGCGCACATGCAATACTGCCACGTGTGTCTTTGTGAAAGTTTCCAGGAGCAGGTCAATCAATGACCGGTCCAGACTCACGGCTAGTGGTGGCTCCGTCCATTGGAACATTAGCAGGTTGAATGGTCCACTGCTTCACTGGGGTTCCCTTCTGGCAATAAGCCTGACACACTAGGCTGTCCCCTGGGCCCTGGGAGTGTGTCCTGTGACCTGCCTGCCTGGGCACCACAGACGGGTCCACGCAGTGACGTTTCACCCCAGTTATCTCCTTTCCCTCTGCGTCTACGAGGATTAGCAGTGTGCAGGGACTGGTCACCCTGGCCCTTTGCTCCGCAGTCCTGCAGGGAGCCTGCAGCCGAGCAAGTGATGTGCGTGCTGGGCCCTAGAGGACAAAAGGAGGCCAAAGGAAGAAAAGTGAACATCCCAGGATGCTGGGGAGGGCGGGGTAGGGGGGTGCATGTGTGCAGAGAGGCAGGGCCCTGCACAGTGGGCTCAGTGCAGGGCAGGGTCTGACCTCCCCACAAGGCTGGCAGCACCCCAGGCAGCGGCAGCCCCAGGCCCTTGGCAGCCTGATCACCTGAGCAGCTCCTGCGGGTCACGTGTGTGCCCAGTTGCTCAGTCTTGTCTGACTCTTTGCCACCCTCTGGACTGTGGGCCTGCCAGGTTCCTGTCTGTGGGATTTTTCAGGCAAGACCCCGTTTCCTCCGCCGGGGATCTTCCTGACCCAGGGATCGAACCAGCGTCTCCAGCATTGGCAGGTGGATTCTTTACCACTGCCAATTACCACTGCACAAAGATATTATGTCATATTATATCACTACCTTTACCGCCACTGAGCCACCTGGGAAGTTCCCCTGTGGGTCACGGGAAGGTGTGAATCCCAGAGCCCCGCACACCCAGCTGCTACTTGCTCAGCGCAGCAGGGCTGGAGTCAGCGTGCTGTCTTGTCGCAACTAACGCTGAGCAAGCATTAGCTCTCCCTTAGCTCCCCCCCAGCCTCCACCCCCACCTTGGGGAGCTGGCGAAGCACAGCCCCCTCGGGTGTTTTTATTCCCCTGGAAGCCAAGAGAACTAATGTGTGCTGTAGTGTGTGATCTTCATAAAACCCCTAACAGTGTTATTTGAAAACCAATTTCATTTCCTTTTAAATATGGCAAAGTCAGTGGTCTTAACTCAAGGACTCCAGCGTCTGAGGTTTGACCTGGCGGGCGAGTCACGGGGAGAGACAGGAGAGATAAAAACTCCATGTGGATGTACTGAGATGCCCCAGGGCACACCAGCGGGGAGAGGCGCTGGGGAATCTGAGGTTTTGTTTCAGGTGAAGGATGTGTTTCTAACGTTACCCTTTGAGCAAAGGCCCTGCTGGACTGGAGCCTCGGATGGTCCTGGTCCACAGACTCCTCTGGGATTTTCTGAAGCCCCCAGCACTCTCAACCCAGTATATCCTCCCAGGGGGGCTCTCCTCATAGACAAGAGGGTCCCCAGGATGGAGTCTGTGTTACAGCTGAGCGTGTAAATGGATCTGAACTTGTCAAATCTTAGACTGAGGAGACAGGGAGGGTCCTGATGGAAAACTGGCCCCACAGCAGGGCCTCTTACACCTGGAGGTCCTGGAGCCACATTCCCCACCACCCCCCGCACCCCCACCCCCCACCCCTGCTGGCCCCTGATCCTCCCAGTGCCCCTCTTTCTGAACAGACCGAGCCTCTGTCCCCTACAGGGTCTGTCCACGGCCTTAGGACGAGGGTCCAGGCTCTCCTTTCTCCCAGCTCCACCCTTACCCTCACCACCCATAGTGTTTTCCCCTGATAAACCCTCATTCTCAATTTCACTTCAGAATTTCATTTTTATGTTCTTTTTTTTTTTTTTAGTTCCCCAACCAGCGATGGCATCCATGCCCCCTGCATTGGGAGCTCAAAGTCTTAACCCCTGGACCCCCAAGGAAGTCCTCCTTTTCTGTTCTTTTGCTCAGAACTTCTCTCCCAGACTTCTCATACTTCAAATCTCAGTTTCCATGCCACTCCCCTGGGAAAACCCTCTCTGACCGTTGGGAACGGTCGAGGCCCTGGACCAGGGGCTGCAGACACAGTGCTCCACGGGTCCACAGCCTGGCGTGGCCGACGGCGCTGCAGTGGGGTAACGACAGGACAGCGGGAGAGAGCCCCCCCACAGGGAGGCACAGCTGAGCCCTGAGAAGGGGCTTGTCCCTTTCCTGGGAGGCCGTGAAGGCGGGTGAAGGTGGATGAGGGAGGTGCTGAGGAATGGCCCTGAAAGCGGAGGAGCCAGATGTCAGGGAAAGAGACAGAGCCTGCCCTATCCACACGCTTCCGCCAGCTCCTGCTCCGAGCTGCCTGACCGCGGGGCCAGCAGCTTACTTTGCAGCCCAGGCTCTGGGTGCCTGTCACCTCGGCGGCCAGTCGGCAGTCAACAAGGGGCTTGCAAACTATGCATGTCACAGAGCCTGGTCCTGAGTCTGAAACGCAGTGATGTCCAAAACAGAGGTGACTCTGACCACAGGTGACTCAGGAAGACGACGCTGGCCTGGCTGGAGCGCCCACCCCTGGAGGAGGTCAGTGTTTCCTCCTGACGCTTCTCCACTGACCGTCTCCCCTTCTCCGTAATCTGCAGAAATCCTCTAAGCTGTCGCCCTCTCAAAATCCATCTCACCCCTGCAAACCCAGGCGTTAGTTCTTTCTAGGTGAACAGAGGAAAATGACACCTAATTAAGAGTAGACGTGCTGATGGGGTTCTTTGAAACTTATTTCCTTCTGCAAGCCAGTAATCTCTATCGATCACCCCTTTCAGGGCAAATAATTCACCCTGGGAGACAGTGGCAGTGTGCATTGTACCTGATTCATCTTAAATGGCTTTGAACTTTTAAAATGTCCCCCTTTCACTGTGGAGTTGAAGTAGCTCAGAATTCTTATAATGATTGTAATTATAGCTGCTGTTTAGTTAGTACCAGTAATATCCTAGACTCTTCACAGCCGTTCTCTCTGCTTCCCAGAACTCCTCTGCCAGCCAGGGATTATTATTCCTGGAGTAGGGGGAGATTGAGAGAGACTGGGGATGGACATCTCAGAGAGGTTAAATAATTTACTTAAGGTCACACAGCTGAATGGATCTGAACTAAACCTGCCAGCCTATACCTCCTCCATGCCCTAGTGAGGCTCTGATTCAAGGATCTCAGAGCTGGGAAGGACCTTAATCACATCCTTGCTTTTTTTTTTTTTTTTAACTTTTAATTTTATATTGGAATATAGGAGGTCGAACCAGTCAATCCTTAAAGAAAATCAATCTTGAATATTCACTGGAAGGACTGATGCCAAAGCTGAAACTCCAGTGCTTTGGCCACCTGATGTGAAGAACTGACTCATTGGAAAAGACCCTGATGCTGGGAAAGATTGAGGGCAGGAGGAGAAGGGGACGACAGAGGATGAGATGGTTGGATGGCATCACCGACTCGATGGACTTGAGTTTGAGCAAATTCCGGGAGTTAGTGATGGACAGGGAGGCCTGGCACGCTGTAGTCTTTTCTGACTCTTTGCGCAACTGAGCAACCGAACTGAACTGAAGAGCCAGTTAACAATCCCGTAGTTTCAGGTGAACAGCGAAGAGACTCAGTCATACATATTCACATATCCGTTCTCCTTCAAACTGCCCTCCCATCCAGGCTGCCACATAACACTGAGCAGAGTTCCTTATGCTTTGCAGTAGGTCCGTGTTGGTGATCCCATTTTAAATATAGCTGTCCCATGCTGTTGGGTTACCCAGACCTCTCTGCTCTGCCACAAAACCACCCCTTTAGCCGGAGATCAAAAAATAGAAGCGGCCAGGCAGGCAGGAGGCGGGGGAGGGAGAGAGGCAGTGCAAAGGCCCGGGGGTGAGCACGGGTGAGCTTGGGGACTGTGAGGGACTGCTGGTGGTCCACGTGGCGGGAGTGACTGGAGGCCGGGAGGGAGGGCACCAGCTCTCAGGAGCTCTCCATCCAGGGGCCGACGACTTTGAGCCGGGAGGGACAAGTGCCTTGTTTGATGAATGAGCTGAAAGGAGGCAGGGCTGGGGCAGCAGGGCCATGGGAGACCTCCAGGGGAGAGAAGTGCCCAGGTAGTGGTGGATGCACAGAGAGCCACCTCGTGGTGGGGCCGGGGGACCGACTGTCTGTGGGGGTGAGCGCAGCATTGGGGGGGCCATTCACCCAGGCCCCCTGACGCAAGGGGAGGAGAGGGCGTGGGGCTGGGGTTCTGTTCTGTTCACTTCTCCTGGTGGACGACCCCGCAGAGTGGTACCTGGACAGTGCGGCTGAGGGAGGCCACCTGAACAGAGAGAGATTTGGCAGCAAACGGTCATTTGGCAAACCTGGGACAGAAGAGTCGCTTCGGCGTCCAAAGGCAGAGACTGGCGATCGAGAAGGGAGAAGCTGCTGAGTGACCCTGAAATCAAGATGGGCCCTCTCAGCCGGCGTCCAGTCCTGGCCCCAGCTCTGTATTCCTCCCCTGCGGCTATTGCACTTTGGCCAGCTGATGTGAAGAGCTGACTGTTTGGAAAAGACTCTGACGCTGGGAAGGATTTCGGGCAGGAGGAGAAGGGGCGACAGAGGATGAGACGGTTGGATGGCATCACCGACTCAATGGATGTGAGTTTGAGCAAGCTCCGGGAGATGGTGAAGGACAGGGAAGCCTGGCGTTCAACGGTCCACGGGGTCGCAGAGAGTCAGACACGACTGAGCGACTGAACAACAACATGGTTGCTGTAAGACATTATCCAAAATAGTGGCTTAAAATAACACGAATATATTCTCTTACAGGTCTGAAGGTCACAAGTCAAGTCAGTTTCACTGGGTAGAGGCAAGGCTTTGGCAAGGCTGTCCGCTCAGACCCCTCTCTCATCTCAAGGCACGTGACATTCACCATCATCACAATCTAGGGTTGAGAGCCTCAGAAGGGTGCCTACAGCAGCTTCCCAGCCATGGCAGGACTCCCCTCTTGGGGCCCTGGAAGAAATCTCTTCCTGGGGCTTTCTAGTGGTCCAGTCTAATGCACAGGGTCAGGTTCAACCCCTGGGTGGGGAGCTGAGATCCTACATACCTTGTGGCCAAAAAATCAAAACATTAAAAAAAAACACACACACAGAAACAATATTTTAACAAATTCAATAAAGACTTAAAAAAAAAATTCTCTTCCTTTCTTGGTCAACGGCCTGCCTCTTGGGTACATGCCCTGGACAGCGGCATGGGCTTTGGTGCTCAGAAGGAGTCCACCCTGGATTGAACTCTCTGCTCTCACTGTCTTGAAATTCTTTATCAGTTTTTTTCATCTTAGGGTTCACTTTAATGAAGATGGTAATGTTGCACATTCTTATCAGTTTGGACAAAAGTATAATGACACATATTTATTATAATGTCATTCGAAGTATTTTCATTGCTCATAAAACCTTCTGTGCTCTGTGTATTATCTCCCTGCAAACTTCTGGCAACCACTGGTCTTTTTATTGCCTCCATAGTCTTGCCTTTTCCAGAATGGAATATAGTCAGAACCTATTTTTTTCTTCTTCTTTGCTAAGTGAAAGTCTCTCAGTCATGTCTGACTCTTTGCGACCCCATGGACTATACAGCCCATGGAATTCTCTAGACTAGAATACTGGAGTGGGTAGCCTTTCCCTTCTCCAGGGGATCTTCCCAACCCAAGGATCGAACCCAGGTCTCCCACATTTCAGGCGGATTCTTACCCAGCTGAGCCACAAGGGAACAAATCCTTTACAAGACCACTCCTGGTCCCCCCATGCCGCCAGACAGGCTCTAAGTGGCAAATCCCCCCCTTAACACTCCCAATACCGAGCCCTGTCCCGCTGGCCCCGCCTAGCAGCCACATGGAGGGGCAGAGGGACACGTGTTGGATATTTGTTCGTAGGAAGCCCACAAATTTTGTGCCCCTTCTTACAATGAACCCAGATTCCTGTTGAGTGTTTTGTAAATCTTTATCATTTTGAAAAGCAGCTTGCATTTTCTTTTTGTCCCAAGCTCTAAATTATGTAGCTGGTTCTGACTCAGCCCTAACCTCTCACCTCCAGCAAAGACACCTAGAAATGGACTTCATAGTTTTTTTGGACACTTGGCATAATTTTAGCTAATATCCCAGTGTATTTTTCTGGCCTAACCATTCATAGGCATTATTACTGCCCTGGGAATAAAGTTTCTGGCAACAAAGAATGTCCTTGTAAGATGTTCTTTTTATTAAAAGAGGCAATATTGTCGATGAAGATTCAAACACAGGCATTGTTTGAATTAGGGAATGATTATTCCCATTAAGAAGAGGTTCTTGTTTTCAGAAGAGCATTCCGTATGGAATTCCTTAAATAGCCAGCTTTCCTAATGCATTTTTAATGTGTTTCAACTTATTAAAAATTACTTACACGCAGGCTTCTCAGGTCTGTGCACGGAACCAGTGCACCCTGAGCCCCTGCTCTGGTCCGGCCCCGCAGGGTTCAGGAGGTTCTGTGGCAGGGTGGGGGAAGGCAGTCCCTCTTGGAGGAGCTCTGCCTGCTGGGGGGTCACCCAAAGCAGTGAAGATGCAGACAGATGAGATTCAGTAGGATGCCCTGGAGCAGCAGCAGGAATGGGAATTCCAGAGACAGGAAGATCCTTGATGGGGCTGATGTTTGCAGGTGGGCAGGTGGGCGGGGACTCTGGGAAGGCCCCGGGCATTGCGTCTGGGGGAGGGTCCCCAGAGGAGAGGACTGGTTGGCAGCACAACAAGGGCCCTCCTGCTGGTCTGAGAAGCCAGGCCTAGGGAAGAGAAGAGAGAGGCGCGCCAGCCCCGGAGCCACGAGGTGGGGAGATCACTGCCCACAGGAAGGCAGGTCAGAGCTCAGGATCCCGGAGCTGCGGGCAGCAGAGTGGCCCTCTAACAGCCGTCAGACAGCAGAGCAGTGGACCTGGGCAGGCAGAGGCCCTGGGAGGGGGCACAGGATCCACAAAGGGCACCAAAGCTGGAACGCGGGGAGGCTCGGGGGCGGGAGGTGCCCTGAGAAAGGTTCCCCGTGTGTAACGTGGCCATGCCCTACTCTTGTGACTCCATGGACTGTAGCCCACCAGGCTCCTCTGTCCACAAGCTTTCCCAGGCAAGGAGACTGGAGTGGATCCTACCATTTCCTACTCCAAATCAAAGCTGGAGGGAAGGTCTGTGGCTGAATGTGCAGGCAAGTCACTTGGACCAGGTGCAGACACAAGGATCCAGGAGAGAGACCCGGCCAGTCCCAGTAGGCTTCTGAGAGCGGATGCTGCTGGAAGCTTCCAGCGTGGGGGCAGGAGACACTACTCGGGAGGAAGGCCAGGAGAGAAAAGTTAAATGTGAAACTGGATGAGCCTGGCGGCAGGAGGGACAGGCTGAGGCAAAGGGCTGGCCGGGGGGATGGACCCTGCAGGCCAGGAGCACAGCCCTGGAGGGAGCGAGGTTTGTGGCTACTGATGCACTGCGGGAAGATGGGAAGTGAGGCTGGGGAGGGACGGAGGTTGGAGCACAGTCCACGGTCAAGGTCAGGAACAAGCCCATGGCGGTGACAGTAAAGAGACCAGCCTGGGTGCTCCCCAGTGGCCAGTGGTTAGGACTCCTCGCTTCCTCCACGGCCTGAGTTCAATCCCTGATTGGGGAACTGAGATTCTGAAAGCCTTGTGATGCGGCCAAAAAAAAAAAAAATTAAAAATAAAAGTTAAAAAAAAGAGGAAGAGACCAGTTTAAAAGCCAAGGCTCTCACGCAGCAGGGCTGCTCCGTGCCCTCTTGGCAGGTGCCCGTTGGGACTGCTGTGTGCAGGCTGCCACCCGTGTCGTCTCTGCATCCAGGCTAGCTCCTGGGGCCATGCCCCCATTGGCCAGGCCAGACCGCTGTTCAGTAGAAGGCCCAGCCGCAGGAACTTCTCTCTGCCCTGCTGACACGCCCCCACTGAGGCCCATCATGCCCTGGGTGAGCTGGCATCAGCATCTTCGGGTAAAGGGCCAGGAGGCTGAGTCACTCGTCTGTAGTCTCGTGGGGTAAGTGGGACTGCGTGCTGAGCCTGTCCAATTCAGGACCAGCCAGGATCCTTTCCAGCACTGGGCACTTCTGCCAGCACCAGTGGACCACTGTCCCCAGGTAACACTGTCACCCACCCCAGTAGATCACTGACACCCACCCATGGACTGGTACCATCCATGGATGAAACATCACTTGCCAATGGAATCCGGGCACAATAGAATAGGCACAAAGGGAAAAGAGGTTCTTTAGGATGGGTTGGCCTTGAAACTCGTGTAGGACATCCAGACAGAGATGGTTAGCAGCAGGCTCTCTGGGGATTGGAGGGATGTTGGCATGTGGCTGACCACTGAAGCCTCGGCTTCACAGAGGATCCCCGGGAAGACTGTATGCGGGGGACCCTCAGACGCCAGGGGACAAGGAGGGCCATCTCTTCACCTGGGTGGGCAGGGCCCCACCTGGCCACAGCCCATCCATCATCAGAGACGCTGGTGGGTAGGAGCAGCGCTGTCCTCCTTGGCCATGGGAGACAGGCTGGTGGGTGGTGTCTCTTCCCTTTCCTTTTTCATTCAAAAGTAGCTGCTAGACTTCCCTGACGGTCCAGCGGTTGAGAGTCCACCTGCCAATGCAGGGGGCACCAGTTCGATCCCTGGCCCAGGAGGACTCCACGTGCCGCAGGGTGGCGAGGCCTGAGGATCACATCGACTGAGACGGCATGCCCTAGAGGCCACGCTCTGCGAGAAGAGCAGCTACTGCTGTGGGAAGTCCCCGCTCGCAACTAGAGGAAGCCCCACGCACCGGCGAAGACCCAGCGCAGCCCCAAATAACTAACTACTTAAAAAAAACTCAGGGCGGCCAGAATTTGATATAAGAAATCAGTGAACAACTATTGCATATTAACGCATATATATGGAATCTAGAAAAATGGTACTGACGAACCTATGTTCAAGGGCAGGAATAGGGATGCAGACGCAGAGAACACACTCGTGGACACGGTGGGGGAAGGAGAGGGTGGGCCGCATAGAGAGAGTGGCATGGGAACGTGCACGTTACCATGTGCAAAACCGAGGCCAGTGGGAGTTTGCTCATTACCATATGCAAAACAGAGGGCCAGTGGGAGTTTGCTCAAACAGGCGCTTTGTGAAAGCCTAGAGGCAGGGGATGGGGTGGGAGGTGGGAAGGAGGTTCAAGAGGGAGGGGACGCATGTTTACCTAGGGTTGGTTCGTGCTGCTGTGTGGCAGAAACCAGCAAAATATTGTAAAGCAATTATCCTCCAATTAAAAATAAGCACATTAAAAAAAAGAAATCAATGATTTCTGTAAAAATGAAATTTAATAATGCATTTTTAGTAAGTAGCTATTGTGGGTCCCACTGGGCCAGCACAGGGTGCCCCTTGGCAGTTCCTGAGCTCAGTTTCCCCGTCGTTAGCCAGGCAGTGAGAGAAATAAAGGGCTGGCCTGCAGGGCTGGGGAGCGGGCAGCCAGTGATTTTCAGAGTGCAGGTGCGTTTGGGGGGCAGGTTGGTCTGGGAAAATAAGGCGGGATGGCTGCAGACAAGGGGAGGCTGGTGGCTGAGATCCCTTCCCCTTCATTTTACAGATGGGAGCCTGGCTTGGGGAGGAGAACAGAGCAAGGAGGGTACAGGGACCCGAGGGGCACTCGAGCCCAGGGTGAGCCCCCTCCGTCCTCAGCCGTGTCCTGCAGTGGGAGGTACGGTGGCCTTGAGCTGGCAAAAGCTGGACATGGCTCCACCCGACACCTCTTATGGGCAGGGACCTTGGCAGACGCTTTCACCTCTTGAACCTCGGTGCTCTCACCTGGGCAGAGAGGCTCAGAGGCCCCTCTGGCTCTGCTGCCCTCACAGGGTCATGCGGGGATCAGACCAGGTGAGGCGCCTCTTCCAGATCAAACCCATCCAGTCCTCCGCTCAGGGGCTGGCTTCCGGCTCACTCAGCTGGGACTAGGGGACTGGCCGTGTCCTCCATTAGAAGCAATCGAACAAGAGAGAATGCAAACATTTGTTCCCGAGGGAGATGGGTGTCCCTGGCAAACCAGAGCATTTTCTTCTTGCAAACCACAGGTCAAGGAGACCCAGGATGAGCCGCCCCGCAAGTTGCAGGCATGACGCGCATTCTGTGGCCGCCAAGGAAAACGGCCTGGACACATGGCCCAGATCAAGGTCATTCTCCAGAGGGCCTGGAACGGGGGTCGGTGTGCATCTGCTGAGGAGTGTTCTTGGCACTGGGACTGGAGACGGACGGGGAGTGGGGCCAGCGATCCGGCTTCCTTGGAGAAAGTTTGCAGAATGTGGACAGAGCTGAATTTCCTTCTGTGTGCTGAGCAGAAAGAGCTCTTGACAAGGAGGCTCCTGGTGAAGAGGCTCCTGTTCCAGTTCCTGCAGCGTCCTGGGCAGCTGGGAGCCCCGGCCCCCAGGTGAGACCCCACCATGGCTGGGTGAGAGAAGTGCCTACAGATGCCATGAGCACGGGTGCCCAAGATGGCCTGGCTCAGCTTCCAGTCCTTCTTCCCCCCCTTACTGGGCATCAGGATGTGAATTCAGCGTCTGCTCCACATCTTTGAGCCCCATGGGGTTCAGCACCCCTCCCTCCCCCAAAGGGAGGTGAAGCTAACATTTTGATGAGACCCTCTTATGCAACAGGCTCCCTGCCCACTGACTTCATTTTGCAGGAGTGGACACTACGGCTGGAAGTTTAGGAAACTCACCCAGGCTCTGGGAAGGCTGATGTTTGTGGGGGGAGTGGTCCAAGGGGAGGACAGGGGTATGGGGTCAGGGGAGGCCAGATCAGGGCCCAACTCCACCATCCACTCACTTAGAGGAGGTGTCAAACTCCCAGGATCTCAGTGCCCTTGGATGAGGGGGGAGGGTAGAAGGAAAGAATTCCTGACGCCTTACCTCACAGAATGTTGAGAGCCTCAAGCTTCCCAGGTGGCTCAGTGGTAAAGAATCCATCTGCCAACTCAGGAGACGCCAGAGATGCAGGTTTGATCTGGATGCAGGTTGGGAAGATCCCCTGGAGTAGGAAATGGCAACCTGCTCCAGTATTCTTTTTTTTTTTTTAATTTGATTAATTAATGTATTTAATTTTTGGCTGTGTTGGGTCTTCATTGCTGCGTGCGCTTTTTCTGTAGTTGCAGAGGGTGGGGGCTGCTCTCTGGCTGCAGTGCGTGGCTGCTCCTCACGCTGACTTCTCTGGTTTTGGAGCATGCACTGTAGGTGCATGGGCTTTGGGAGCTGTGGCTCCCGGGCTCTAGAGCACAGACTCAGTATTGGGGCGCACGGGCTTCGTTGCCTCGTGGTGTGTGGGATCTTCCCGGGCCAGGGCCCGAACCCGTGTCTCCTGGTTGGGCAGCTGGATCCTTCACCACTGAGCCACTAGGGAAGCCCTGTTCTGCGTTTTTAGGAGATGGGATACATCAGCAGCTGTCTAGCCCTGGGTCAACAGCTGTGTTGAAATTCTTCTCTCCGCTATCAGGCAAATCTTCAGAACTTTCAAATTCACATTTTTCTTGCATCCTTACCTTTCTCATTCCTCCCTGATTTACAAACCTTGAACCATCTCCTAATTCCCCAATAAATGAGTCATTATTGCCGTTAACACTGGTTCTTGGCCTCTCTCATTGCAATAGTAATGATCCTCATTTCATCATTGGAAGTGTTATTAATAACGCATAATTCCTTAAGTCCTATGTCGCCAGTGACAGCCACACGACAGCTGAAATATTTTTCACCTGTGTCCTCCGCAAAGGGTGACAAAGCTGGGCCTGGAAGCCTGGACCCCTGCCTCCCAGCCAACAGTTTTCCACTGGCCACAGCGGTCAGCCTCCCGGCCAGTATTTGTCGGGCGTCTTCTATGGGGAAAGCATCTCTTCATTTTTTTATTAATTTTTATTGGAGTCTAGTTGGCTTGCAATGTTGTGTTAGTTTCAGGCGTACAGCAAAGTGTATCAGTTATACGTATACATATATCTGCTCTTTTTTAGATTCTTTTCCCATAGAGGTCATTACTGGGCATCTTTTGTGAGCTCAGCAGAGCTGTGATGTGGGCGGTTGGACACCAAGCTTGGACCTGGTCTAGTTTCGGTTAGAAACCATTACGTGTCAGCTGTACCTCCTTAGCTAAATTGTTAGATGAGTTGGCCTCAGTTTCCTCATCCATATAATGGGGTTGAAGGGTGAAGGATTAAAATGAAACAGCACAGAAAGCCCTTATCTTGATGTCTGCCGTTTAATACGCACTTGCTCAACAAGCCCCTCGTTATTATAACTTGAAATGCCTGTCGGGTACCGGCGTGTGCAGGGGGCTGACAAGGACTCTCTGATTTGGACTCTATAGGTTCAGATAAGATGCGGGGAGGCAGGGTGGGTGCAGGGTAGGAAGCGAGGCACTCTGCTGATGCTCTGGCATTCAGCTAACTGAATGGGTGGAGAATAAAAGAGGTTTGTTTTGCAAGTCCTTGAAAGTTTTCAATGAACTGTGGAAAAAAATCTGTGCTGAACACGCAAATGAATAATTGAGTTCACTTTCTATGCCTGCAGACACCAGCCACTGAAGGCTGAGTAGTTGAATTTGAGGACAATGGAGCACCAAGGTTGAAGAGGTTTTTCCCCCATCACGACCTGAGGCAGAATGTGAAACTCAACTCCCTGGGGAATAAGAGAAGCACCATCTGATAAAGCCAGGCTGCGTGTGTGTCAGTTGCTCAGTCGTGTCCAACTCTTTGCGACCCCATGAACTGCAGCTCGCCAGGCTCCTCTGTCCATGAGATTTTCCAGGCAAGAATACTGGAGTGGGTTGCCACTCCCTTCCCCAGGGCATCTTCCCGACCCAGGGATCAGACCCAGGTCTTTTTCATTACAGGCAGATTCTTTACCATCTGAGCCACCAGGGAAGATGGAGTCAGGCTGGGGTGCTACTAATTAGGAGAGTTAGGTCCAGCTTCAACCCTCCAATTGAGGAGATTTAGGACTTCATTCGGGGTGGTCCCGAGAAAGAGGTGGGATTCACAATAGGATGAGGCCTGACTGAAAAAGGAAAGATGGGGAGCACATTGGTGTCCTGGGGTGGCCGTAACAGAGTCCCAGGTTGGGCAGCTTTAAATAGCAGAAATGTGTCCTCTCAAGGTTCTGGGAGCCAGACATTCAAGATTAAGGCACTGGCAGGGCCGTGCTCCCTCTGAAGGCTCCAGGCAGGAATCTGCCCCACACCTCCCCCTTGGCTTCCGTGTGGCCAGCAGTCCTAGGCTCACGGCCACGTGAGGCTGTCCTGCGCGCCCTCCTCTCTCTCACTCTCTATGTGTGTGTCCGTGTCTCTCCCACTCTCCTTAGGACACCAGTCTCTTTGGACGAAGGGCCCACCCTACCCTGGGATGACATCATCTTGACTCAGTGAGATGGGCAATGACCCTATTTCCAAATAAGGTCACCTTCTGAGGTTCTGGGGAGGTTGTGAATTTTTCGAGGATGTATCCAGCCCCATATAGGAAGGAAAGTGAAGGGAAATAGATTGAGAGGGGCTGACCACAAGCCTCTCTCCCCATGCCTGCCCCTGTACTGGACCTGGCCATTTAGGGTTCACAAAGTGTCCCCAGAAGCTTGGGGGAAGGTGGGGCCTTGACCCCGCCGACCTTGTCATGTCCCCAGCCTCCCCTCTCCGGCTCACCCTACTCGACCCCGGTACCCAGTGCCCCAGGCTGGAAACCCGAGGCTGTCCTGGACGCCCTCCTCTTTCTCACCCGCTCCTTCCCCTGTCCACGTGCATTATGCTCACCTTTCCCACCCTGAAGGCACCACTGCTTGGCTCCACCGAGTCACCATCCTAGCCTCCAGGGTCGGAGGCTGAGACCCCTGTGCCCAGTGGTGGCTGAGTGACCACTGATGACCGGCTGCTCCTCACCCCAAACCTTCAAGGCCCCTCCTCTTGGCGCCTGATGCCAGGACCTCTTCCAGGTGGCTGCTTTGCCATGGTGTCCTGTGGGTGTTGGGGACCCAGCTGAACCCAGCATTGGCAGTTTGAGGGGACCAGGTTCTGTCTTCCCCTATGACACCCTGGGCACTTGTCGGTCCAAGCACCTGCCACATGGCTCACTTGTGTTGCCAATAGGGAGGAAGTTCACTCACTTAATACTTCAGCTGGCATGTAGCACTCTGGAACTGTCTATGGGTGGATGAGCCCCGTTTTATATGGAGGGGGAGACCCAGAGCAACAGCTTGCACTACGCCATGCAGCCAGTGGGTGACAACCAAGCCCCAAACCCCTAACCTCAGGGGACTCCAGTGGTTAAAACTTCGCCTTTCAATGCAGGGGGTGCAGGTTCGATTTCTGGTTGGGGAGTTAAGATCCCACATACTTTGAGGCCATAAGACCAAAATATAAAGCAGAAGCAATATTATCACAAATTCAGTAAAGACTTTAAAAATGGTCCACATCAAAAAAAAATTCTTCTTAAAAAAAAAACATGAAAAAAACAAAAAACCAACCTCAGCCAGCTGCCCTTCCTGCTCAGGAAAGACAGGCAAGGGACCCCAGAGGGTCATCGTGGGGCCCCATCATCAGCCTCCAAGAGCCAGTGTCCAGGCAGACTTGGGGCAGCACTTCAGGGGCCATGGAGATGCATTGAGCTCCTCTCCACGTGTTCAGACCTGCAGCTGCTGCTCCAGGTCCCCCCCGGTTGCCCCCTTGACTGCAGTCCCTCCCAGACCTGCCCCTCGGCCCATCAGCCTGGTTTGTCTCATGGTCGCTGTTCGCCTAGGCTCACAGGCTGGACGCGCAAGAGTCTTGGGGAACCCTTTCTGTCCTAGCAGTCCGGCCTGGTGGCCTCCGCCCTACCCCCCACCCCATCCTCAGCCCACCTGCCGCCCCCCTCGGGCAGGGCCGGGACCGGCCCGTCCTCCTGGGGCAGCATCCTTGCCAGGGGCCCTGGCTCGCCTCTCCCCACATCTGGAGTCTGCAGACACCGACGACGTCACCGCATGCGTGTCCACGGCTCCCCGTCGCTTGCCGGCCGTCCCAGCTGCTTGGGAAGCGCTTGGACTTTGCCTCCGCTCCTTGTGCATCTCTGATCCTCTCTGGATGGAGATGCCGCCCTGCTCTGTCCCTCCAGTGCACCCGGGGCTTCTGTGACTGCCTGGGAGGCCCCTGTCTCTGGACCTGTGGGCTCGCCATGCTCTCTCACCATTGGGAGCCCCGTGGCCCTTCACGGTAACCTGCTCCTTAAGTCACCTTGTTTGAGATTCCTTCTCACGCCCCACAGGCACTTCCGGGGATCATCCCCAGGGGATCACCCCCAAGGGATCACTTCCCGGCTCAACTCCTTCCTGGGAATCCTAGTTCAGGGTCAGCTTCTGGGTCAAACCCAAGCTAAGCTACCGCCTCTCCCCCTGCTGGCGCGCCCGTGTCCACACCTACCTGTGCACTCCTGCCTCCACTCCAGGGCTCACTGGGGACCTTGCCCTGCGAGGCCCTGTCCCCAGAGTTACAACTGGAAAGCAGCAGAGCTCAGACTCAAGGATCTCAATCCTCATTGACATCTACCAACTAGGTGACTTGTAAGTGATCCAGCTGCTTTGAACCTCAGCTTTCCCACCATGTATTCCCCATGCTTTTGAGCTGTGGTGCTGGAGAAGACTCCTGAGAGTCCCTTGGACTGCAAGGAGATCCAACCAGTCCATCCTAAAGGAGATCAGTCCTGAATATTCATTGGAAGGACTGATGCTGCAGCTGGAAACTCCAATACTTTGGCCACCTCAGGCAAAGAACTGACTCATTGGAAAAGACCCTGATGCTAGGAAAGATTGAAGGCGGGAGAAGAAGGGGACGACAGAGGATGAGATGGTTGGATGGCATCATTGACTTGATGCACATGAGTTTGGGTAAACTCCGGGAGTTGGTGATGGACAGGGAGGCCTGGCGTGCTGCAGTCCATGGGGTAGCAAGAGTCAGACACGACTGAGGGACTGAACTGAACTGAACTTCACTGCACTTCCCCATGTATAGTGGAGGTGATAGCAATCTCCCCACCCCCACCCCAGGGTCTTGTGGGGGCCAATGAGATGACAGAGTGTGAAGCCAGCAGTGGGGAGGGGGGCTCCCTCCTCAGCGCTCCCACCCTGCTTATGCCTCTTCCAGCGTCTCTTCCGGAACCTCCTGTGGGGTGGCGGGCTGGCGGTGTCATTCCTCCCGCGCGACCTCCGTCACGTGGAGCAGGGCCCAGCCCTTTCTCACTCTGTTCCCCAGTAATCACCCCTCACTCCCCTGGGTGCACTTCGGCTTGTGCACAGAAAGAGCAACCAGACTCGGGGTCAGACAAGTGAAGAATAACTTCCACTCTTGCTCTGCAGAAAGGTTCCAGGCTCAGAATCACTGGTGGCTTGGAAGTCTGGAAGTAAACCATCACCAGGGACTTCCCCGGTGGTCCAGTGGTTCAGAATCCACCTGCCAGTCAGGGCACATGGGGCAACTAAGCCACAAGTACTGAACCCCCGCTCTAGAGCCTGGGCTCTGCAACAAGAGAAGGTGCTGCGATAGAAACGCTTGCATTGCAGCTAGAGAGTGTGCCCTGCTCTTTGCAACTGGAGAAAGACTGCACGCAACAGTTAACAAATAACTTTCAAAAGCTGTCACCAAATGAGAGAGGAAACCAGAGAACAAATTCCACTCTTGGGTTTGTTGGGTCTCCCGGGTGCAAAGGTGAGAGAGACCAGGGGCTTGCCCCCTTCCTGCCCACCCCCCACACTGTGTGTTCCCTTCCTCCTTATAAACGGCATCCTTCATGCACGAGCAGTCTCCAACAGGAACCACACAGCTAACTTAGAGCCTCTGAAGATGTGGGTGGCAAAGCACTAATTAGGATGGACGCCAATGATAGAGGCTCTGGGACAGAAGCACTCTCAGCTGGGGCTGAGACTCGACTCCCGCTGAGAGTGGAATTTGCCATCGGGGCACCCACAGTGAGGCTTGGGCCATCGGGGACACACCCTGGGGGTGGGGGACTCTGTCCTTCCCCGGCCACTTTCTCATTTGATGCCACCTCAACCATTTTTACCAAGTAAAGTGTGATGTGAAAGTCATTCAGTCGTGTTCGACTTTGCGACCCCATGGACTGTAGCTCACCAGGCTCCTCTGTCCATGGGATTCTCCAGGCAAGAGTACTGGAGTGGGTTGCCACTTCTTCCGCCAGGGGATCTTCCCAACCCAGAGATCAAACTCAGATCTCCTGCATTGCAGGCAGATTCTTTACCATCTGAGCCAACAGAGAAGCCCCCCAAACTCCCAGAGGTGAAACCAGGAGCCTGTGGGCACCTGTCAGGCCTTGAAACTGGTTTCTTAGACGGCCAGTTATCACCTCTCCACTCTATCCTTCCCAGAGAACTTCATGCTGGGAGGTGGTGCAGAGATGCTCCACTGGGGACATGGAGACCAGGGCCACACCTCCCAGACTACCACAGGCTTGCAGGTTCCCACTGCTCAGCGCCCTCTCCTCCCGTTGGGAGTCCTAAAGGTCTTCCTTCAGGGCTTCCTTGTCTTGAATTACTGAGAACTGGCATCTTGGGATCCAGCAGGCCGGATTCAAATACAGGGCTCCCAACACACAAGAGAGGTAACTGGGTGACTTCACATCATTGCACCTCAGTTTTCCCATCTGTAAATGGGGCATCATGTCCCGATTTCCCTGTGAAAAGACAATCAAATAATGCAGCTAACACACCAAGTCAGGGCAGGCACTTGAAAGCCCTCTGCAAGCACTAATTCTAGTCTCCTCTGCCACCCAGCCACCACCTTCCTGGTTCCAATACTCTACCGCAGCCCACTGGACATTCCTTTGAGTGAAACAGAGGTATTCGCTGGGGCTGAGACAGAGGAACCAACGTGAGCTCTGTGGCGGAACCTAGGACCTGTAGTCAGCAATGCTGCTTTGAAAACAAAGTTCTGCCAGCAGGGTAGATCTTGTGTCACGTGTCCTCACCATAAAAGCAAAAAATAAATGAAAATACGCTTTTAATAAGGAGACAGGCGAGGGACTTCCCTGGTGGTCCAGTGGCTAAGACTCCATGCTCCCAGTGTTTGATCCCTGATCAGGGGCTTCCCTTGTGGGGAAGCTCAGCTGGTAAAGAATCTGGCTGCAATGCAGGAGACCTGGTTCGATCCCTGGGTTGGGAAGATCCCCTGGAGAAGGGAAAGGCTACCCACTCCAGTATTCTGGCCTGGAGAATTCCATGGAATGTATAGTCCATGGGGTCACAAAGAGTCAGACACGACTGAGCGACTTTCACTTTTCACTTTCAGGAAACTAGATCCCGCATGCTGGAACCAAGACTCATCGTAGCCAAATAAATGAAAGTGAAAGTAAAATTCAATCAGTCGTGTCTGACTCTTTGCGACCCCATGGGCTGTAGCCCACCAGGCTCCTCTGTCTGTGGGATTTCCCAGGCAAGAGTACTGGAGCGGGTTGCCATTTCCTCCTCCAGGGGATCTTCCCAACACAGGGATGGAACCTGGGTCTCCTGCATTGCGGGTGGATTCTTTACCGTTTGAACCACCAGGGAAGCCCATCCTTCCTCTTCAGCCAACTTATCAATAAGTGTGTAGTTTAGAAATGCGATGTGGGTCAGCAAAAGCTTCTGCAGGCAAAAGCTTTGAGACTTCTTAGAATAACCATATTTGAAACAAAAATGTCAAACTGCAGTCAATCAATGTCTGGCTGATATCTGAGAGGGGAACTCAGGAGGACAGAGCTCTGGGCTAGCTCCCCTGACCTTGAGCGAGGGTTTCCTTTGAGAGCTGGTGCAGGAAGGACCCTTACAGGTCAGAGGATAATCACTCAAGGATCCCTAGAGACTTTGTGCAAGTCAGAGCCTTCAAGGTATCATCCTGGCCTCAGTGCCTAGGGGTCTCTGATGAGTATCTTCAGTCAGTTCAGTTGCTTGGTCGTGTCTGACTTTTTGCAACCCCATGGACTGCAGCACACCAGGCCCCCCGTCCATCATCAACTCCTGGAGCTTGCCAAACTCATGTCCATCGAGTTGGTTATGCCATCCAGCCATCTCATCCTCTGTCGTCCTCTTCTCCTCCTGCCTTCAGTCTTTCCCAGCATCAGAGTCTTTTCCAATGAGTCAGTTGTTTGCATCAGCTGGCCAAAGTATTGGAGCTTCAGTTTCAGCATCAGTCCTTCCAGTGAATATTCAGGACTGATTTCCTTTAGGACTGACTGGTTTGATGTCCTTCCAGTCCAATCTAGATTGTCATTGGATTGATGCCTACCTTCACAAAATCAAAGCAGCACTATGTGGGAAAGTTTGAAACAGGATTTGAGAATAGTATGGGGATTCAAATAGTTCTTCACTTTTTGAAAAATCTGATGCCAAGCAATAAGACTTTTCAAGTCTGAGTTGAAAATTTACAAGTACTGCCTTTCTGAGGTATTGAAAGAGATTAGAGAAAAAGATTTCTCTTTGATATAATTTTTCTCATTTTCACTGTGTGGAAAAAAAAAAGAATGTATTTCCCATAAATAGGAACTCTGCCCAGTGTCTCAAGAAACGTGTATTCCGGTGACAACTGTGAGGCCCTTTTGGAGATAAAGTCTAAAATTTACTCATACTTTTAGATTATACAACAAATAAAAGCTACCTTACTTTAATTACCATTTTCTACACATGATAATATGGACATGTTTAGGAAGCCTTTTTTTAATAAGCCTATGGTGTTGTCTTGATTTCTGCAAAGCGTGATTGCCTTTTCTGTTCTCCTGTGTTCAGTGTATGACTTCTATTTTCCTTACCATGGGTTGCATTTTTCATTTTCCAGATTGGATCTTTTCCCGGAAATGTTTTCATGTTTTAACAAATTGTTTCAAACTGAAAAAAAAAAAAAAAAGCCAGAAGAGGTGGGAGCTGCAGGGTCACCTGGGGTCCCCAGAGTTGGACCACATGGTGATGGAGACACTGCAGCTTGTCCTGTGGTCAGCATGGGATAGAGGAGGCTGTGCTGAAGGCCACCCCTCACTTTATTTTATTTTTTTGTTTTTTTAAAATTTATTTGTTTTAGTTGGAGGCTAATTACTTTACAATATTGTAGCGGTTTTTGCCATATACTGATATGAATCAGCCACGGGTGTACATGTCTCCCCCATACTGGACCCCCCTCCCACCTCCCTCCCATCACATCCCTCTGGGTCATCCCAGTGCACCAGCCCTGAGCACCCTGTCTCATGCATCGAACCTGGACTGGCGATCTGTTTCGTATATGATAATATACATGTTTCGATGCTATTCTCTCAGATCTTCCCACCCTCCCCTTCTCCCACAGAGTCCAAAAGTCTGTTCTATACATCCGTGTCTCTTTTGCTGTCTCACATATAGGGTTATCGTTACCATCTTTCTAAATTCCATATATATGCATTAGTATACTGTATTGGTGTTTTTCTTTCTGGTTTACTTCAGTCTGTATAATCGGCTCCAGTTTCATCCATCTCATCAGAACTGATTCAAATGTATTCTTTTTAATGGCTGAGTAATATTCCATTGTGTATATGTACCACAGCTTTCTTCTCCATTCGTCTGCTGATGGACATCTAAGTTGTTTCCATGTCCTGGCTATTATAAACAGTGCTGCGATGAACATTGGGGTACACGTGTCTCTTTCATTTCTGGTTTCCTAGGTGTATATGCCCAACAGTGGGATTGCTGGGTCATATGGCAGTTCTATTTCCAGTTTTTTAAGGAATCTCAACACTGTTCTTCATAGTGGCTATACTAGTTTGCATTCCCACCAACAGTGTAAGAGGGTTCCCTTTTCTCCACACCCTCTCCAGCATTTATTGTTTGTAGATTTTTGTATAGTAGCCATTCTGACTGGCATGAGATGGTACCTCATTGTGGTTTTGATTTGCATTTCTCTGATAATGAGTGATGTTGAGCATCTTTTCATGTGTTTGTTAGCTATCTGTATGTCTTCTTTGGACAAATGTCTGTTTAGTTCTTTGGCCCATTTTTTGGTTGGGTCATTTATTTTCTGGAATTGAGCTGCAGGAGTTGCTTGTATATTTTTGAGATTAATTATTTGGCAGTTGCCTCATTTGCTATTCTTTTCTCCCATTCTGAAGGCTGTCTTTTCACCTTGCTTATAGTTTCCTTCGTTGCGCAAAAGCTTTTAAGTTTAATTAGGTCCCATTTGTTTATTTTTGCTTTTATTTCCGTTACTCTGGGAGGTGGGTCATAGAGGATCCTGCTGTGATTTATGTCGGAGAGTGTTTTGCCTATGCTTTCGTCTAGGAGTTTTATAGTTTCTGGTCTTACATTTAGACCTTTAATCCATTTTGAGTCTATTTTTGTGTGTGGTGTTAGGAAGTGTTCTAGTTTCATTCTTTTACAAGTAGTTGACCAGTTTTCCCAGCACCATTTGTTAAAGAGATTGTCTTTTCTCCACTGTATATTCTTGCCTTCTTTGTCAAAGAGAAGGTGTCCATAGGTGTGTGGATTTATCTCTGGGCTTTCTATTTTGTTCCATTGATCTATATTTCTGTCTTTGTGCCAGTACCATACTATCTTGATGACTGTAGCTTTGTAGTAGAGCCTGAAGTCAGGCAGGTTGATTCCTTCAGGTCCATTTTTCTTTCTCAAGATTGCTTTGGCTATTCGAGGTTTCTTGTATTTCCATACAAATTGTGAAATTACTTGTTCTAGCTCTGCTTGATAGGGATTGCATTGAGTCTATAGATTGCTTTGGGTAGTATACTCATTTTCTCTATATTGATTCTTCCAGTCCATGAACATGGTATATTTCTCCATCTATTAGTGTCCTCTTTGATTTCTTTCATCAGTGTTTTCTAGTTTTCTATATATAGGTCTTTTTTTTTCTTTCAGTAGATATAGTCCTAAGTATTTTATTCTTTTTGTTGCAATGGTGAATGGAATTGTTGCCTTAATTTCTGTTTTCTCACTTTAAGACCAGTTAAGGGGTGGGGGCTGTGATTGGGGCTCTCCAGTGAGCAAGCAGCCAACATCCAGGGCCAGGAGAAACTGAGTGGGTCTGGGGGTAAGCTGTGGTTACGAAGGCTAGGAGATGTTGAGAAACTTGTGCAAGATTGGAGCCTCTTAAGGAGTAGACCCAAGGCTCAAACCCAGATATCCAAGCTCCTGTTCAGGTGCCCAGTACACTTGACCACAGTGTAAGTGAAGAGACATCTGGATGCCATGTTGAACTGCAAACACTGCTCACATCTTTGGTCATGGTTAATAGCCCACCTTTCCAAAAATGAAATGTATCTCCCTTTTGGAGAGGGAAATGGCAACCCACTCCAGTATTCTTGCCTGGAGAATCCCATGGACAGAGGAGCCTGGAAGGCTATAGTCCATGGGGTTGCAACAGTCAGACATGACTGAGCAACTAAGCACATCTCCCTTTTAGCATTCATTCATTCACTCATCCCCCCCACTCACTTATTCATCAGGGAAGCATCTACTTGGCTCTAGCCCCTACTTTCTGTTCCTCTCTTCAATATCCATATATAGTCAGTCCCTTACACATAAATGAGTTATGTTCCAAGAGCATGTCTGTAAGTTCAATTTGTTAGTAAGTTGAGCAAAGTTAGCCTAGGTACCCAACTAACACAATCGGCTACATAGTACTGTACTGTAATAGGTTGATAATACTTATCAAATAAATAATACATTTAAAAAAAACAGTAAAAATAAAGACAGCATTTTTAATCTTTCAGTACAGTACCTTGAAAAGTACAGTGGTACAGTACAACAGCTGGCACACAGGAGCTGGCATCGAACAGTCAAGAAGAGTAAGATGGTGGAGCTGAACAATTTTCAGTAATAGGAGACAGAGGCTTGTGTGCCTTCTCAGTTGTGTCCAAGTCTTAGAGAGCCCATGGACTGTTGCCCGCCAGGCTCTTCTGTCCATGGGATTTCCCAGGCAAGAACACTGGAATGGGTTGCCATTTCCTCCTCCAGGGAATCTTCCCGACCCAGGGATCGAACCCAAGTCTCTTGTGTCTCACATTAGCAGGTGGATTCTTTACCACTGAGCCACCTGGGAAAGGAGACAGAGGGCAAGCTGCAAATTTGCTCATTCTGATGTTGATGGAACGCATGTTCACCTCTTTGAAAGTTCACACCATGAAGGTTCTTAAGTAGGGGCTTATTGTACTGTGTTCTGCCCACACTCCAGGCTCAGGTTCAGCTCAGGCCACAGGAGGGAAGCCATGACCTCGGTTATGGGGCAGAAGTCCCCCTTGTACATAAGTTCTTCATGGTGAGAGGGAGGAGTAAAGAACTGATGTGTAGAAGTTAGAAGTTCCCAGAAAAGGCAGCATTTGAAGTCGATCTTGGAGAACCAAGAGGACTTTAAAAGGCGGGTTCTGAGAGAAAGGGCATTCTGATGGGGCGTGTAACATGGGCCTAGGGAGGATAGGCTCATGTGCTAGTCACATTCAGGATAAAGTGCGTATGCAGCAGCGGCCAAGGATTCTTGCTAAGTTTTTCTCCCTCCACGTAACCAATTCCCTTTCTCTCAGAGAGCACCCAGCCCCTGGCATTTGTTGCTGGCTCAGGACCTGGGTAACTCTGAAAACAACAGAGGCGCATGTACAGGATCATCACGGCAACTTGGATTAAATAATGTACACTTGTAAACAGGACCAGCATCTCCCAGAGTCTGTGCAGGTTATGGACAACTTGAACGTCCTTTCTGTTGATTCAATTACATACATGCCCAACGAACTTATTATGAAATTTTACTAAAATCCAGTGACATTTACAGATTATAGTAGGAATCCTGTCACTCTGGCTCTTGGAACACAGGTGCCTGGGCAGTCCACTTTACCTGGCTGCCCAGGTAAAGCGCCAGGTAGAGGGGACCCCATCCAAGCTGGGCTGAACCTGGAATGGAAGGAGCCAGAGCCAGCCTTTTTGGATTGCATTTGGTGAGCCCTGCTCGACCAAACCCATGGTCATATGGTACTTAGGCCATAGTTTTGTGAGTCTTCAGCAAAGCTCACAAAGTAATCACAGCGATTCCTCACTTAAGGGCCTCCTAAAGGCTAGTACTGGCTAGTACTGGGGTCGGGGAGAAGAAGCCCCCACACTTTCAAGGCCCAACAAACACAGAAGTCACCGCCAAATGCCCTGAATAGGAGGCCAGAAGGACCTTAGGGTCCTGACTTGAAAAAAAATTCCAACAACTTCTGCTGACAATAGAAGCAAGGGAGCGGCATGTTGACATACACTAAAAGGGCCATTTGTTGCCTGCGTTCGCTGGGGTATTTTGTGTGCTGCAGAGGAATGTGAACCTACAGTAATTTATCAGTGTAAACGTTTAACAGTTTAGTTTGAGTAATATGGTTGCACCATTTCTCCCCAGCTTCTCTCAAACATAGTAGGATGCTACCAACACGGCACAAAGCTTTCCAACGTTAATTGATGAAGATGGTAACTCCACGATGCTATGTCCACTCATAGACGTCAACCTCCTGGCTGCGGGGCTGGGAGTTCTAAAATGGGATCTCCGCAGCTGTGGTTATAATTGTTTCATGTCACATTGACCGGGCACGTCTACGATTTTTAACACCAGTCTTAAAAAATTCCAATGACATCTGTTGAGAGTTTAATTGTGAGTGTAAAAAAAAAAATCATTAAAGGTACAGTCAAGAGATCAATTTTCAGACTGTTTAAACAACACGGTGGCCATCAGGCGGTGGAGGAATCTGGAGACATGACTAAGTTAATCTCCTGAGTGGCCGCGCTTAGTGTACCGGGGGCAGGAGTGGATGGAAGACAACTTAAATGAAGTACGAGAAGACGGGCAAAGAGGGATGAGGCGAGAGCCAGAGGAGACCAGGAATGGGAAAGTGGGCCATCTCCCGTCCCACTGGAAAGTGTCCCTAACCTCGGGCTGGCGTGGTCCCGTTTCCCGCGGGTTTGGCTGGAGGTGGGGGCGGAGAAGAAGAGCGGCCGGGAGCGCCGCCAGGAGCCACTTTTGTTCGGCGATCCCGGCGCCGGGTCGCGGCGGGGCGGCAGTGCGCAAGCGCGGGCGGGGAGGGGTAGGGGCGGCTGGGGGCGGGGCGAGGCCAGGGGGCGGGGCCGAGCAGGGGCGGGCTCGCGGTCGGGCCCCGCCCCCCGCCGCCCCGGCCCGCTGCATCCGGGCACTGCCCGAATTAGCATCGTGCCGAGGCACAACTTTGCCGAGGCCCCAGCGAGATCCAGGCGCGCGCCGGAGGAAATATAGTCCCTGCCGCCCCGCAGCTCGCGCAGGGGCTGCGCGGGGGCTCCCGGCGCCGGGGCCGGGAGTCGGGGGCGCCATGCGCCTGGCCGCGCCCGCAGCCCCGGAACTCGGCGCAACTTGCCGGGCTGCCTAAGGAGTTGAGGGGGCGCGCGGCCGCCTTTCTCTCCCCCCATCCGCTCTCCAGACCCCCCTCCCTCCCTTTTCGGCCCTGGGGGAGGGGGCTCGTGTCCACCCCCCGCCCCCCCCCCCACCATCCAGGGAGACCCGATCTGCCCGCGTCCGTCCCGATCCCCGCGGAGCCACGCAACTCCCCGGGAGCCGGGGCCAAAGTGAGCGCAAAGTGCTGCCCAAGTTGCCGAGATGGAGCTGCAGAGCCGGCCCGAGGCGCTCGCCGTGGAACTCGCGCGCCACCAGGTAGGCGGTCGGGGGCTGCCGGCCTCGGGGGCCGGGGGTCCGGGGTCCGGGGTCCGGAGCCCGGCGTCCTTTTCGTCGCAGGGCGCGCAGAGCTGGAGAAGCCCCCTCCTTTAAGCCTGCTGCTCCAGGGATGGGGGGAGTGTGTACATGAACGGACTCCCTTTTGGGCTTCCTCTCTGCGCCGCCCCCCCTCCGTTTCGTGCAATCCTGCACAGTTTGAGGGATCGGGAGCACGTGGGACCCGAACCCAGTGTCTTCTCTTTCTCGGGCAGGATCTGCAGGACGAGGGTCCCAGGAGAGGGCCCCCTGCGTGCGCTTGCCCGGTATGTGTGTGTGTGAGTGTGAGTGGGTACGCCCACCCCCCCCCGCCCCCACCCCCCCGGTGCAATCCTGCACAGTTTGCAAAAGTAGTTTTGGCGATTGTTGTTTGGGCGAGCAGCGGCTCGGCGGCCGGAGCCCGGGCGGTGTTGCGGCGTGCGCGCGCGCGCGCGTGTGTGTGTATGTGTTGGGGAGATCAGGACGCGACTTGAATATTTATGAGCTTTGCTCGACACGGACTCGCCGTGTTTACTTGGCTCTTTGTTCCTCCCCCCTACCCCCGGCACACACTCACACTCCCTCGCACACGCACCCCGGCCTGCAAACTTGCACGGCTCGGGGCGCGCCGCCGGGTGGCCGCGGCCCCCGCCCCGCCCCGCGAGCTGCCCCGATGAGGCGGCAGCCACAGGTAAGCGGCCCCGCGCGGCACTGCCCGGCCACCTCGCGTGCGGGACGCGGCCGGGAGAACTCGGGCGGGGTGGGGGCGGCGGCCCCGCGGGGCCCCGGGCGCACTGGACCCCCCACCCCCACCCCGGGGCGGCCGGCCTGAGCCCGCGCCTCCGTGTTTCCGCAGAACGGCGACCTCAAGAAACAGCTGCACGAGCGGCAGCCGCGGATCGCCGCGCTCAGCGACAAACAAGTAAGCGAGCCAGAGCCTGTCCCCCGTCCAGGGTGGCGGGGTGGGGGGACTAGGAGGGGGTCACCGGGCACTTGGGTAGCACCCTAAAAAGTGCTGGCCTCGGCGCCGCGCGCTCAGACTCCCAAAGGAGTCTCTGCGGTCTTCAAAGTTACCCGCCCATCCCCTGCTTCTGGGAAGAAGGGGCCAGGGTCTTGGAGGCCGAGGCGAGGGGCAGCGCGGCTCCTGCCGTGGCCGAAGGAGAGAAGCTGCCCTTAAAAGGCGGCGAGCAGCCCGGCGTCCATTTTGAGTTGGTGGACATGTTTTTGGAATGTGGACATTTCTCCCGCTCGGTGCCCCCCGCCCAACCGCCCCCGTCCCCGGCCTCCCCCGGGCGTCAGGGGGCGGAGAGAGGGGGCGGTCATTCGGGCCTGGACACCAAACTCCTTGGAAGTGGATTTGGGGGGGGTGGTTTACGGCGCAAATCTTAAAGAAATCGTTCTTCCTCCGGGCTCCCCCCTCCCCTCCCACTTCTCCGGCATCACTTTTATTCTCGGAACCTGACGCCAGCCAGCTCCCGGGGAACAAAAGAAAGGCGCCCCCGGGACCCCTCGGTTCTGCCCAACTTTGGGTCTTCGGGCATCGGGTGTCCACTGGGGCCCGCGAGGAGCTGCTCGCCGTAGGGGTGGGGGGGCGGGGGGCCCGGCCACTGACCCCTCCCGGCCCCCTCGGTGAGGAAAAGTTGTCCATTGTGACTTAGTTGCGCGGAGCTCAGCGCTAGAGGGGTTTCAGCACCGCGAACAGAGGCCGCCGCCGCCGGAGCGCGGCCAGCCGCGCGCCCCGCCCCCTCTCCCTCCCCGCCCCCGCCCCTCCCCCGCCCCTCCCCCTCGGCGCCCCTCCCCCCACGCCCCCTCCCCACACTGGCACCCCCGCCCCTTTCCCAAGCCGAGAACTTTGAGCGGCGCAGCCAATGGCGCTCTCGGGGCTCCGAGGCTGGCGGGGGCGGGGGCGCCGGCTCCGTCCCCGCGGCCCCCTCCTCCCCTCCCTCCGCCCGCCCCGCCGGCCCGCTCCCCCCGCCCCGCCACGCCTCGCCGAGCCCCCCCTCCTGCCCCCCGGGCCTTCGATCGCGCTTCCTTCGGAATGCCGGTCGCCGGCGTCAGCTTCAAACTTGGACCGCCCCCGCCCCCGCCCCCCGATCTGGTCCCCTTCTCGCTCCCTCAACTCCGGGTCGGGGGCGGGCTAGATCCGAAGTACCCCCGGCTCCCCGGAGGGATGGTCGGTGTAGGGGCGAGACGTGGACGTGGCTGGCGGGGGTTGGCGGCGACCCCGGCGAGGGAGAACTCGGAGGCCGGGTGTGCGTTTCGAATCTTTTTAAAGTTGCAAAGTGGTGGAAGGGGGGCGTGCAGAAGAGGAGGAGGGGGCCGGGGGCTGCGGAAAGAAAGACGGCTGCTGCCGCGGGTCGGCTCCTGGTCGGGGGCGTCGGGCTGGACGCGCCGGTGGGGACGAACGCGTTAACCCCTTTCCCGCGGTGCCGCGGTCCCCCTCCCCGGCCGCGCGCCCCCGCCCGGGAGTGGAAGCTTCCATTCCCGTCGGAGAAGGGGGGGCGCCCGGCGCGCGGCTCCGGCGAAGTCGGGGAGTTCGCGGGGGGGGGGGGCGGGGGAGGGGACCCAGGCCCGGCATTACCATTTTGATTGCTTTGATGCCATTTTTGGAGGGGGAGGGGTTGGGAGACCCTTCTGCGCTTAGCACAAAGATGTTTAATCACTGTGTGAAATCAAATCACATACTTAAAAAATCCATCACCAAATCTGGTAGCTTGTGGTAGATGAGGGTTCCTAAGCTCCTTTTTTTTTTTTTTCGCCCACTGGGTAAAACGGCAAGTTGTTGACTCTTCTGCTCCGAGTAGAAGGTTTAAAAGAGAAAATTCCACTAAGCCGGCAGCTCTCCTCGCAACAATGTCTCTTTATGTGTGCTTCTGCAATACGTGGCAATAGTTTCACTATTTGGAGTGGCTTTTCGGAGCTTAGGTTTGCTCCTTTCTGTATTGTAGCAACTATTTCCAGGCTGTTTAAATTTTTATGATGATAGTAAATGAGTAGCTATTTATTATCTGTCATGCCTGAATTTAGATGAGGCCGGGGAGAGAAACATTTGAAAATCGTGTTTGAAGGTTGCGGGTGCTGCTGGTGGGGGCGGGGGGTGCGGGGAGGAGCCGTCCTACTCCGGTCTGCCTTTGCCTTTAAATCTGAACTCGGAGAAGGATGCTGCTGAACGGAATGTACCTCCATCTTTTTTGTGTGTGTGAGTGTGTGTTTAAAAAAAGGAAGAAAGAGAACAAGGAAAACTTTTGTTCCCTGACCTTTTAAAAATATTTCTGTCTGAGATGACTAAAAATAACGTCTGGGAAGCGGCCAGCGTTTGTCCTGGCCATAGGAACTTGTGTTTGTCACTGTGAGCGGGTTGTTTTTCCTTTTTCCTTTGTGGCATTTTATATAGCAGGGGCTCATAAAAGAGGGAGGGAGGGAGCTGGGGCCGTGGTGTAGCATGCTAATAAAGCTGCCTCGGCTCTCCCGAGCTCCGCGGTGGAATCTTTCAGAGGTCACCTATGAAATGAGTTAGTAGACTTAACATTTACTCACCTCTGTCTCCTTGGGAGAGTTTGGTAGAGGTTGGCAGCTTGGCTGGGGAAAGGGTCGGAGGAATGAGCCCTTGGAGGTGATTAAGTGTTGCACCAGGGGTCTCTCGAAGAGGGGTGATGGGCTCTGCTTGGTTATCCCAGCACCTGCCCAAGGAGCTGGAATGGACGATCAGAGCTGAAAAAGCCAGTAGTGTTTCAGAGTTTGCTTTCAACTCAACAGAAAAGTAAGGGTAGTGTTGCTTGAGAGGTTTGCTTGGGGGAAAAACTCACACCATCTTCCCCTCCGGAGATGTGTTTCTGTCCTGCTGCCGCTTGGACGATGGCATATAAAGGTTAGGTTTCAATTAAAAGTGCACCCGTGAAAGTGATGAACTGGATAGTAAAATGGACGGATGGCCTCATTATCCACATTTGTTAGAAATACAATAGCATCGAGTAATATCTTTTGGTGCCTAGCCATCAATTTCCCATTTGTGCCCTTGGCACTGGAATTTTTTTCAGTTACTTCTGGAAGCACGGCCGAAGGCTTGGAGATGTTTTTCCAGGACTTCCTAGGAGCAGATAGGTTGTTCCTTGGTCAGAAGTAGAGAGATGCAAATTGTGTGTGAGTGTCCGGCGTTTCTTCCACCATTGCTGGACTAGGGGATAAATGGGAAACCAGCATCTGTAGGACCTTGCTGTTTGAAAACAGAGTTCACTTTTTTTTTTTTTTTTAAAAAAGAGGAAGCTGTAGGAGTTGGTCAGTAGCCCTTGGTGGCCAGGCTAATTGAAAACAGAGTTCATGTTTTTTTCTTTTTTTTTAAAAAAAGCGGGAGCTGTGGGTAGTTGGTCAGCAGCCCTCGGTGGCCAGGCTGCGTTCTGGGGGTGGCCCCCGCACCACTGGGCTGTGACCCCCATGGAGGAAGGACCTCTTGTCTTTAACAAGATATGATGTGTGAAGACTCCATTAGTTGCTCCAGTGGTTTTACGCCATGAATTTGCAGCGCATGCAGAGAAGCAGTAACATTTTTATCTAAATTGTCAAGCAACAAGCACTTCCGCGTAAATAACAGGCCCATCATAAATACCGCAGGGTTTTTTTTTTTTTTTCTTCTTTGGAGTTCTCAGCACAACACAAACGCCATGTGAAGCAGGCATCTTCACCCAAGTTCAGCTTCAGCTTGGAGTGAGAGGATCTCGGGTATGAACTGCAGGGCATGCTGGTCAGGCAGAGATCTTACTCCCCCCGCTTCCCCGCCCACCCCCCCCCCACTGCACTGCCCAGTGAACTTGGGGCCTTGCATGCCGCCCGATGCATCGATTTGATGAACTCTGGATTCCGAGGGGCTGTCCTCAAGTGCAGCAATAAAAATATGTCTTCTTGAAAGGTATTATGTATGTGGCATTCGCTCAGGCGCTGAATCACGTCTTCACCGTGATTCACTAGCTCTGGTGGACACCCGAGGGGTCCCACGGTGGAAGCGTTCACCGAACAGAACTGCAGGGTGGGTCTATTCTGAAGGCTTCCCAGTTGCTTTCAACCCTTCCATTAAAGGATGTTCATTCTCCAGGCTCTGACCCCGAGTCTGTGCTAATCTAGGAGGCTAAATGTCAGTCTTCCTCACCTAGAGTTCAAGATGTCATTCTTCAAACAGCACCTTTACATGGGAAGAAGAAAACATCTTCTCTCCATCTTTTACAGTCTGGAAACGAGCACAGGGTTGGGACAGAAGGGGCTCAGTCCTGGCTTTCCCCAAGTGCCCCCTACTTGACCGTGACCCCTTACTCCCCCCCAACCCCTGCCACAGCCAAGGGGACCCACACTTCTCTAGGACCCACACTTTTATCCAAGCCGCGTTTTCCCGGAGTCTCTCTTCCCCTCCATCTGTCCACCCCTCTGGTCCCTCCCCCATTATCTCTTAGCTGGAAGATTGCGGTAGCCTTCTCACTGCAACCACTTAAAAAACATTATTGAAATAGAATTCAGATATTGCGTACTTCACCCATTTAAAGTGTACAGTCAAGTATTTTTTATACCTTCACAGATACTTGCAGCTGATCACCACCATCAGTTTTAGAATATTTTCAGGATATTGTTGTTCAGTCTCTCAGTTATGTTAGATTCTTTTCGACCACATGGACTGCAGCACACCAGGCTCCTCTGTCCTCGACTATCTCCCAGAGTTTGCTCAAATTCATGTCCATTGAGTTGGTGTTGCTATCTAACCATCTCATCCTCTGCCTCCCCCTTCTCCTTTTGCCTTCTGTCTTACCCAGCATCAGGGTCTTTTCCAGTGAGCCAGCTCTTCGTATCAGGTGGCCAGAGTATTACTTCAGAGTATTACCCAGCCGTTGTTGTTCGGTTGCCAAGTCGTGTCTGATTCTCTGCGACCCCACGGACCGCAGCATACCAGGCTCCCCTGTCCATCCCTATCACCTGGAGCTTGCTCAAACTCATGTCCATTGAGTCAGTGGTACCATCCAACCATTTCATCCTCTGTTGCTACTTTCTCCTCCTGCCCTCAGTCTTTCGCAGCATCATGGTCTTTTCCAGTGAATTTGCCCTTTGCATCAGGTGGCCAAAGTATTGGAGCTTTAGCCTCAGCATCAATCCTTCCAGTGAATTTTCAGGGTTGATTTCCTTTAGGTTTGACTGGTTTGATCTCTTTGCTGTCCAAGGGACTCTCACGAGTCTTTTCCAGCACCGCGGTTCAAAAGCAGTGATTGTTTGGCACTCAGCCTTCTTCATAGTCCAACTCTCACATCCATACATGACTAGCTTTGACTAGACGGACCTTTGTTGGTAAAGTGATGTCTCCAAGAGCAAAATAATGCCTCTTGCGGCAACGCAGATGGACCTAGAGATCGTCATAGTGAAAAACCAGTAGAAAGACAAACGTGATATTGCTTATATGTGGAATCTAAAAAAATGATGCAAATGAACTTCTTTACAGAACAGAAATAGAGTCTCAGATGTAGAAAACAAACTTATGGTTACTAGAGAGGGAAGTGTATGTATGAAATGGATAGCTAATCAGGCCTGCTGTATAGCGCAGGGAACGCTGCTCAGTGCTCTGTAGTGACCTGTGTGGGGAAAGAATCTAAAAAAAAGTGGATATATATATATATATATATAAAACTGATTCCCAGGTGGCTCAGTTGGTAAAGAATCTGCCTGCCAGTGCAGGAGATGCGAGCTCCATCCCTGTGTTGGGAAGATCCCCTGGAGAAGGAAATGGCAGCTCACTCCAGTATTCTAGCCTGGGAAATCCCATGGACAGAGGAGCCTGGCGGGCTGCAGTCCACGGGTCACAAGAGCTGGAGATGGCTTAGCGACGGCTAAACCACAAAAGCAGCATAACTGATTCACTTCACTGTACAGCAGAGGCTGGCAGAACATTGTAGATCGACCAACAAAAATCAAGAAAAAACGTTTAGAAGATTTTCATCCTCTCAGTGAGAAAGCCTTCGGGTCTCGCCCCTTGCATCCCTGCGCCAGGCCGCAGGCGTCCACTCGTTCGCTTCCTGTCTGCAGGCCTGCTTTCTGTCGCTGCAGAGTTGCCTGTTCTGCACCCACGCACGAGTGGAGTCATACCGTGTGGTTTTGTCTGCTGGGCTGCTTTCACCGAGCAGAATGTTTCAAGGTCCACCCAAGTTGTAGCATGTCGGACTTGGTTCCTTCTTAAGTCTGAATGACCTTCCATCGTATGGGAGATCTCGTCCTGTGCCCGTTCACCAGCTGATGGGCACTTGGGTGGTTTCCACCCCCAGGCTCTTGGAAACAGTGTACGACGTTTCCTCGTGCCTCCCTGGTTCATCTTCAGTTAGCGTGAGCATCTTGGAACCGGATCGAGATCACAGTGCTCCTTGAGGAACCCCTTCTGGTGGTTTCCCGCTGCTCTGTGGGGGGCTGGCCCTGTGCCCCTGCTCGACCTCTGCACTGGGACCCTCACCTGCCCCTCACCCCCCCACAGTGCTGCTCCTGGGCTGCTCCACAGCAGGGGCCTTGGGTACCATGAGCATCTTCCGCTCTGGAGACCACTGGCCATTACCATCTTCATCTCTTCATGGAAGTCCACTGTCCCTGCTAGACCGGAAGCTCCCTGAGGGGCGGGGGCTGCGCTCTCCACCCTCTTCGCCAGGTTCCAAGAGCAGTGCCTTGGTGCTGGATGTGTGTTGGTGGAACAGGCAGATGACTAAGAAGATGGGTGTGTGGGTTGGCGGGGACCAGCAACCAGCCCCAGAGGAGTCCCAGGAGTTGTCCTCTGTAGGCGTACAGGAAACAGGTTTTTAAAATCCTGCATTTGGAATGAGCAGCATAGAGGTGAGACCAGCAGCTCCTCTGGTCTCGGAAACCTCACAAGAGAGTGAGGTATAGATGACCATGTGTCAAGGGAATTCCAGAAAATCCTGTGAAAACCATGCTGTGCAGGCCCCTGGAGATGAGAGACAGTTTCCTGGGGGAGAAGGAGCTTCCAGAAAGCCTGGGGTCATGTTCGGGAGGAGCTGGTGTCCCAGCTAAGAGCTAATGGCCCAAGGAGACCTGCAGGTGTGGGCGAGTTTCCAGCAGTTGAAGCATGGAAGAGAGAGAGAGACAGGCAGACAGCAGAGAGGGCAAGGCTGGGGCTGGAGCCAGGAAGACGCTGAATGCCGAGCAAAGGGCCTGGGTTGTGTGCCTGGTCTGGGAGACGACCTGGGGCTTTAGGGCAGCTTAAGAGGAGGGGGAGCGAGAAGGTGTTAGTCGCTGGGTTGTGTCTGACTCCTTGCGACCCTATGGACTATAGCCCGCTGGGCTCCTTGGTCCATGGGATTCTTCAGGCAAGAATACTGGAGTGTGTTGCCGATCACTTCTCCAGGGGATCTTCCTGATCGAACACAGATCTCCTGCATTGTGGGCAGATACTTTTAACTTATATGCAGAGTACATCATGAGAAACGCTGGACTGGAAGAAATACAAGCTGGAATCAAGATTGCCGGGAGAAATATCAATAACCTCAGATATGCAGATGACACCACCCTTATGGCAGAAAGTGAAGAGGAACTCAAAAGCCTCTTGATGAAAGAGGAGAGTGAAAAGTTGGCTTAAAGCTCAACATTCAGAAAACGAAGATCGTGGCATCTGGTCCCATCACTTCATGGGAAATAGATGGGGAAACAGTGGAAATAGTGGCAGACTTTATATTTTTGGGCTCCAGAATCACTGCAGATGGTGACTGCAGCCATGAAATTAAAAGACGCTTACTCCTTGGAAGAAAAGTTATGACCAACCTAGATAGCATATTCGAAAGCAGAGACATTACTTTACCGACTAAGGTCCATCTAGTCAAGGCTATGGTTTTTCCAGTGGTCATGTATGGATGTGAGAGTTGGACTGTGAAGAAGGCTGAGCGCTGAAGAATTGATGCTTTTGAACTGTGGTGTTGGAGAAGACTCTTGAGAGTTCCTTGGACTGCAAGGAGATCCAACCAGTCCATTCTGAAGGAGATCAACCCTGGGATTTCTTTGGAAGGAATGATGCTAAAGCTGAAACTCCAGTACTTTGGCCATCTCATGCGAAGAGTTGACTCGTTGGAAAAGACTGATGCTGGGAGGGATTGGGGGCAGGAGGAGAAGGGGACGACAGAGGATGAGATGGCTGGATGGCATCACTGAGTCGATGGACGTGAGTCTGAGTGAACTCTGGGAGTTGGTGATGGACAGGGAGGCCTGGCGTGCTGCGACTCATGGGGGTCGCAAAGAGTCGGACACGACTGAGCGACTGAACTGAACTGAACTTTACCGTCTGGGCCATGAGGGAAGTCGGGAGGAGGGTGAAGGAGGGCTAAGTTCACTCCCTGTGTGGCCCGGCTGGCCGAACGCGCAACCTAGTGTCTGTCACCTGTGTGGGAGGTTCTTGCGGGGACAGTGACACCCATGTGTGATGTGGGGAGGAGGCTGACAGGCTTTGAGGGCAGGGGGCAGTGTGCGGACCCTTCTCCTCCTGCCTTCCATAGAGCTCCTTACAGCTGAGAAATGAGTGGGGGATGTTTCTAGAAGGTGACTTGGGGCAACTCTGCTCAGTTGGTTTAAGGAAGAAAAGTGCCTATGTGTGTACGTAACACATGGTTGCACTTTTATTACTGATCTTATTTAGACTATTTATAAATTGTATAATAAGGAATAGTATAGTTGACCCTTGAACAAGGGGGGTCAGCATATAGTCGTCCTCCATATAAGATAGGGACTCAGTATCCTCGGGTTCAACCAGCCATCCATGTAGGACTGCAGTATTTACTACTGAAAAGGATATGTGTGCAAGTGGACCCAAGCCGTTCAAACCCACATTGTTCAGGGGCCATATTGATCTGCGCCAGTAAATATGCACGCTGTCTATGCAGTCTGTATAAAGTCAGTTGATCATTTGTCCAGGATTATATTACGAACATGAAAGGAGGGATTTGTGAAGAAAAATAATCTACCTTTCTCCCGCTACAGTAGACTCTTACTGAGGAAGGCAGCAGTTAACATCCTTCCTATCATCTCTGTAACATTAGGAGCTCAGGGAGAATTCTGTTTTTCACAGAGTTTTTAGTGTAAAAGCAACACCTGCTTGTTGGGGGGAAACTTCACAGCGCGGGTGTGAGGCTCGTAGACCGTGACCCCTCTTCTGCCCGCTCTGGGTATATGGGCCAGAGCAGCACTGGCTCCGGGGTGTTCGTAGGCTGTGGTCTGTGCACACGCAGCCTTTGTAACACGGAGAAACATGCTTCGTGGGCACGCTCCTGAGCATACTACCACTACGCTTGCTTGTTACCCTTGACATCGTGTGCTGGGCACCTCTTGGAAACAGCTCGGTTTAATTCCACAAGCATTTCACGAGCCCCTGCGTGGTGAGGGTGCGGGGGTGATGTTGTTAGTAACAGCGACATCTCATGGTATGAGGCTTCACCCTTCCAAAGTGGTTTCCCTGGGTCTCTGCTCACACCAAGTCTCACAGGTAGTTGGGAGACAGGTGTAACCCCCCGTGAACTGTCCCGGGAGCTCTCTGCACTGGAGCGGCTTCACAGCAGGCTCAGCCGGTGGCGATGTGCTGTGATGAGGTGCCCAGGGTCGCCCTGAGAAAGTGACATCCGCGTCTGCGAGAAGCAAGAGTCTGATCGCACACCCAGCACCCGGCTGTGTCCAGCACCCGTGTTCTCCAGCGAGCCTTTCCGATACCTCTTTGATACACACGTTGTGATTTGTCGGGGTCATCTCGTGACTTGGCTCAGGCTGGGTGAGTGGGTCTTCCCTGTGGCGCATGTCAGAGAAGGGCAGCTCCCCAGGGTCAGATGGCTCGGGGCCCCGAGAGGGTGCCCTCTGTTTCAGCCCCTGCCCCGCCTCTAGTTGGCCCCCTGCCTCTGGAGTAGAGCATGGCGTGGCCGGGAGAGCAGAGGGCTGGAGGTGACACCAGGGTTCCTCTCCCAGCCCCCTGCCTCTGGTGGAGTAGCTTCCAGCAAGTCCTTGTGTGTCCTCCATAAAGCGGGTGTAGTGGTTAAAACTGCCTCGCCGGGTTGTTGAAATGAATCCGGATCATAGATGAGCAAGTGGATGTAAACGAACAAGCAGAGCGAAGGAGTTGATTGGAAGAAAATTGTGTTGGCTGCGGTGACGCTAGTGGTAAAGAACCCACCTGCTGATGCAGGGAGGCGTGAGAGACGTGGGTGCCATCTCTGGGTCTGGAAGATCCCCTGGAGAAGGAAATGACAACCCGCTCCAATATTCTTGCCAGGAGACCTGGGTTTGATCTCCGGGTCGGGAAGATCCCCTGGAGAAGGGCATGGCAACCCACTCCAGTAGTCTTTCGTGGAGAATCACACGGACAGAGGAGCCTGTGGGGCTACAGTCCAAGGGGTCGCAGAGAGTCGGACACGACTGAAATGACTTAGGATGCGTTGGCGGCCTTGGTGCCCCCAGGACACGCCTGCCACACCCTACCCTGTGTCTGTGGGGCTGGAACCTTCGCTCAGTTGCTGGTCGCCCTTTGGAGCCTTGCTGCTTGTCACTCCTGGTAGAGGTGGACGATGGCGGTGCCATCTCTCCCAGTCCAAGGAGCCGACTTTGTTTCGTGAGCCTCTTAAAACACCTGCTGTCGGAACGGTACCATTGATTTCAATTAACTTGGAATTTTTTTCACTGTGATGACTCTGATAATAACTTTGGTAATCCCACGATGCCTCATTAGAGCTGCTGGCTACGATGAGCAGCTCTGTGGTTTAGCAAGTTTTTTTCTCCAGCGCCTTTGTCTTTCCAGGACCGAATCGCGGGCTCATTGCAGGTTTTCACCCCATTCGTGTGAGTGATACTGAATGTGGCCGCCACCTGGTCTGCCCATTGAAACCCATCACAGGGCCGTGCTCGTGGTGGGGGCCCTTCCGCGGGGGCAGCGTCTCAGGTCACACACGAGGAGTTTGAGGGTTGTGTGTTGACTTGCGCTCTGAGACCCTTGCCCCAGACACAGAAGGACTTTGGGGAAACAGCTTTCTGGGGAGGGGGGGCAGCTACTGTTCACCTCCCCCACCCTGTTTGGAATTTATAGCTTTGAAGGAAATAGGACCCTGGATTTGGTTTTCCTTGCAGTCTCTGAGTTTCTTTAGATCTTAGTTCTCTAACCAGGGATTGAACCTGTGCCCCCTGCAGTGGAAGCGCAGGGTCTTAAGCACTGGACTGCCAGGGAAGTCCTCACAAGGCTTTCAGCTTTTGTCTCCAAGAGGCGTGTAAGAAACAGGTTGAGCGCAGGCTCTACAATGGGGTGGGCTGGAGTTGTAAACCCAACTCCATGCTTCGAGGGCTGTAAAATGAAATAACCAACAGCACAGTGTGGGAGGCAGCCATGTGCTGGTGTGTGGGGAGCGCTCCGGAAACCGGGACGCGGCACCCGCCAGGATTAAATGAGACGAGACGTGAAGCTCTGGCCACGGCGAGTCTTCAACAACTGGGACCTGGGTATCACAGGCCGCAGCTTTCCCATCCAATGCTGACCCTGGGCAGGACCCTGCCCGTGGTCTCCATGGACCAACTGGGTCCCTATTCGCCCCGCCCTTTGGAGGGGGCCTGCCTTTTTGTTTGGGAGCTGGCGGAAGCCCAGAGAGGTTGAGTGGCCTGTCGAGGTCACACAGCTGGCAAGTGGAGGAGCCGCGGGCCAGCTCGGGGTCACTGTGGCCTCTCAGTCTTAGCCCCTATGCTGGACAGCCCTTCTGGCTCTGCATACGAAGAGTTCGAAGTCATGCCATGCCTGGGCGCAGGTCCCGGTAAAAGAAAACGGAGTTAGGACGTCAGAGGGAACCGCCCGCGAGTTCTCAGCCGTTGGTGATGATGAGTGGGAGCTTCACACTGCGGTGGAAAGTCATGGAACATTGGAGGGGCTGGGCATCTGGGTGGGGAGCCTGGGGCAGGCTGGCTGCAGAGAGGGGTCTCCGCAGTGGAGAAGCTGAGTCCACGGTGGGAGGTTTGGACTTGACCCCTAGCGAGTGCACCTGCAGCCTCGCCCTCTTATCCTGCTGTGGCCTGAGCCCCTCCCTGCTTGGCCGCTTCAGTTTTTCTTCTTAATATTATTGCTGTTGTTTTGTAAGGGGGAGGCATCTTCTCGTTTTGAAATGGCCTCTGTTCTCAAAGGGAATGAACATGTTTCCTTGAGTTAGGTTCCCCGGCCCCCTCTGCCCCCGCCTCTTTGGGTTCATTACTTATTGTTTCCCGAGTGTTGCAGTTTCCTGAGTGTGGTGAGAAATTGCTGATACAGCTTCCTTCCCGTGATGACCTCTGAGTGCCACCAGCGGGCGTCCCTGAAGTCTCAGATGGGCTGCGTTTTGCTTTTAGTTTTTTTTTTTGCTTGGCACCTGTGTTGGTCTTGTTAAAGCGCAGCATAAAGAAGTACGTCCATGGGGGATATTTTTCTTTTTTTTGTTCAGGGTTGAGTGGTCGTCAGCCCCCAGTAGCCTAGGAGGAGCCGGTTGTCTGGGTCCTTGGTTTAAAATGGGGGCGATGCTGCTTCCCGGGCAAGGCTGTCCTGAGGGTCTTGAGGGCACGTGTCTTGGGTGCTGGGTGCGATTCCCGCCTTTAGTGGGACAGCTGTTAGAGGGAGATGTTATCAACAGGATATTAACAGTCATATGAGAAGCAGGAATCTGGTGGTGTCCCCGAGACGCTACTGCCTGGGTAAGCAGCCGGGCACCTGTGGCTTTTTGTTGGCACAGAAGCCCTGAGTTGCGCTTTGTCTCCGTGGACAAAGCTGGGATTTGTGTGTGTCCGCAGCTGGGACTGGGACCGAAACTTGAGATTCGGCAGAGACTGAGGGCATAAGTCCCCCAGACGTGGTCTGACGGCATAAAGCGTAGGGTAGGCGAGACCAGGAGGACTTAGCAGAGTGCCTCCCCAAGCCCCCTTCTCCCAGCTGAAACTTTGGCCCCGAGTCAGGGGGGTGATGGCACTCAGGCACCCCCCATCATCCTGACTGCAGCGCAGCCCCATGGGAAGTCCACTGTTTTTGTTTAAGCCTTGAATTCTGTTTGCTGCTGTTTCAGAGGCGGCTTGCCCACACGGGCGGCTGCTGGGTGAGACGTTCTGGGGTCCCACACATGATGTCCTTGTGCCAACAGCTGGGCTGAGGGGAGCTCGACGCAGTGGTTTTCAGGCGGTGGTGTTCAAAAGGTGATCAGACCTCCAGAGCAGTTGCTCCGCAGGACATGGTGCATTCTGGAACTGTTTGTTTTATGGGACGTAGTCTATCAGGTTGACCTTTGATCTGTAGGTGGAGGTAAATTGCAGAAAGGTCCATGCCTGCACATGACTCCGCTCTTGGAAGTAAAGAAGCATTCTCAGACAGGAAAGCGTCTGTCAGGGTTTGCCAAGTCACCCTCCAACATAGAAAAGGCGATAAAAGACAGTAATTCGGAGAGGGGGGACGTGTAGCTCAGTCTTCAGGGGAAATGATGGCTGCCTTTCGAGCTCTTGGGTGGAGGCCTCAGAAAGTTTCTTGAGATGGCAGATGTGGGGTGTCTCTTGGGGCCTCCCTGGGGACTACATACCTGCAGGCTGTCTGTGGGGGATGCCATCATCAACTTTGGAGGAAGCTTTTTGCTCCAGGAAAGAAAACAAGGCGGGGGTTGGGGGGTGGGGGGTCGGGGGGCTGGGGAGAGGAAGGGAGGGCGCTGCATTTCCCTTTGATGTCACTCAGGCGGAAAGCCAATCTGTACATGTAAATGAACTTGAAAATGCAATTAAAAATATATACATATTAGAGACTGTGATCCAGAATTTAATGTGAGATGCAGGTTACCCAGTGACAAGCCGCCTTCCCTGCAATCAGTGGTACCAACTCTCCTCTGTGATGAATGCGTCTCGGAGTGATAAATGCACCCAGATGAACGCAGGATTATTTCTTAAGCTAGTTTGACAGCCCTCACCGAGCCTTATCTGCTTATATCACCCAACCTCCTTCTCCCAGCTGTCGCTGTGAAGGGGACATGGACTCAGGAAGGTCCTTCCCTGGGCTTGTCCTGGATGGACAAGAGATCAGGCAGAACAGTCGCCCATGTTGCTGTGGACAGAGGTCAGGGGGGCCCTGGACATTGTTACAGCCGCAGGTACTGGGCGGTGGACACGTTGCAGGGAGCCTGTGCCTGGGGCTGAGAGTAGGAGCTGGACCTGGGGGTCAGGCAGGTGTGTCGTCTGGGGCTGGAAGGAAACAGGGAGGCAGAGCCCTGTGTCTTGGGCTCTTGGGTGTTTGCTCCCAGGGCGTGCCCACTGGCATGTGCAGAAGAGAACGCTCAGATGGTAAGGGCGGCAGCCTCCACTGAGGGCTGAATGGTGACAGTTTGGCACATGCCACGGGGCACCCACTCAGTGCTGGGCGCTGGGGACACGGCGGTGGAGAGAGGCGTACTCACAGTCCTAGAAGGGAGACAGATAACAGGCAGGAAGCGTCACAGATGAGTCCCAGGGTTGGGGGGGAAGGTGATGGGTGCTCCGGCAGAGGGGGCGGGGGGAGGGAGGGGGGTCGAGAGGGCCCTCAGGCGTGGCTCAAGGCCTACAGAAGAAGCTGGAGGATGGACCCTCATGATTCTCTGCAGGAAGAGTGTCCCGGGCAGAGGGAACAGCCTCTGCAAAGGTCTTGAGACGGGTTGTGCCGGGCGTTTCTAGTCAAGGCCAGTGTGGCCAGGCGAATCAGTGACAGCTAAGCAAGGAGGTCCCAGAGTAGATGGAACAGGGCGGGGACCGACCTCTCCAGACAGCTTGCCCCTGCCTTTAAACCACCAACTGGTTGCCATGAAGAACAAAAAATGGTTCTTTCTTTCTTTTTTAAAATATTTGTTTGTTTGGTTGCCCCAGGTCTTAGTTGCAACCTGTGGAATCTAGTTCCCTGACTAGGAATTGAACCTATGCTCCTTGTACTGGGATCGTGGAGTCTTAGCCACTGGACCACCGTAGAAGTCCCAAAGCTGCCCTTTCAAGGGGCAGAATGTAGAGTAGAACCTGGAAGGTACGTTTAGAAGGCGGATTTCAGCTCCCAGGCTGGAGAATCCTCTTCCTGAGGGCTCTGCCTGGGGATTGTTTGTTCTGAGACCTTCGACCACCCGTCCGGCACCTCACAGTGAAGTGAGGGGCAGGCACCAGCAGCGGCTGGATGGGAGGCCGGGCTGGTGCTGAGGTTCTGTGTTTCAGAGATGCCCAGGCTCATCTGGAGTCTGGTCCTGGCCCAATTACCGCCTGAGATGCCCTGACTCTTGCGGGAGCAAAGACCCTGACCCTGCCAGGCGGGCTGGTGAGCGCCCTGGGCCCAGGGACAGCCAGGCCTGGCAGCACCCGTGTCGTGGGGCATGGGCCCCAGGCAGCCTGCTTTTTAAATCTTTTTTTTTTTTCAAGAGAGGCAGCTGCTGCTGCTAAGTTGCTTCAGTCATGTGCCACTCTGTGCGATCCTATGGACAGCAGCCCCCCAGGCTTCCCTTTCCACGGGATTCTCCAGGCAAGAATACTGAAGTGGGTTGCCATTTCCTTCTCCCCAAGAGAGGCAGAAACCCATGCTAAGAAGAAATCTGCAGTTTGGATGTGGGCGGAACATTCAGGCTTTTTCTAAATGGGCTGGCCCGAAGGACACTCCCACAGGCTGGACCACCTCTTCTGATTGCCCTTCTGCGGCCCCTCCCCAGGCCCTGGACACCTGGCTCCTCCCTCATTGTCCAGGCCCAGCCGAAGCAGGCACTTGTCCTGACCTCCCAACGGGATCTGGTGTCCATCCACCAGCTCCATCAGGCTGGGGCATGACCTAGTCATTTCCTGTGTGATGCTGACGTTCAGCGCTCCAGGGAGAATCGGAGTCCTATGGTGAGTCCTGAGGTCCAGCGAGCCCGCCACCCTGGAGCCCCCCCACCCTGAGCCGCCTGCTCCCCCTGACACCCCCACCATGGAACCCCCAGCGCTGTTAGAACAAAACAGTTGATAGTGGGGCTGGAGGGCCGTTGAGGTTCCTTAAGAGCCTTCATTTCTCATTTAGATAAAAAGGGGCCCTCAGATCTATTTCTGTAAATAAAAACAGTCCCACCCCCCTGCCCCTGCCCCCTCTCCCTGGCTTCCCAAGCCCTGGCCGAAGCCGGTGGCTTGTTGAAGTTAGTTTATTAATGAGTCTGCTGAGTGGGCCTGAATGGAGGCCGCGCTCTCATATTGCGGATCTAATTATAAACACGAGGGACGGTACCAAATAAGCAGCATTTAAAGGGAGAAGAGTCTGGCAGCTCGGTTTAAAGTGTCCTTTAATGAACTTCTTTGGCACTTGTATCTTAGCAACACATTTTATTACATCCTGGTGCAGCTGGACTCGGGCACAGTAATTTATCCACCCCCAGCTCTCCCCCACCCCCCACTCTGACTTTCTTTGGCGACTGGAGGGAGGAATGTGCTGACCCGATTTTCCAAGGCTGTATTCGCATCTCTTCTGCTTTGTTTAGTTGATGGAAAAGGCAAACGGGGTGCCCGGTGCGCACACACGATGCTGGCCGGCAGGAGGGGGACGGTAGCTCCGGCCTGGAAGGTGGGCAGCTGCCCAGCTTGACTGGGTGCTACAGGCTGCCCTGGGGATGGGTTGAAGGTCTCCCTGGTGCTCCCTGGGTTTGGGTATTTTTATCTGGACTTCTTTCCTGTAATGATACTAATTTGGCTACCGCGGAACTGGGGACATTTACAGATCTTTCCTTGTAATCAGCAGGCCTGTGAGTGGAGATGGGAGGTGTTCTAGACGCGTGTGGCAGGGGCCGGCAAGGAGCAGAAGCAGGGCCAGGGTAGGGACCTTCCAGCCTGGCTGCTCCTGAGCCCGGGGACCTTGGCTGGCTACTTCCCTTCTCGAGTCTTAACTCTAGTGTCTGCTGGGTGAGGCTCCTGCAGCTGCTGTAACAGAGCGCCCTATGGCAGGCGGGTCAAATGCACTCCCTCACGATGTGGAGGCCAGAAGTCTGAAATCAAGGCACCAGCACGGCTGTGCTCTCTCCAGAGTCCAGGGGAGGGTCCTTCCTGCCCCTCTTGGCTCCTAGGGGCTCCAGGGGCTCCTGGGCTTGCGACGGCATCCTCTGGTCTCTGCCTCTGTCTCCACATGGCCGAGCTCTCTTTGAGTCTGTGTCCTCCCTTCTTACAAGGGGGCTTCCCTGGTGGCTCAGCTGGTAAAGAATCCGCCTGCAATGTGGGAGACCTGGGTTCGATCCCTGGGTTGAGAAGATCCCCTGGAGAAGGGAAAGGCTACCCACTCTAGTATTCTGGCCCGGAGAATTCCATGGACTGTATAGTCCATGGGGTCTCAAAGAGTCGGACACGACTGAGCGACTCACTTTCTTGCAAGGACCCCACTCATTACATTTTGGGTCCCTCCATCCAGTATGACCTCAACTAATTATATGTGCAAAGACCTGATTCCCAAAGGTCACACTCTGAGGTTCTGGATGGATACTAACCCACTGTGTCTGCCAGTGGGAGCTAGTCACGCCTTCCTCAGATTACGGGCGGGGGTCCCACTGCCCATTTCCCTCCCCTCCCGCTGCCCCCCTCCCACCAGCTCGCAGAGTCTGGTTCAGGCCCTGGCTCGCTAGCATCGCTCTGCACCATCACCACCATCCTCCTGAGCCTCTGCTCTGACTCGGCAGGCAGGGCAGCACTGTCCTGACCTGTCACGCTAGGTGGCTCTGTCCAAACTCTTGCAGAATCCTCCCCTGGAGTGGGTGCTTCCTTCCTAAGACCGCAGAGAGCGTGGGGCTGGAGGGAGTTACATGAAGCTGAATTTTGGCTTAACCTCTAAGTAAAGTCACTCAGTCGTGTCTGACTCTTTGTGACCCCGTGGACTGCAGCCCACCAGGCTCCTCAGTCCATGGGATTCTCCAGGCAAGAATACTGGAGTGGGTTGCCATTTCCTTCTCCAGGGGATCTTCCTGACCCAGGGATCGAACCCGGGTCTCCCGCATTGGAGGCAGACGCTTTAACCTCTGAGCCACCAGGGAAGCGCACTTCCTAAGGATCAGGAGAGAGTGTGTGGAGAGAGCCCACTGCCCCAGGAGGTGACAAGCTCCCGTTGGGAGTGAGGGATGCTGGGGTGTTTGCATGTGGGGGGTTTCACCAGGCCAAGTGAGGTCCCCTCTGCCCAGGAGTCAGCCTCTCTGACTCGGCCCAGCAGTCTGTCCTATGACCCGACCACGGCTCCCTCTTTTAGGTTGCTCACTGACACGTTTATGAAGGGCATTTTGGAAGGCAGGCCCCAAACGAGGTGAAGCTCAGGGTTCTGGCAGCCCCTTCCCACCCACCCCCTGGCCAGCTCAGAAAAACCCGTGGGGCTGCCGTCCCATGTCCCCAGATGAGTCCTCCTGTGGTGGGCAAGCGCAGAGGCCAGCAGAGCCAAGAGGCAGGCTGCAAGTCCTCTTGGAGGCAGGAGGGACCTGCAGCCTGCAGTCCATGGGGCCCAGCTGAGATGGGGGGAGGTGATGGAGGTGGAGGAGGTCAGGGAGGTCGTGGAGGTGGGGGACATGGGGGAGTCGATAGAGGTGATGGAGGTGGGAGAAGTCACGGTGGAGGGGAGGTGGAGAAGGTGATGGAGGTGGAGGAGGTCAGGGAGGCTGTGGAGGTCGTGGAGGTGGGGGAGGTGATGAGCGGCACACGGAGCTGCCAGCCGGAACACGGCCCCTGGATGGCTCTCTCCTTCTCTGGGGAAGTTCATTCATTTTCACTTGACCTCCGCGTTGCACAGAGGGGAAAAGCACCAGCATTCCCGACTGAATCGTGCCCCGGCTGCGGTGAAGCCCGGCTGCCTTGCTCTGGACAGTGGCCGAGGCCCCCTGTGACGGCCTGGCCTGGACGTAGGCGGGGAGCCTCTGTTGGCTTCACCATTGACTGCTGGAGCTTCCATTCGGGGGCACACAGAGCTCATCTTAGATGAACAGTTAGAGGACTTTTGCTTGTTCTGTTCTTAACAGCATAGGTTTGTTAAGCAACACTGAATTTTCTATTGTGGTAAAGTATGTGTTACATAAAATTTACCATCTCAGTCATTTTTAAGTGGGCGAGTCAGTAGTGTTCAGTACGTTCCCCATGCTGTACAGCCATCACCTCTTCTCCTCCAGAACTGAAACTCTGTCCCTACTAAACAGACACTAACTCCTAGTTTCCCTCCCCCAGCCCCTGCCGACCACCACTCTGCTTTCTGTCTCTGAAACTGATGGCCCTCGGCCCCTCATCTGAGTGGGGTCACCCAGTGCTTGTCCTCTTGTACCTGACTCCCCGCACTGAGCAGTGTCCTTGCGGCTCGTCCGTGTGGCAGCCTGTGCTGGGCTCCATTCCTTTCCGTGGCTGAATAACATTCCGACCTGTGAATACGCCGCCTCTTGCTTATCCATTCACCCTCTGATCAGCAGTGCAGTCGTTTCCACTCATATGACTAAAGCTGCTGTGAACGTGGGGTGACAGCTGTCTGTTCGGGTCTTTGTTCTCACTTATTTTGAACACACATCCAGAAGTAGGATTGCTGGGTTGCACGTTTGTTTTACACCCTAGACAGGCCTGTGGCAGAGAGAAGCCTGTGGGGTTTCCCAGGTCGTCCCCGAGTGGAGACAGTCTAGGGTTAGCCCCCTCCATCAGACTGACATCCCGTGACCCTGGGATCCCCAATTTTGACACCATCACCTTCCAGGGAACTTGCGTCCCTGCTGGCTTCCCGGCTCCTGCCGGATCCCTGCCCTGTGGGCGTGGGCGTGAGTGACGTGGGTGTGGGTCACGTACGTGCAGCAGAAGCCGCCACCAAGCCTGTTGCTGCTTCACACACAGCTTGACAAAGGGGCGGGCGCAGCTGCAAGCGCTCCCGTAGAGTTCTGTGTTGACATGAAAAACACGGACACTAGCAGTGTAACCTGCTCGTGGTAGTTTGTCCAGACCTTGTAGTGTCATAGTGTGTGATTTATTTTCCGTTTTGTCTCTTATGGTGGTCAGTCAGTGCAGGTGTGGCACCGATTTCCCGGAGCCCTTTCACTCATTAACAGCTCACGTTACATAGCGGCGTGCTTGCATATCTGGTATTGCCACATACGTGAACCCGCTGGAAGGTCACGTTTCATGGGTGAAAAAGCCGTGTCCATGGGTCTCACGGATGAGAACCCAGAGACAGGAGGTCCTGTGGGCTTGGGAGGCCGCTTCTTGGAGCCACTGTCACCCACCGCCCCCCACCACGTCCGAGTCTTCCTCATCCCCTGACCCGAAGGGTTCAAGGATGTCTGTTGAGAGGCTCCCCCGGTCTGCCGATCGAGCAGCTCTGTGAGTAGCCGCCGTTCTTTGCTGGTCTGGGTTGGCGCTGGGCTGGATCAACCCAGGCTCCTCCCGAGGTGCAAGGAAGAGTAGTGATCCGCGGACTCTTCTCGGCGAGACTTCTTCTTCTGGCATTGGATTAATATTTCTTAAACTTTTGTTGTTTGGGCTCTCACAGAGGACAAAATGACATAAAGAGTAGTGGACAAAAATGTGCAGCTGGCTGTGACTATTTTGAAGATTTCGGAGGACGTCTGCCAGTGTTCCGTTTGTGTGTGTGTGTGTGTGTGTGTGTGTGTGTGTGTGTGTGTGTGTGTGTGTGAAGATGACTGCAGTTCTGTTTTCTACAGTAACTCTGACCCTGAAAATTTCTTTGTGGTTTCAGCTCTCAGATCCCTTCTCTGACTCTTGGTCATCCTATGATCTTGAGCAAGTTACTGACGATCCTTCAGCTTCCTTTTTACTCACCTGAGAAGTGGAGGTGATCCCAACACTTGCTTGTAGAATTTCAAGGATGAGGCAGAGTGAAGGGTGGCAGGTGCTGAGCACAGAGCTTGGTGCATGGTGGGGGCTCCCGAGAGGCGAGTTCTCCCCCTGTGTCTTGAGGCCAGACCATTATCCTCCACTGTGAAGCTTCCAAGACACCCATCTCTGTGGGTGCCCCTGGCCTCAGCTCTCGTCCCCACCCCCAGCTCCCTACCATCATCTCACCCGTTTCACCTACTACATACTGCCCTCACTTTCCTCCACCTCTGCGCCTCTGGTCCACTTGTCAGCAGCCTCCTAACTGCCGCTAGGGTCTGCCTTCCATACTATCACTAAGATTGTCTTTTTAAAGCAGAGCCCTTACATGACGTTTCTGTGCTTAAAAACCATCTCCCGGTCCCCACCGCCCACAGCAAGAGCTTCACGTCTGCCTTAGCCTCTTGCCCCAGTGAGCTGAGTCAGAGGAGCCGCTGTGCAGAAGCTGGGGCCGGGCCTGGAGCCCTACCCTACAGCTGCCCTCTGGCCTCAACTCCAGGACCACTGGCAGGTGGGAGACACCCTGGGCACCAGGGAACACGGTCTGTAAGTCAGTGCCTTAAGGAAGAAGATTCAGAAACTCTTTGTAGTCAGTAGACTGGACCTTTCATGTTCTGGGTTCAGATCGCTTCTTCAGCCTCATCTCGTCACACAAGGCTGTTGACTATTTCCCAGACATACTGAATGCCTGTGCGTCGCTGGTCTTAGCCTAGGGCGTTGCTCCTGCCTGGACTAACCCTTTTCTTTTGAACAAGACACTGCTCATCCCCCAAAGCCCAGGTCAGATCCTTACCCTCTGGAAAGACACCTCTGGCTTCATTTAGGTTGGAGGTAATGATGGTCACAGTGGTGGTGGCGGCGGCGATGATGATGGTGGGGAAAAGGGGTGACAAGTATAGAGATGGTGGCGAGGATGGAGCTGAAGGTGATGGTGGTGAAGGTGATGGTGATGAAGGTGATGGTGATGAAGGAGATGGTGGTGAAGGTGATGGTGATGAGGACGGAGATGAAGGTGATGGTGGCGAGGATGGAGCTGAAGGTGATGGTGATGAAGGAGATGGTGGCGAGGATGGAGCTGAAGGTGATGGTGGCGAGGATGGTGATGAAGGTGATGGTGATGAAGGAGATGGTGATGAGGACGGAGATGAAGGTGATGGTGGTGAAGGAGATGGTGATGAAGGTGATGGTGGCGAGGACAGAGCTGAAGGTAATGGTGATGAGGATGGAGATGAAGGTGATGGTGATGAGGATCGAGATGAAGGTGATGGTGGCGAGGATGGTGATGAAGGTGATGGTGATGAAGGTGATGGTGGTGAAGGAGATGGTGGTGAAGGTGATGGTGGTGAAGGTGATGGTGGCGAGGATGGAGCTGAAGGTGATGGTGATGAAGGTGATGGTGGCGAGGATGGAGCTGAAGGTGATGGTGGTGAAGGTGATGGTGGCGAGGATAGAGCTGAAGGTGATGGTGATGAAGGTGATGGTGGCGAGGACGGTGATGAAGGTGATGGTGGTGAAGGTGATGGTGGCGAGGATGGAGCTGAAGGTGATGGTGGTGAAGGTGATGGTGATGAAGGTGATGGTGATGAAGGAGATGGTGGTGAAGGTGATGGTGATGAGGACGGAGATGAAGGAGATGGTGGCGAGGATGGAGCTGAAGGTGATGGTGATGAAGGTGATGGTGGCGAGGATGGAGCTGAAGGTGATGGTGGTGAAGGTGATGGTGATGAAGGTGATGGTGATGAAGGAGATGGTGGTGAAGGTGATGGTGATGAGGACGGAGATGAAGGAGATGGTGGCGAGGATGGAGCTGAAGGTGATGGTGATGAAGGTGATGGTGGCGAGGATGGAGCTGAAGGTGATGGTGGTGAAGGTGATGGTGGCGAGGATGGAGCTGAAGGTGATGGTGATGAAGGTGATGGTGGCGAGGACGGTGATGAAGGTGATGGTGACGAGGACGGTGATGAAGGTGATGGTGATGAGGACCGAGATGAAGGTGATGGTGATGAGGATGGAGATGAAGGTGAGGATGGTGGTGGAAGTGAGGATCGTGATGAAGGTGATGTCAAGATGGTGATGGTGTGAGGATGGTGATGCTGATGGTGATAAAGTGGTGGTGAGGATGCTGACGTAATGATGCTAGTGATGGTAAAGGTTGTGGTGGTAATAGTGGTTACAATGATGACATCAGTGATGATCATGGTTTTCACCGTCGGCCGCTTCCTGTGGCAGGTCTGATGTTTCTAGTGTCACTTGCCATCACAGCGCGTCTCTGTGAGGACGCGCCATGCCCACTACACCCTGGAGGAGCAGAGACGTGGCCCAGCGGCCGGTGCCGCTCGGTCGAGTCTGTGTCTCCACACAGGCTCATGGCAGTGACGTTCGAATTGCTAGATAGCGGGTGTGCCTTAGAAACTGTGAATGGGATGGACGTGCTCTTGGTGCTATTCCCTGAAGACAAGAAGACGAGATGCTTGTGTAAAGAAGCAAAAAGCTTTCAAAGTCGTGAAGTTCCTGAAGTTGGTACCCAAAGAGCAGAGCGCCTTGTGTCCCAGCTGGGAACCCATCCAGAGTTGATAACAAGATGGCACAAAATGCTGTTGACACTACTTTTAAAAGCTGTGGGGCTTAGACACCACATGTCAGTACAAGTATGTCTTTCCAGGCAGTGATTTTTGTGACATCTGATGTCACTCCGTAGGTCTAAGCATCCTGGGTCAGCTCTTGGAAGCTGTCTGCTCCTCTTACGTTCTGTCGGCCTCCAGCAGGTACCACTGATGTTCGGGAAGGAAATCACAGGTGCCGGAAATGGTACATGATTTTCTTTAAATTTAAAACTTCAAATGAAAAACGACAAGATTAAGTAATCCTGCCACCTTAAAAACGTACGTGATAAACTGGAGTTTTAATACAGATAAGTGTGAAGTGCTCCCACGGGTGTAATGGCCACGTAACATACATTTTTTTTAAACCCTCGGGTGGCCCTTTCCCCTCCACTAGTAATTTCAGACTTTGCGAAGACTCGGGCCCCGCTTCCACCTTCAGTCAGGGTCCTCAGAGGCTGCCCCTTGACCGTCTGTATCTGCATCTCCCAGGAGCTCGTCTGCCAGCAGAAACCTGGCGTCACCCCGACTTGTGGAACCAGGGCCCAGGGCACACTCCCCGCGAGATTCTGGGGCCCCTGGAGTTCGAGGACCAGGGCTCTGGGTGAGGGTCACCCTTTCCCTGGCCACCTGTCCGAGCGGAAAGGTATGGACGGCATGCTTCTTCAGCCTTATTGAGTCTTTTCTTCTTTGTGGTGGTGGTGATGCTGGTGATGATGGTGGTGGTGATGCTGGTGATGATGGTGGTGGAGATGCTGGTGATGATGGTGGTGGAGATGCTGGTGATGATGGTGGTGGAGATGCTGGTGATGATGGTGGTGGAGATGCTGGTGATGATGGTGGTGGAGATGCTGGTGATGATGGTGGTGGAGATGCTGGTGATGATGGTGGTGGAGATGCTGGTGATGATGGTGGTGGAGATGCTGGTGATGATGGTGGTGGAGATGCTGGTGATGATGGTGGTGGAGATGCTGGTGATGATGGTGGTGGAGATGCTGGTGATGATGGTGGTGGAGATGCTGGTGATGATGGTGGTGGAGATGCTGGTGATGATGGTGGTGGAGATGCTGGTGATGATGGTGGTGGAGATGCTGGTGATGATGGTGGTGGTGATGCTGGTGATGATGGTGGTGGAGATGCTGGTGATGATGGTGGTGGAGATGCTGGTGATGGTGGTGGAGATGCTGGTGATGATGGTGGTGGAGATGCTGGTGATGGTGGTGGAGATGCTGGTGATGATGGTGGTGGAGATGCTGGTGATGATGGTGGTGGAGATGCTGGTGATGATGGTGGTGGAGATGCTGGTGATGATGGTGGTGGAGATGCTGGTGATGATGGTGGTGGTGGTGATGGTGACGACTGATTTTGTGATGCTGGAGGTGATGGTTGTCAGCCCTTGCCAACCTCAGGGAAAGATTAAGAATATTGGAGCCTGGAGGGAGAGACCCGGCCCCAATTACTCATCTCACACGCTTGGATAAGACACGGAAACTTCCTGAACCTCATTTTCCTTGCCTGCAAAGTGGAAGCAGCAAACACCTTTACTAGCTGTAAGGCCTCTGCAAATATCAGTGGTTTTATTATTTAAACTCAGAAGACAACACTGGATTCTCGTCTTGTGACTTCTCTATGTCCAGGTGGCAGGAGGGCTAACGGTGAATAGTCTGGTCTCAGGCTGTTTTCACCTATTTTTGATGTAGTTAGACATTTCTGTTCATCTGCATTGATCCTTTCAGGATGAATTTTAACGCATATTTCTTTTAAAACTAAAAAAAACATATATATCCCAGAAAGGGCAGAAGATAATCTCAGAGTCCTCATCACCGGCCCTGTGGCTGGGTCCCTGGTCCCCAGTCCTGGCTCTTCCAGGCTTGCCGCTGGCGTCCAGGGTTGCTGAGCTCCCCGGGCTGAGTGGCCCGGATGGCTGCACCTGCCCGAGAATCACCAGCCGAGGCCACGGAGTAGAAGGAGCCTGGTTCTCTTTTCCCGTTAATGGGTTTCCTCCCACTTGGCCCCATCCGAATCGGGTTCTGTTTTGTCCCCCAGAACCTCATCTCCTGCTTCCCCTGGCTTTGATCTTGTCGTTGCCGTTGTGATGTCTTCCGTTGGCGGCTCCTCCTTCACCCCAGGTGCCTCCCTCCTGCCACAGAGCCTGCTGCTCCTGTAGTACATACTCACCCCTAATGAGCTACTTAAAAAAATCAGCATTGATTTCTAGATAAAAATCACAATTAATTTTAAATGCCCTCTGTAAACCTTGTTACAAATAATTGCCAGAAACACACAAAGTCTGAAATTAATTAAAATCGACAGCCTCATTGGATGCAGGATGTGCTTCTCATGTTTTCAGTTATGTGTCTGAGCCCGTGTGTGGATATTGCTCGGGCCGAAGCTGTGGCTCGGAGATTCCAGGTGGGAAGAGGAAGGGGGTTGCTGGAGGACGCTGTGCAGGAGCGGGGAGAACGTGGGTTGGAGCTGCCCTGACCTGCCTGGCAGCCCTGCCTCTGCTTTCGGTTGTTGGATGACCTTCTGAGCCTTGGGCCCCTCATGTGTGAAATGGGTTTAGTAACAGTGTGCCTCAGTAACCTCAGATATGCAGATGACACCACCCTGATGGCAGAAAGCAAAGAGGAACTAAAGAACCTCTTGATGAAAGCGAAAGAGGAGAGTGAAAAAACTGGCTTAAAACTCAACATTCAGAAAACTGGGATCACGGCATCTAGTCCCGTCACTTCATGGCAAATAGATGGGGAAACAGTGGAAACAGTGACAGACTTTATTTGGGGGGGGCTCTAAAATTACTGTAGATGGTGACTGCAGCCATGAAATTAAAAGACGCTTGCTCTTTGGAAGAAAAGTTATGACCAACCTAGACAGCATATTAAAAAGCAGAGACATTACTTTGCCAACAAAGGTCCATGTAGTCAAGGCTATGGTTTTTCCAGTAGTCATGTATGGATGTGAGAGTTGGACTGTAAAGAAAGCTGAGCACCGAAGAATTGATGCTTTTGAACTGTGGTGCTGGAGAAGACTCTTGAGAGTCCCTTGGACTGCAAGGAGATCCAACCAGTCCATCCTAAAGGAGATCAGTCCTGAATATTCATTGGAAGGACTGATGCTGCAGTTGAAACGCCAATACTTTGGCCACCTGATGTGAAGAGCTGACTCCTTGGAAAAAACCCTGATGCTGGGAAAGATTGAGGGCAGGAGGAGAAGGGGACAACAGAGGATGAGATGGCTGGATGGCATCACCGACTCAATAGACATAAGTTTGAGTAAACTCCGGGAGTTGGTGATGGACAGGGAGGCCTGGCGTGCTGCGGTTCATGGGGTCACAGAGAGTTGAACACGACTGAGCGACTGGACTGAACTGAACTGAACAGTGTGCATCTGTGTGCACTCGGTCAGATCTGACTCTTTGTGACCCTATGGACTGTAGCCCACCAGGCTCCCCTGTCCATGGAGTTTTCCAGGCAAAAATACTGGAGTGGTTGCCCTTTCCTTCTTCAGGGGATCTTCCTGACCCAGGGATCGAACCCACCTCTTTTGTGTCTCCTTCATTAGCAGGTGGGTTCTCTACCGGCAGAGCCACCGGGAAAGCCTTTTGTTAACAACAGCCACCTCCCAGAATCGCTGGTCGTGATGGTGCGGATATGCTGGCTTGGAGTCGGCACTCAGGGTTTGTTACTCCCTCCGTCTTCCCCCTCGCTCTCCCTTCTGCAAACCGACCTTGCCAGAGTTGCTTCATTCATTCCCTGCCTCCCTCGCTGCTGCCACCAGACAAACAGAAGCAGACCGGAAGCAGAGAGGGCAGGGACACCAGGCAGTTGCTGTCATCTGGGCAAAAGCGCTGGCCTGGGGGTGGGGAGGTGTCTTGGTCCAGGCCTGCAGACCTGGATGAGGGTCTCCTCCACCTCCCCGCTCCCCCGCCCCTGTGTGTGAGGCCGGCAGGGCAATCAGGGTCAGTGTTTGCTGAGGTGAAGGGGGCTGGCAGAGCTTGCGATCGCCTGCCCTCCTGGAGCAAGCCCCTCTCTGAGCACTGGGGCAGTGTGAAGGGCGAGGAAATTCTTCTGCACGATTGCTATAGTAACGACGCATTTATAAGTTGCATTCACGGTCAACTTTTTGTCAGTTTCCATTCCAGAATTCTCAGACTGAGTCCGGCGTGGCCTTGAGTGGAGCACTCTGTGGCCTTCACATTTCCTCGTGGCTGCCCGTGTGGCTCTTGTTTAGGCTCCTCCCCGGCCCGCTTGCTGGAGGAGCACAGGCCCAGGACTGACTCTTAGGTCGTGTTTTTCACTGGCCACAGGTGGCTCGGCTGGTGCTTAGCATCTGAGCCTCAGTTGCCTCGAGGAGAGTGGCACCTGTCTCCTCATGAGGCCGTGTGTTGGGTGCTTGGGAGTGTTTCCTGAGATGTGAGACGCTGGGGAAGCATCCCCGCAGCACAGAGCCCCTGCCCCTGACAAACTCGCGGGCGGGCCTGGTGGCAGGTCAGAGCACCCCAACTTGGTGAGTGGAAGTAGGGGGGCTTAGCCATCTGAGGGGGTCTTGCGAAGGGGCCAGCAGTCCAGCCAGGGATGGCAGAAGACTGCACCCCTGCGAGGGAGGAGGTGAATGGGAACAGATCTTGCCGCTCCAGCGTGACAGTTTCTCTCCTCCCCCTCTCCCCGTCTACTTCCCGCTTTCTCTTCCAAGTCCCCAGGCATGCCTTCCCCTGTCTCCCTCTCTCTTTGGAAGCTCTGGACAGTAAAGACTGGCTCCACTTCCGATTCCTTCTGTGCCTTTGGTCCCAGAGATAAATAAATGACCCCCTCCACCCGCCATGTCTCTGCAGAGAGTGGCGACAGAGAGGAGAGAACAAAGCTTGGGAGTTATTTATTTCTTGCTTTGCAGAAATGTTTATTGGCAAGCAGCGCGGCAAGGTGGAATGGTTTGATTTGATTAGCAAGTCTAAATGTATTAGCAGCGAGACAGAAACGATATTACAATTAGTGGTAATTAGCTGTGCTGATGACTCTGGGTGGCAGTGTCGGGTGGCAGATGTTGCTTCCTGGTCCCAGGTTAGACGGAGAGGGCACTTTTACCCTTGTGAAGAGACTCAGCTCCAGGGCGAAGGTGGGGCGGGGGCGAGTGGTGCCTGAGACCTCAGCTCTATTGTCAGCAAGTCTTGAGTAATAGCTGATTAATTGGATCACAGAGATTGTGGGTCCTCCTGGTACTGTGTAAAGTGACTTTGTGATGTTGGGGGACAGTGGGCTTGACTTGCGGGGAGCCCGAGCCCCTCCCAGCCTGCCCTGAGTCGGCACCTGCATCTCTCTACAGGTCCTTGGTTTAGCACAGCCCCTCCCAGTCCTGTTCACTGAGGTTTTCTTGTGGCCTCGCTCCCCACGCCCAGCGCCCAGCCAGGGCTGCAGCAAGGACCCCGGGGGTACTTTGCTAATGAGTGGTGCACGCTGATAGTGCCTTACGGTGTTGGCATAGACTCAGGAGACACTCGGAACTCTGTGACCATGCGTTTGCAAGTTAGTTGACTTGAGCGTATGTTGTCAGTGACTTTGAACAAGGTTGGAGGATGGAATGGAAACGACTGACACTCTCCGTCCTCCAGGAATTTCCAGACTTCAGTGGGGACGCCAGACAAGCATCCATCCTGCAGATGTAGCCGAGGGCGCTGTGGTGAACGATGAGAATGTTTCAGAACTGGAGGGAGGTGGTGGCTGCCCAGCTCTGTGAATGGACTAAATGCCCCTGAACTGTTCACTTTAAAATGGTTATTTTTATGTCCTATCAATTTCACCTCAATTTTTTTAAAAAAAGCGAAGTGCTAAGAAAGAGTTTGGAAACCCAGACACTGTAAACTGGGTACATCTCAGAGAATTCAGTGGAATAAGTTTATCTGTAGTGAGACGAAAGTTTCTGAAAACTCAGAGCTGGTAAATGGAGACGATCCTGGATGCTGAGTCTGCCTCTGAGGCTGGAAAGAGCCAGAAGGGTGAGGAGGGGAGAGGCGTGTCTGTGATGCCTGGGGTGAGGTGAAGACCCAGGCTCGGGTGCAGCCCTTGGGGGACTGTGAAGAGAGGTGAGACCACACTTCCTGTCTGCCTCTGGCTGCTCTCCAGGGACTGCAGGGCAGGGCAGTGTGTGCCATCTGTATGTCCAGGGGAAGGCTGCCCTGATGCCCCCAGGCTACCCAGGCATGATGGAGACCGCGGCAGCCTCTTGAGTGGGGCCCCCTCTCCCTTGCATCACAGGTGGACTTGGCCTCAGCAGCAGCACCCCCCCAGAGAGGCAGCCCCCAGTCCGCAGCTCCTCCCTGTCCCCCGTGGCTCGCAGGCCGTCAGTGATAACAGTGAACTAAGGGATGCGCGTGCTCAGTTGTGTCAGACTCTTTGCAACCCCATGGACTGTAGCGGGCTCCGCCAGGCTCCTGTCCATGGGATTCTCCAGGCAAGAATACATTCGTACTTGAGGTCGCATTTGTACTTGAGTCCAGAAAGGAAGTTGCAGAAAAATGCTTTGGTGTGAGTCCATTTATAGAAAGTTCAAAACGTCCAAAACAATATATGTATGTTTAAATAAATGTATTTGTTCAACTCTAAAGAAAAGTCAGGGAAGGATAAATATGGAAGTTACGCAGATGTGAGAGGAAGTAGGGAAGGCAGGCAGGAGTATTTCAAAACCGGTGTTCCTTTTCTTAAGCTGGGATGTTGTACACAGATGATACTGTTATTCTTTAAATGCCGCACATTTTATTATTTCTAATATCTCTTCAGTGCTTAATAAAAACACACATGTGTTCTAAACGTGTACTGCCGTATGGGGCTTCCTACCTCAAACCCACTGTGAGATTTTGAACTTATGCAAACAGGGGTCAGGGCTGTCCTTGGCCATAAAACCTTGGGGAACAGGGCAGCTCCTGGTTACTAGAGGAAAAACATTGTGTAACTTTGGAGATAAGACAGAATGGTCAAAAGTGTACGAAGTCAGCTGTGGGGCACTTGCCCTGTGGTGGTACATAAGTCATCAATTTGCTTTTTTTCCTAAAGTAGCATGAAGTCCACAATTTAGACGTTTAACCAACAGGAATTCTGGAAATGAAGCAGAACTGATTAGCGCCCCCTCCTGGGCAAGGTGAGAAGGAACCTTTGCAAGCCCGGTAGGAGGGCGGCCGTGACTGCGCTGGTTCAGCACCGCGGACAGCGCTCGCGCAGCCGCTTTGGGTGGGGCCCCTTTGCCGGAGGAGGACGGCTAGAGTCCGGGGTTGGAATCCTGCCTCTTGGAATTCTTAGCTGTGTGGGCTCGGGCATATTCTCAGGGCCCTGGAGCCTCAGTTCCCTCCTGCCTTCCTGGTAGGGGGCTGTGAGCAGGGAGGCTACTGCCGTGGTCCCCAGCATGTGCTCTGGGGGTGGGCAAGGGGGCTGGGGTGGGCAGGTCAGAGTGGGAGAGGCCAGATTCGTCCTGCTTGTGGGTTTCATGTCACATGGGGGAGCGGGTGCCATGAGTGGTGACTGGTGTCGTCAAGCCTGTCACAGACTTCCTAGGTTGCTGGCACAGCGGGCTGGGCAAACAGGAACCCCACTGTGGCCCATCCATCACCTGCACTTCCTGCTCAGGACCAGCTTCAGGGTGGCCAGAGGGGGGCAAAGCCAAGCAGGTGGCAGCATCACCTCAGGTTTGTCCCAGGTGTGGGGTAGGTACGGGGAGCAGAGGTGTCTCCGCCAGGAGCTCAGACCCTTGACCCTCAGACTCTGGAGAGGGTGGCTTGATGCGTGTGACGATGGTGGCAGCGGCTTCTGAAAAGCTCTATTTTTCCTTAGTGACGCGAGGAAGCAAGCTCTCTGTCCCCTGCATGGCTGGGAGGAGGCCTGAGGAAGAGGTGGTGTGGGGAGCCGTCCGTGCAGGAGAGGATTCTCTCCTTTTAAATTCTGGGGCGTTCGGGACTTCCCTGGCAGTCCAGCGGTTAAAACACTGCGGTTCCACTTGCAGGGGGTGCGGGTTCAATCCCTGGTCGGGGGGTCCTGCATGCTGTGTGGTGTGGTCAGAAAGTTAAAATAAATTCTGGGGCACTTGCTTCTCGTCCCAGGCACACCCGTTTGTTGACATGTTTCTTTTCTATTTGTTTAGCGGTTGGGTACTGGGAGTGTTATGTGATCTAAACTCTCGATAACAAGGAGCACATACCATTAATTGAAACAAGATGGGTTGGCAGCTACATCTCCATATCCACCCTGGCCTTATTAAGTCTCAGTCACATTCACACTGGGCAGCTCTGTTTCGCACTGTGAGCCCAGTGTGGGTGGAAGGATTCCCGCTGTTTGAAGAACTAGCTTTCTTTCTCCTTGATTTCTAGCCTGACATAACATACACTGGAGTCAGAGCTGGGGAGGTGGTGACAAGGGCTGGAAGCAACCAGTTCTGGGGTCAGTGCATTTGTTTGGCGACAAAACTCAACCTGAGTCCAGGGCTGTGGGGGCCCGTCCTGCATGGCACCAGCGCATCTGGGTGTGCAGGTTGTGTCTGTGAGAGTGTAAGCGTGGGTCACATCAGGGCCTGTTCATGAGACCCCGTGTCCTTACACACATCCGTGTTTACACCATTATACACCACCACTATGGGGCCAAGGATGGAGCTGATGTTTCATGCCTGTCTGTTCTCACACCTGCTGTGACCCCAGCTTATGGTGCTTCTGGGCAAGAAGGGGTCAACTTAGGCCAGGGCTCCAGGAACGCAACTCTTCCTGCCAAGCCATAGCCTTGGACGGTTCATCAGTATCCAAAACATACGCACCTGGTCTTGTTTCTGCTCATTCTGCCTGTGTGGTCCTTTCCTTTCTCCTCCAACATTCCTGCTAACCCTTTAAAAGCTGGCTTTGGCACCTCCTCCGAGAAGGCTTCCCTGACTTCACCATGCTGGCCTCGGTCTTCCCCAGCTGCTTGCCCGGCTCTGGGAGCAGGGCCACACCCTCCTCCCATGACACTCCGTCCCTCTCAAGATGCCTTGCCAAAGCTGGGAACGCAGTAGGTGCTCTACATATGTCGTGTCTCAGGATAGTTACTTCTTCCCTCCCCTCACCAGGCGTGAGAGGATTTTTCTTCAGGTTTGCTGTGAGAACCTGATGGGATTCCTGGAGGTAGAATCCCCAAATATGGGGCCTCCCTTTTTAGACTGGCCCCTAGGAGTTTTTCACTCTGAAGTTCTTCTCCGCTGAGACTCTAGCAATTTGTTGAAGTTACCATTTGAGCGTTCCTGCCAGTGACCAATTGCCCAGCTTCTGCTCCTGGTAAGCCATGATTCTCTGGAGCTACCTATATGTCTGTCCAGGCAGCCTCCTGCCTCCATCCCTTGCCCCCCATCCTTTGACTTGTCAGGGCCCAGCCTCCCCTGGGGCCCCAGTTGTCTGGCAGCAAAGACATCATCACTGCTGAGTAAGGAGCTTCCTGTCTGTCGGAGCAGACAAACACCCACACAACTCTGCTGTGCACTGATGGAGAGGGAAAGGGCTGGGATCATGTTAGTCCCAGGGGGTCAGCTCCACCAGGGCCAGGCACCAAGGAAGTGCTCCTTCAGTGTTTGTTGAGTGACTGACTGAAGGCTTGCACAGGCCAGCTCCGTACTGACTCGCTTGAGCAGTCCTGAGCTGAGCCATGTGGAGGGCCTTAAACCAGGTGGGCCTAGGAGCCCCCACCCGTTTCCTGCCTCCACTCGGAAAGTCAGCTCAGCCAGGGCTAGGGTCTGGGCTTCTTTGGCTTTTCAAGTTTCCCCCCAGCCCCCTGCCCTTAGCAAAATGATGAAATGCAGAATAGACCAAAATATGCCCGCATCCAGAACTCGTTATACGTTTCCCCAACGTCTAAAAAAAAAAGAGAGGGGAAAAAAAGAGTTCTCCTTAATCACCTTTTCATATTTTCATTAACAGCATCAAAGCGATTAGGTCTGGAAAAAGCAATCTGAATCATAGTCATCTTGGAAGAAGTTGATGAAGAATGCCGAGGCATTTGAATTTCAAAGCCCAGCCTTTCTCTCTCATTAATGTTTTCTGCTCTGAGAGCTCCCCTAAGACCCCACTGCCTGCCCCAGTCCTTCAGGGAGTTGGAGAACGTGAACAACATGGCATCGGGCTCCCAAGCGGTCCCTGCGGGCTCACTGGACCCTCCCCCTCACCCCCCACCCCACCCTCACCTGGCAATGGCTTAGCATCGCAGATTCTGTGTGTCAGCAGCTGTGGGGCACCTGTTCAGGGCCCAGGTGGGGCGCAAGGCATGTAAGATGGAGCACCTGTTAGGGTGCCCTCGGTCCAGCCAGGGAGACAGACCCAGCCCCTGTGTGGCAAGGGTCAGCACAGACACAAGGGACAGTGCCCCAGGGAACAGACTGTCTACTGGGCGTATGGTGGCAGAGGGACGGGTTTCTTGAGACAGAGACCCAGGCGGGCCTGTGTTCTCCAGCAGGGGGGGGGCAGACTCCCCAAAGACACTGAGCATCCTGGAGGTGATCAGGGCTGTATTGGGTGCTAGAGGCCCCCAGGGGTTCCGGGGGGCAGTGGTGGACACACAGTGGACACGCCGCTCAGGGTGGTTCACCCCTTCTTTCCATCCTCCTGACTCCGGAGGGTCTGCCTTGGGCGTAGGGTGCCTCAGGCACACTGCCTCCAGCGCCGCCCCCAGGCTGGCCAGCCCTCACTGGCCCCTGCAAGAGGCTGAAATCCTGAAACCAGCCTCAGTGTGGGGAGGGGGGCCATTTCCCAGGGACTTGAGAGGCACCCACAGTGAATGGGCCTTGGGGCACGGAGTGGGGCTGCTAAATGAGGGAACACAGTGAATGAAGGTCTCCCAGGGTGTGTTAGGAGTCCCTTCCATCCTGACTCGCCCCTGGGGCAAGGCGGGGAACTCTTGAGGCAGAGGCAGAGCGCAGAGGTCGGCGCCGTCCCCAGAGCTGCTCTGAGAGTGGGTGTATCAGAGTGTCCGGAGGAGCCTTGACCACACAGGTACCCAGCCCACTTCTACCTGTTGAGTCCACAGCTGCAGGTCAGGCAGCTGAGTCCGGCGGGGCAATTGCTGCTGTTGAGCGTGGCAGCGGTGCAGAGGTCGCTTGTCTGTGCAGTGAGAGGTGGCCTGCAGGTGCCATGCTGAGTTGACCCGAGGGGCCAGCGTTGGTGGGTCATTGGGTCATTGGTGGTTCTGCCCCAGGCGGCGGGGCGGCGGGTGGGGGGGGGGGGCTTCCCTGCACACCTGGCCCTGCCCAGCCCCACCCTCACCTGTCTCAGATGCTGACTCTGGAGTTGTACCAGCATCTTCCCAGTAGCCTTGCAAAGTGGACTGGGGACTGCTGGAGTCCATTCTGAGAAAACAGAGTGCAGGAAAGGAGTCCGGGGGCTCGAACATGGGGTGGGTCAGGATTTGCCAATCTTTTTGCCATTGAGTGAAGTTGCTCTTTGTGACCCCATGGACTGTGTGCCTACCGGGCTTCTCCGTCCATGGGATTCTTCAGGCAAGAATACTGGAGTGGGTTGCCATTTCCTTCTCCAGGGGATCTTCCCAACCCAGGGATTGAACCCGGCTCTCCCACACTGGAGGCAGACGCTTTAACCTCTGAGCCACCAGGGAAGCCCCTTTTTGCCATTCAGTTCAGTTCAGTTCAGTCGCTCAGTCGTGTCTGACTCTTTGTGACCCCATGAATCACATCACGCCAGGCCTCCCTGTCCATCACCAACTCCCGGAGTTCACTCAGACTCACGTCGAGTCAGTGATGCCATCCAGCCATCTCATCCTCTGTCATCCTCTTCTCCTCCTGCCCCCAATCCCTCCCAGCATCAGAGTCTTTTCCAGTGAGTCATCTCTTCACATGAGGTGGCCAAAGTACTGGAGTTTCAGCTTTAGCATCATTCCTTCCAAAGAACACCCAGGGCTGATCTCTTTAGAATGGACTGGTTGGATCTCCTTGCAGTCCAAAGGGCTCTCAAGAGTCTTCTCCAACACCACAGTTCAAAAGCATCAATTCTTTGGTGCTCAGCTTTCTTCACAGTCCAACTCTCACATCCATACATGACCACAGGAAAAACCATAGCCTTGACTAGATGGACCTTTGTTGGCAAAGTAATGTCTCTGCTTTTGAATATGCTATCTAGGTTGGTCATAACTTTCCTTCCAAGGAGTAAGCGTCTTTTAATTTCATGGCTGCAATCACCATCTGCAGTGATTTTGGAGCCCCCAAAAATAAAGTCTGACACTGTTTCCACTGTTTCCCCATCTATTTCCCATGAAATGATGGTACCAGATTGCCATTAGGACCCTTTTAATCTTCCCTCTTAGAGGTGAGCGTGCTGAGTGGTGAGGCAGGCGTGCCCTCCTAGCTTTCTGCTGTGCTGGCTGGGTGCCCTCAGGCTGGCCGCAGTGTCTCTGGGATCCTGAGTATCAGACAGTGGTCTCTGGGCCTCTGCTCACTTCCTGCGATTCCTTGAGATGCTTGTGCTGCCAGGGTATGTGAGGGCCACAGAGTCGTGACCCCAGTGGTTTCCAGAGCTCACGGAGACACGAGGCAGGGTTCAGGTCTCAGCTCTGCCGCTGAGCAGCGGGATGTCCTTGGGCCAACTGGTCAGCCTCTCTGTGCCCCTCCCTGGTCTGTGACTCGGCCTCTGCAGTGCTGGTCCGCAGCCGTTTTGGCCCCAGGGGCTGGTTTCGTGGAAGACAGTTTTCCCACAGACCGGGTATGGGGGAGCGTTGATGTGGGGGTGATTCAAGTGCATTACACTTATTGTGCACTTTATTTCCATTATTATTATAGCAGCTCTGCCTCAGATCATCAGATATTAGACCCCAGATGTCGGGGACCCCTGCTCTGTGGGACTGTGGCAAGGAACAAAGGAGGCGGTGGAGATTTAGCCCATACAGGTGCACAAGGCAAGCAAACACTAGAGTTGATTATCGTCAAGCTCCTCCTGGCTTCCCGGCCACCACACGCTGACCTCTTGTCAGCCTCAAGCAGCTCCGTTTGCTGGTGGTGAGCAGAGGTCCGGAGGTTGAAGCCTGGACCCTCTGACTCCATGGCTCATGTGCCGTGTCTGGCCTGTGACGGAGCAGGCACTGTGGGCAGTGGGGGATCCGAGGGGGCACGAACCCCTCAGTCGTTAGTTGGTGCCACTGCCTGCAGGGGGTCCTTGGTGCTGGAGACACCCGGTGTCTAGAGGTCTCCTGCTACCTGACGGGAGCCGGGCCAGAGCACACAACCATTGCGTGGAGCCCGTGGAGCTCGGACCCTTGTCCGTCGCCTCCACGAAGCCGGGGGTGACTGGGACCACAGCAAGTTTCCTCGACCTTCAGAACACCCAGCGATGGGTACCTGGCAGCTGAGCATCGTGCAGTCCCAGAAACAGTGTCATGATGGGGGTGTGTCCAGGGGATGCAGGAGCCGGTTCAGAGCATCCCGGGGCTACTGCTGGGGCTGTTTGAGTAACAAAATACAGTTTTGGGATCATAAACCTCAGTGTGAAATAAATGTCAGTCCGTGCTAATGTTAATAAGTGACTAAATAAGGGAATGAAGGAGAGGGGCTTGCCTGGTGCTCCAGTGGTTAAGAATCCCCCTGCCAATGCAGGGGACGCAGGTTTGATCCCCATCTGGGAAGATCCCATGTGGCGTGGGGCAACTAAGCCCGTGAGCCACAGCTTCTGGGCCCATTCTCTAGAGCCTGTGCCCACCCCGAAGACCCAATGCAGCCAAATAAAGAAAGATCAAAACAGTGAGCGAGAAAAGACAACTCTGCCCCAGGCAGAGGAACGCCAAGTAAATTACATCAATACTCTGCCCTGGAGGAGGTGGGCCCCCCCACCCCTTAACAGTGCGAGCTCTGGGTGTCGTGACCCTTCCTGATTCTGCGGCGCCGGACGCCAGACAGTCACGCCTCAGCCAGGTAGGTGAGTGAGGCCAGCATCACAGAGCTGGGTCAGGTTGACGGCACGTGCCTGATGGGAGGGGATGCGAAGGGCACCTCATCTCTGTTCATCCCCCAAATACGTGGGACCCCAATCTAAAGAGGTGAGAGAGAGCAGACAAACCCCAAACAAAGAGCCTCCTACGAAACACCTGCCCGGTTGTCCTCAAAGGCCGTGTGAAGTTATTTCTGGAATCGCCCAGCCCGGCCCCGTGCGGCTTGGCTCCATTGAAGACGGCGCTGCCTTCCTGATGGACAGGTGAACGGGCCTGTTTAAGCGAGGCCCTTGGAAATTAGATTTCCAGCTGGGGCTCCCGCTCCTGTGGGAGGAAGTGGTGTGTGCGGGGTGGGGGGCAGTTGGGGGTGGGGTGGGGGTGCATCCTTTCCCAGTCACTTTATCTCCAGCACACGGATAGGAAACAGATCAGAGAGCTGAAGGCGCTTGTCCAGGCTCACACAGCAGAAGGCAGTGAGTGCAGATGACAAGCTGTGCTGTGAGAACCATCCAGAGAGGCGGCTGCAAGCTCAGCGATCAGTGCGGGTCCAAAAGGCCCAGCAGGGGGTCTCTCCCTGGGGGCCGCAGGTAACTCAGGCCCAAACCCGGAGATGCTGGCGGCTTTTATCCCCCCTTACTACTGCTAAGTCGCTTCTGTCCTGTCCGACCCTGTGCACCCCCATAGACGGCAGCCGACCAGGCTCCCCCGTCCCTGGGATTCTCTAGGCAAGAACGCTGGAGTGGGTTGCCATTTCCTTCTCCAGTGCATGAAAGTGAAAAGTCAAAGTGAAGTACCTCAGTCGTATCTGACTCTCAGCGACCCCATGGACTGCAGCCCACCCCCTCCGTCCATGGGATTTTCCAGGCAAGAGTACTGGAGTGGGGCGCCTTTGCCTTCTCCGTTATCCCCCCCCCCAACTCCCACACAAATGAATAAATCAAGAAGACACATTTCTTATCTAAAGCCACATTAGAACTTTGCCTGCAGGCAAGAATTGTCCCCCAAAGATCTCACCCTGGGAGGTATCTCCCTTTAAAATGTAGTTATTAATCATCAAGGCTGACATTAGCATAAAGGGTTCATTTAAATGTGGGCACAGGGAACGGGGCTCTTCTGTGGAGTGGGGCAGGGGTCGTTGTCTTCTTGCTGGAGAAGCGAGTATGGGAGGGACGCCCAGGGGTCAGGCCTGAGCCCCGGTGAGAAGGGCCAGGGTAGTGGGGAGGGTGGGCAGTTCATGGGGCCTGCAGGCGGGCCACACAGGGTCCTCGCCTTCTCTCGGGGAGGGAGCATTCTGTTAGAAGCGGGGCTTGACTGTGGAGCGTGTCTCAGGGGGCGGGTGGGGGAGTGGTCTATGTTTTAAGGAAAATAACGGTAAACACCATGTAGGGAGGACAAGGGGCCGGGACCTCCGTCAGGAATCATAGAATACGGCCGCAGTCTGGCCAGATGTCTCCTCATTGACTTCCTGGTGCTGAGGAGAAGCCGGGGCCTCCGGGTTCTGACACACAGCTGGACACGGCGGGGCTCGAGGAGCCAGTGCCCTTTCAGGGAAGAACTGTGGTGCCCTCAGTCTGCCAGGCCTTTCTCCATCACCAGGGATCCAGAGAGTTGAGGTGAGGGCAGGTCACCCTTACGATCACAGAGTTAATCTCTAAAAATGCCTTGTGGGGCTGGTCCTCTGTCTCCTACTCCACGTGGAGAGAGAAGCCCCGAGCGGAGGGCTTGGGGGGCCCTCTTTGACCTTTGGGGGTGTTTACCCCGTACATGTTTCTGGGGCCTGGGCCTGGAGGGACATCAGTCAGAAACCCCCCTCTGTGCCTGCCCCCCACCCTGCCCCCTGTGATGGTCCTGATGTCAGGGAAAGGCCTTGGGCACTGAAATTAAAGTGAAGTCTGTGCTTCACGAGCAGGTGGCGACTGAACTCTGCCTGGCTGCTTAGGAAGCACCTTGGTGTCACTCTTTCCTTGAGCTGCCCTTTTGACCTGGGAGGACGGCGGCCGTGGTGGTGATGACTATGATTGCCGGGAAAGGCTTAGAGAAACCCCCATCAAGCCACCTCAGGGCCACCAGACCAGCTCTCTGCAGGCACTTTCGTACCAGTTACTTTCCTGCTGGATGCAGACAAATCCGTCGGTGCTGGAACAGCGAGTTGCTGTATCCAGAGCGCCGTGTGTGGCCGTGTTCCCTTGTGACCTCCACCGTCTGCTCATCAGCAGCTGCCTCACTCCGTGGGCCACGTCCCGGCTGACATGACCCTTCCCTTCTCATCCTCAGATGAAGCAGGGGCTGGCAGAGGGTCCCCGAGGAGGGGGCGCTTGGCTTCGAGCAAAACCTCGATTCTGTGATGAGGTGAGGCCTGGAGTGAGCAACTTGCAACTAGAGAACTCAGTTTCCTCATCTTCAGGACATCTAAGTGCAGGAGAGGGGGGCCTCGTAACCTTGGGAGAAAGAAGCCCATTTTGGTTGGAGCAGGAGATGGAAGCTTCCAGAAGGAAAAACAAAAGGAACTGGCACCTGGTTGTACAGAGAAGGGTTTTCGAATTCGGTCAGGGAATTTAGGAAAAGGTAGCAAGAGGATCATAGAAAACCAAGGCAGTGAAAACGCAAGGCAGGAAAAAAGCAGTTGTGAGAGGGAGCGTTGACTTGATCATCAGTTCAGTTCAGTTCAGTCGCTCAGTCGTGTCCGACTCTTTGCGACCCCATGAATCGCAGCACGCCAGGCCTCCCTGTCCATCACCAACTCCCGGAGTTCACTCAGACTCACGTCCATCGATGCCATCCAGCCATCTCATCCTCTGTCGTCCCCTTCTCCTTCTGCCCCTAATCCCTCCCAGCATCAGAGTCTTTTCCAGTGAGTCAGCTCTTCGCATGAGGTGGCCAAAGTACTGGAGTTGCAGCTTCAGCTTTAGCATCATTTCCTCCAAAGAAATCCCAGGGCTGATCTCCTTCAGATGGACTGGTTGGATCTCCTTGCAGTCCAAGGGACTCTCAGGGGACACGCGCTATTTAAATGCAAATACAGCCTTATTTGGGGGACTTCCCAGGCGGCTCAGTGATAGAGAATCCTCTTGCCAACGCAGGAGATGAGAAGGAAAAATGGCAACCCACTCCAGTACTCTTGTCTGGAAAATCCCATGGACAGAGGAGCTTGACAGGCCACAGCCGATGGGGTGGCAAAGAGTCGGACATCACTTAGTGACCAGACCACAACAGAAGTTTATTTAGACACCCCTGGAAGCGGCGTGGAGGGGCAGGAGCAAAGCGCCTGGGGCCTTGCACACCAGCCCGTCCCCAGACTCCCACCACTCCCTGCGTGAACCTGCTTTTGGTTCATAAGGTTTTTTTGTGCAAGTAATCAAGGGAAAGGCTTCCCAGGTGGCTCAGTGGTAAAGAATCCACCTGCCCGTGCAGAAGCCACAGGGGACTCGGGTTTGATCGCTGGGTCGGGAAGATCCTCTGGGGGAGGAAATGACAACCCACTCCAGTACTCTTGGCAGGATAATCCCATGGACAGAAGAGCCTGGTGGGCTACAGTCCGTGGGGTCACACGAGAGGTCAGACACGACTGAAGCGACTGAGCATGCACGCGCACAATCAGGGGGAGAACCTTTTTAAAGAGAGTTACTTCCCTGGTGGCTCAGACAGTAAAGTGCCTGCTGCAATGTGGGAGACCCGGGTTCGATCGCTCAGTCAGGAAGATCTCCTGGAGAAGACAATGGCAACCCACTCCAGTACTCTTGCCTGGAAAATCCCATGGATGGAGGAGCCTGGTAGGCCACAGTCCATGGGGTCACACAGAGTCGGACATGACTGAGCGACTTCCCTTTCACTTTAACCCTTGTAAAGAACTCAGTCCTGTGCTTGACCCACGAAAGCGCTGATGGGGACTTGGTTGTGCTCGCAGCCCGGGGACCTGGGGTGTGATCCCTCTGCGGAATGGCAGAGGTGGGCCTGGAGGTGACTGTAGGTCCAGGGAAGCGGCCTGGGTGGTGGGCAGGGCGGGAGGAAGCCCAGGGAGGCAGGGGGCAGGAAGGATGTAGGGAGGGTGCCGGGCGGGGGGGCAGCACCTCCAGGCACGGCTCCCACCTGGGGAAGCAGAGTGTGGGGTGATGAAGCGACGCTCCAAGCACCTGGGGTGCTGCCCTCAGGAGAGCACTTCCTGCCGTGCTCCCTGCTCAGGGGAGACCAGGCCAGGGGATGGGGGCGGGGCTGAGATGATCAGGAGGGACCACCCACCCCTTAATTCTTGCCAAAAAAAGGGCCCAGTGGATTCGGAAATGGGAAGCCCTGCCCTGGGAGGGTCCAGCAGTGGTCCTGCCTGGAGGGTCCTCCGGGGCTCCACACCCTGGGCGGCAGCCTCACTGAGAGAGCCTGGCAATTCCGAGTCCCGTAATGCGTGATAAATCCCAATATTTCTGCCATTAAACAACAGCGTTGCGAGGGCTGAATTGCCACCTGCAATGAGTAAATTAAATATTGACGATTTCATTGACTGTTAGATTTAATTTGGAGCCATCTTGCTGGGGCCGTAATGGGGCTGGAGATGACTTTGTATTGAATCCCAGCTGTCATCCCGTTAGGAGTTGAGTGATGAGGAAAAGATGCCCTCGCGATGCTGACACGTCCCGACTCTGGCCGGGTCAGGCCTCCGCCCCATCAATCTGGTGCCCAGGCTGGTTGGGGCAGCTCTTTGTCTTTCCTGCTCGGCTCCTCTCCAGGCTGGTTGGCGAAGCCTGGTCCTCCTCCTCCCAGGAGACCGCACCTCAGTGTTCCCCCGAGAAGAGCCTGGATCTTCTGCCCTCGGGGCCAGCCTGTTGGGACGTTGCTTCGGAACATACACGGAGCCTGTGCCCCTGTTTCCCATATTGCACTTTGTGGTCACAACTGCCCGGTGGTCACAGGTCGTGATTACCCGGATCTGAAGCTGGCTGTGCCCCGGCTCCCGCCCTCCCAGGGGTTCGGCCTGAGCCGAGGTGAAGGAGCCTTGAGTACAGCAAAGATCGGGGGCCTGGGTCACGGGCAGGGGACAAACCCAAGCTGCCGGCCGCTGTCCTGGGACCCAGCCCATGTTCACTCACGGAGCAGGGGTTCGTGGAAAGCAGAAGCTTTGTGAGCTCTGCTTTCCCTCTCGGGAGTGGAAAGGGTGCAGGTTTAGGCGTGTGTCTGCGTGATTTAGGTGAGTGTCTGTGTGATTTAGGCATGTGTCAGCATGGGACGCGCCAGATACGTTGTCTGGCTGGAATGAAGTCGCCCTGTTTCACGAGGTGGTGGGGTAAGAAGCCAGGTCAGACCCCTGTCTCTCTCTCATCCTCTGGCTCCTGCAAAAACCAGGTTGCCCGTTCTTCTCGGGGAAGCATGGAGCCCACGGGCCTCCTAAGATGCAGGAAAAATATGAAAGAATTTGCTTGTGAACTAGAGCTTGATAAAAGCCCTCCTCCCAGCTCCCTTTCCACGCACGGAGGGCGTGTGCACTTACGTCTATTCACGTGTTGTCACCGGGAATTTACAGGAATTAAGGCAGGAGGAGGGAGCAGGCCAGTAGTAAGCAGCTTCTGGACACACAGACAGCCCTTGATACAGAAATCTGTCATCCCATGAGGTGAGCGTCTTGCTTCAGCTTACGGCAGAGGAAAACTGAGGCTCAGGGAGGTGGAAAGGGAGTGAGCAAGGGTCCTGCTCTGCCTGCCCCCGAGCCTGACGCACTCTTCCCCACACGCTTCTTTTCGGATCCACGGCCTTATTTCTGGCTTCAGAAGGCGTCATCCCCGAGTCCCTGCTCTCAGGAGCCCTGCCCCGAGGACGCTCTCCCGACGTGGACATCCCCTGGCAGGCCGTGTCCCCACGCCCACGTCCCCGATGGGGAGCCAGGTGTACCAGCCGAACCTGGTGCCGGGTCGGCTTTCTGGGTAGCAGGCTGGATGTGGAGCGGGCAGGGGCTGGGGTTGGCTGGGCCTCCTGGGCGGCGGTCAGTACGTCTTCCAGCTCTGGTGGTGCCTGTTGCGGGTCCCCAGGTCGTCCCCGAGCTGAGGCAAGAACACAAACATTACTGATGGCCAGGCACATGTCAAGGCCTCCTGGTGGCTGTCACTAAGCCACGGCCACTCCCAGAATCCAAAGAGCCTTTTAAGTGACTGGGGAGGAGGAGGAACAGCTTCAAGTGGATTTCAGAGGCAAACACACGGGCTGGAGTCACAGCCCTCTCCCCGCCCCCCACCACAGTATGGGTGCCCCTGACGCCACCAAGGTCTGGAAGTGAGATGCACGTGGAAATGAAGCCCATCTCTTCCCTGAACTTCCCTTGCAGAGATGTGGTTTCTGAGCACATTCGCTGGGCTTTTGCAGTCCAGTGATGCAAGTGGTAGGTGGAAGCTTCCTGGGTACACAGCCCTTCACAGGCCGCAGAACATCCTCACCAACCCCATCTCCATGTGGTTCCTGCCAGTGGGTGGTGGTGTCGCTCATTCACAGATGGGGAAACTGGGGCTCGAAGGGTCTCAGCCTGTTACCTACCGAAGGTGAAATACTGGGGTTCAGAGGGTGGACGGGGAGCCTGGCACACCCCTCCTCCTGTAGTGAGCCTTCAAGTTGGACCTCAGGCATTGGCCCACGGAGACGTGAGCTATGTGTTCTCTGGGCCCCACGCTCCTCACAGGAGTCGGAGCTCAGGCCCTGTGGCCAGGCACTGGCTCGGCCCCCGCCGCCTTCCCCTCCCAGCCTGAACAAGTGCCCCAGCCCAGTTTCCTGTGTGGTGCGTGTGGAGGAGTCTGTGAGACGGGGCTGTCGGCGTGAGACCAGCCGTGCCCGTCGTGGGCCCGAGTGTCCCTGTGGACGCTGTTGGGCCCGCTGTCCCTGTGGCTGTTCTGTGGTGCTGGGCCGAGGGCACCTGTGGGGGCGGCCCGCTGCCCCTCCTGGCTGGTGCTGGCTCTGTGCGATCAGGTCCCGTGGCCAGGTTTCAGGTGAGTGTCAGCCTCTTTCTGGAGTCCAGCTGGGAAAGGGGCGTGAACCCTCAGGCGGTGCCCGGGCACATGTGGCCCTTCTGTCTCCGTCAGGCCCCGTCTCCAAAGCCCCTCCTCCCGGCCAAGCCTTTGCTCACCTGTGCTCTCTTCTTCAGGCTCAGGGGCACCTCCTCCAGAAGGTGACCTGCCCCCTCTGCATCACCGCCCCTCCACGAACGGGGCCGACGGTCTGTCCCCACTGAACTGTGAGCTCCCCAAGACAGGCCTCACAGATTCATGCCTGGAACAAAATGCTGAGTGGCGGGAGGTAGGAATGGATACAGCAGTGAGTGCAGCTCCAAAGGCTGGGTGGGCCTCCTCCCCGCCCCTGATACGGCCCCCAGCACCCTGAACTTGGCCTATCACCACCGAATGGACCAAAGACCCGCCTTCAGCCCCCGGGTCTGACACGTTAGGTGGGCAGTGCAGGTCTTTGATTGGGAGAAGGGTCCTGAGAGTCCAGGTTAGAAGGCACACTCCCACCCAACCGTTAGCCTGGATGGTGGACTTGGCTGCGTGTCACCATTTACACTCTCACCTACCACAAGGTCAAAAAAACCAGGCCGTTCTCCGCTTCCGTGGGATCTGTAATTCTCAGGACCTTCTAGCCCCACTGCCTGGGTCTGCCGTTGTTCTGAGCAGTTATGAAAAGTAGGGCTGCAGGAGAGGGTGAGCCCGCAGGAGCAGGGCCTGAGTCACAAGGGGGCAGGCTGGCCTGGCCCACATGGGCAGACGGCCCCTGCCAGCCGAGGTCATTGCCCCTCCCCGCCCTTACTCACTGTGAGCCCAGCGCTGTGCAGCTTGTGGGAAGGCCTGGGGCTGGGCACACGGGGAGGCAACCCCGCAGCCAGGACCTGGTGATCCACACGCTCCCCTGCTCCCCACCAAGGTCTCAGGGATTTCCCTCGCGTGGGTCACAGGCTCAAGGCTCACTGACCTTGGGCAGGTCACTCAGCCCTTCAGTCCTCCTGCCTGAAAGGGAATAGCAGCTGTGAGCTCTGTCCAGGGTGCTGAAGGAGTCAATTAAAGTCAGGCCCGTGTGGCACACAGCAGGGGCTCGATAACGCTGGAGTCATCATTCTCTAATCCCTCTGCTCATCCAACACGTATTTGCTGAGCTTTTAAAACCTGGAGTGAGCTGGAACGTTTAGAAGTTGACATGTGAAAGTGAAAAGTGTTAACAGCTCGGTCGTGTCCAACTCTTTGCGACCCCAGGGACTAGCCTGCCAGGCTCCTCTGTCCATGGGATTTCCCAGGCAAGAATACTGGAGTGGGTTGCTATTCCCTTCTCCAGGGAGGTCTTCCTGGTCCAAGGATTGAACCTGCTTCTCCTGCAGTGCAGACAGGTTCTTTACCCTCTGAGCCACCGGGGAAGGCATCTAATGCTGGAAATTAAATTCCATGAATGGCAGTAAGCCGGCCAGCCCCCACTTCATAGCTCAGGTGGACACCTTCCACCCTCCCTCACCCCGCCACCCCTCTGTGCCTGTGGCCCTCGGGTGACCCACGAGTCATCCTCCCTGGAGGATGCGGCCCCTGGTTTGCCCCACCCCACCCTCGGCCTGGCTGATGTGAGTGGGGGGAGGCCCATGACCCCTGAGGGCAGGGAGCCCCATGTGTCTGCGGCTGCCCCTGCCCAGCCAAGGCCTCCTCAGAAGGTGTCCAGGTGCTCGGAGACCTCACATGGGGGTCTGTCTGTACCACCCTGGTCTCCCTTCCGATGTTTTCCTTCCTCAAGTGCGGCTTGTTGCTTGTTTTTATTCTCAGCACTCCAGGGCGCCCGCCATCTGCACTGGGGACAGGTGTGGCCGCACTCAGAGGGGCTTCTGGCCGAAGGTGGGGGCTCACAGCTGAAATCTACCCTCCTTCTCCCTGCCACGTGAGGGCCAATGAGATGGGCTCCCTGTGAGCCGTGCCTCTCTGGCAAACCTGGGGCAGGAGTGGAGTGAGAGGCCCGCATGCCTGTGCAGCTTGAACAGAAATGCCCCCCTACCCTGAGGGCCCTGCCCACATCCCAGCCTGGTCTGCGCCATCCTCAGCAGCCTGACTGACCCAGACAGCGTCTCAGCCTCCTGCTCCAGCCCCCAGGGGTTGTCCTGCTCCTCCTCTGGTCGTCCCTCATAACTTGAGACCCCAAATCTGAAATTAAAATATCTCTCTATCCTGTGGACCCTGCTGCTCAGCGAGGCCTCATTGTCGTGGCTCACTAACCCAGGGATGCGGTCTGGACCACGTGGCCTGGGAAGTCACTCGCAGCAGGCAGGTATCAGCAGTGGTAATGCTGGTAATTAGAACTGCGCTGGGGACTCGGGCATCCCTGGTGGCTCAGATGGTAAAGAATCAAGAGTCTGCCTGCAATGAGGGAGACCTGGGTTCAATCCCTGGGTTGAGAAGATCCCCTGGAGGAGGGCATGGCAACCCACTCCGGTATTCTTGCCTAGAGAATCCCCAGGGACAGAGGGGCCTGGTGGGCTGCAGTCCATGGGCTCACAAAGAGTCGGCGGTGACTGGGGGCTTCTCTCAGCTGTAGTGCACCGGCCTCTCACTGCAGCGGCTTCTCTTGTTGCGGAGCAGAGGCTCTAGGCACGTGGACTCGGTAGTTTTTGCACGGGCTTGGTTGCTCTGCGGCATGTGAGACCTTCCCGGGCCAGGGATCGAACACGTGTACCTTGCACTGGCAGGCGTGCTCTTCACCGCCGGGTCACCGGGGAAGCCCACTTTTAAGGTAGCTTTCCCCACCAGTGACCTCTGGGCTTTTCACGACTCGTGTCACGCCCTGATTAAACCACCGCCCCCCTCGTCCCGGTCTTCGTGCCTTGTCACTCATATCCAGGGCCTCCCTGGAGCCCCCTGCACTTCCTGCCTGGCCTCCCTGCCTCCACTAGTGCAGCTTCCAGGCCCTCTCGAATCTCCAGGCTGTCCGCCCGTCGCTTACCACCGTTGACAGGTGCAGCTCTGTGCGTTTGCTGTGGGCACTGTGGCGCCAGGTCCAGGAGCCTGACTGAGGTTAGCAAATGTCCTCTGTCCCTCGTAGCCCTCAGCAGGCCACCCCTTCCCTGAAGTTCCAGGTGCTTTTCAGAGATGTGAGGACAGAAGTCTGTAACAGGACAGCAACAAACCCTGTCCAGGTGGTAAAGCCTGTGTGCGCTTTATTTCCATAGATGACCCTGTCCAGTCCGGACTTTGCTCAGCGCTACCCAGAGAGCGTACCAATTTCTCTCCCTATCCCAGTCCTTCCCCCCAACCCCCAGCCCCCTGAAGCTGGGACACGCTCTTCAGGCCTTAACTGACCTAGATAGGACTGCAAATTCCTGTCCCAAAGCAGAGCGCTGACTGTGAAGCGGCCGAAAGGTGGCAGGGGGATGGGTGTGGACCTAGGTTCCCCCCTCTGGGGGGTGGGTCTGGGCTCCTGCAGGTGCCTTTCCAGAGGCGCCCCTTTCCCTTCCTTCCCATAAGGGCTGGCGCTGCAGCTCTTGCCATTTTTTTAATATATAATTTTTTGCTTTGAGATATAATTTACATGCATTGACATTCACTGGTCTTCATTGTACTGTTTGATGAGTTTTGACAGTTTATACATGCAGGTAACTAACTTACACTGGGATGGAGCAGACCACTGCCCCTGGGGGCATTGTGGAGCCTGGCCATGGTGAATCAGGGTGTGCACGACACAGGGAAGGTCCTGAAACGTCTGCTCAGCCGTCCCCAAGGCGGTGGGGGAAGGAGCCATTCAGGAAAGCGCGTTGTGTCTGGGCACGTGTCTGTCTGCGCAGAGGTGGCCCTGGCCCCTTGTGCTGCCTGCTGGGCTGCAGGGTCGTTAGCACTCCCGGGATGCCCTCTGGGCTGGGCTCTGTTAGGCAGCACCTCGAGGGAACTTGGCAACAGGGCCTCTCGCCCCGGTGAAGCTCCCTGAGAGGCGTCTTCTCCCACCCTGTGCCTGTGGCCACAGGACAAACCTGCCCTGGGCAGAGGGTCATCCTGAGGACACGGAGGCTGGTTCTGCTGAGAGCCAGCCAGCGTCCATTTGCGTGTCTCCACCATGGCTGGCCTCGCCCGCGTCCTCTCATCTGTGCTCTGCGCGAATCGCAGCCAGGCCAGGATGCTTCCCAGAGGCGAGCTCTCAGACCACCCCGCCCCACAGCATAAGATGGGTCTGGCACCCAGCAACCTCATGGGGAAGACTGAGCATCACTGGGTTTCTCTCCTGTGGAATGAGCGGGTCTGCAAAGCACCTGCCACACAGGGCGCCCTGCGGCCAAGCCTCCCATGGCCTCCTCCACGCTCCCTGCCCTGGGCCTGGGTCATCTCAGCGTCAAGTTCAGAAGATACCTTCTAGGGACCTGCCTGACCATCTCCCCCCACCCCAGGTGCTAGTGGCCCTGTCCTAGAAGTGGGGAAACTGAGTCCGGAGATGAAGGCTCTGGTCTAGAGTCTGGGTTGTTTCTCTGGCACGTGGGCAGGAGGGGGGCCGCCTGGTGCTGGGCTCCTCTCTTCTGGAGCTGAGTGTGGTTCCCCCGCACAGGACCACGTGCAGAAGATGGATCCCCGGGACTCACCACGGCCACTGGCTCCCAGGTCCCAAGGCACTGCCAGGTGTTGCAGTCCCCTCTGCCCTGCTCCGGATGGGTTCTAAGCGCCTCCTGTGCCCCAGGGACGTGGGCCCCCCACTCACCGCGCCGAGCCCCGGGGACCCGGTGCGCCTCTCTGTGTCCTTCCCCTTCCTGTGGCCGCGTCTCATCCTGCGGGACAGGGCCGCCCTGGGGTCCCCTCCTGCTGGCGCCTCCCCAGCTGCTCCCCTGGGGCAGGCCACTTTGCTTCCTGCCACTTTCCTTGTCCACACTGGGGTCCTGAGCTCAGCTCCCAGAAGCATGGAAGCCGCCTAGACACAATGGCACTTTGTCAGTGACGGTAAGCACTCCACCCCCGGCCCTTCTGTGCTGGCGGGACCTGCGTCTCCACTGTCTGAGCAGCCTCAGATCCCAACTCACATCCTCACATCCTGGCCTGGCACTTGCTCGAAGCCTGACTCCAAAGATGGGGACAGCCACCTTGCCTGCTCGCTTCTGTCCACACAGGGCCTGGCACAGAGCGGCTCTTCGCTTCTGTCCACACAGGGCCTGGCACAGAGCGGCTCTCGATAGATGGTGCTGAGCCCAGTTACTGCCCACGGGTCAGAAAGGAGGATGCCTGCCAAGTTGCTTCAGTCGTGTCTGACTCTTGGCGACCCCATGGACTGTAGCCCGCCAAGCTCCTCTGTCCATGGTATTCTCCAAGCAAGACTACTGCAGTGGGCTGCCATTTCCTTCTCCAGGGAGTCTTCACCACCCGGGGATCGAACCCTGGCCTCTTAATGTCTCCTGCATTGGCAGGTGGGCTCTTTACCACTAGGACTACCTGGTCAGAACAGTTCAGTCCAGTTCAGTTCAGTTCAGTCCAGTTCAGTTCAGTCCAGTTCAGTTCAGTCCAGTCGCTCAGTCGTGTCCGACTCTTTGCAATGCCATGAATCACAGCACACCAGGCCTCCCTGTCCATCACCAACTCCTGGAGTTCACTCAAACTAATGTCCATCGAGTCCGTGATGCCATCCAGCCATCTCATCCTCTGTCGTCCCTTTCTCCTCCTGCCCCTGATCCCTCCCAGCATCAGGGTCTTTTCCAATGAGTCAGCTTCGCATGAGGTGGCCAAAATATTGGAGTTTCAGCTTCAGCATCAGTCCTTCCAATGAACACCCAGAACTGATCTCCTTTAGGATGGACTGGTCGGATCTCCTTGCAGTCCAAGGGACTCTCAAGAGTCTTCTCTAACACCGCAGTTCAAAAGCATCAATTCTTTGGCACTCAGCTTTCTTCACAGTCCAACTCTCACATCCATACATGACCATAGGAAAACCATAACCTTGACTAGACGGACCTTTGCTGGCAAAGTAATGTCTCTGCTTTTGAATATGCTATCTAGGTTGAGCATAACTTTTCTTCCAAGGAGTAAGCGTCTTTTAATTTCATGGCTGCAGTCACCATCTGCAGTGATTTTGGAGCCCCCCAAAATAAAGTCTGCCACTGTTTCCACTATTTCCCCATCTGTTTCCCATGAAGTGATGAGACCAGATGCCATGATCTTCGTTTTCTGAATGTTGAGCTTTAAGCCAACTTTTTCATTCTCCTCTTCCACTTTCATCAAGAGGCTCTTTAGTTCTTCACTTTCTGCCATAAGGGTGGTGTCATCTGCATATCTGAGGTTATTGATATTTCTCCCGGCAATCTTGATTCCAGCTTGTGCTTCACCCAGCCCAGCGTTTCTCATGATGTACTCTGCATAGAAGTTAAATAAGCAGGGTGACAATATACAGCCTTGACGAGAAAGGTAGTGGGGGGTTAATCCTGTTTTCCTATTGGCTGCAAGGTCGGGAAATCAAGCTGGGAGCCCATTGCCAAGAGCAGGACCCTGTTCCCCCAGGCAGACTGTCTTTGCGGCGCTCTTGGGAGCCTCTAGGGTCGCTTTCTGTGTCTCCGCCTGGGTGTTGGTGACTTGAGTGTGGACACCTGTTGAAATCGTCAAGCCACACACTCAGGCCTCGTGCTCACTATCAGTCGACCGTTTCTCTGTCTTACTGGGGTGGGGGCCTCTTTGGAGCGCCAGGCGCCTCTGGGGGCCCGGGGCCCGGCCCGCCCCACCACCGCCCATGAGAGGCTCACCACAGGGGACCTCTCTCCCCATAGGGAGCGTGTCCTGGCTGCCAGCGGGCTCCCTGGGGTGCCGTGCAGACACGCTCCCCTTAAATTAGATTGCAGGGCGTCGGAGGTGGCAGGCTAATGAGGCCAGGGCCAGTGGGCGCGGGCGCCCGCCAATCACATGTGGAAATTAGATTTCCTAAATGACCGTTTATTTTCCGAGGCCTGGGGTCTGTGGCGGGCGGCAGTTAGGACACGCCTGTGGATGGCGTCTTCCCGTCACTGAGGTCGGTGTTGAAGGTGCACGGAGGTTGGGGGCGGCCTCTGGACCTGGCGGCTGGGGAGCAGCTCTGGGGCCTCCTGTTAGGGGGACAGACACTACTGCGCCCCAAGTCCGCGGGTAGCCAGGGAGCGTGCGGCGAGGGGGCCGGGTGGTCCTTGGGGGCCAGGGGTCGGGGAAGGCAGGAGCCCAGCACGCTGCCCACTTCTCACCCAGGCCCCGGAGGCGGCCCCTTTGCGCTGGGAGGGAAGTGACCCCTGTGCCTGCCTCCTGCAGCGCTGGACACGGGCCCACGTCCTTCCCTACAGGATTTGCTCCATCATTCCAGGGGATGGTCAGGGGAAGGAGAGCTGGTGCAGGGTCTTCCCAGGGTGCCCGCGAGGCCGCAGCCAGAGCCCCTGGGTCCTCTGCACTGACACCACCTCACCCATCCGTTCTCAGGGCCGAGGGGCTGGCCTCCTCCCTAAGGCGCCTCATTAGAAGAGGCAGCCCCTTCACTGGGGATGGTGGTGGTGGGGGGGAGCTTCCAGTCAGGAGGCGGCCATCCAGGACCGCCTCCTCCCCGTGACTCTGGACGTGTCCACAGGCAGAGCTGGGCAGCATGGGGGTGCCTCCTTCTCAGGGTGCGGGTACCCAGAGCGCCTGAGTAGGGGAACAGGGGCCCTGACTGGCTCCAGCCTCCCCCACGTTTGGTTCTCAGACACAGCACTGGTTTCCCAGTTGAGATGATGGGAGGTGGCCATTCTCACTGGCCTTGTGGACACCCCCCAACCCCGGATCCCGTGTGGCTTCAGATGCTGCCGTCTGCGGGGACACGGCCGGCGTACCCCCGCCCCCGCACGCCCACCGCACACCCGCGGTGGCCAGGGACTCGGGGCTGTTTTTTCCTGCACTCTGAAGATCGCAGCCCCCGATACTTAGTCCACAATGCCATTTAGTGTGTGTATTTCCTACTAAACAGCATAAAATTACACCCTTTCAAGTCAATTAAACCACTTTGCCACGCTGGGGGCTGCTGAAAGGATGTTTTAAATGTCAGCGCGGAGTAGCCGCGTGTGTTTTCCGGGGCTCTCTGGTTAAGGATGGCCTCGCCTGTGAAGACCTCTGTGTTGGTTAAGTGGCCCTGGGCAGCCCGCCTCGGCCAGCCCTGTGCGGTCGGGGTCACCGGGACCGAGCCTGGCCAGAGCATCTGGGCCAGCAGCTGATCTCCCCGGAAGCACGCAGTCAACAGCTCTGCCTCGAGTTGGGCGTTTGCAGAGCCTCCTAACAGGGCTTTATAAAATGACTCCCCTCGTGGGGCGTGAGGATGCAGGTTTTAGAAGAGGTTTCTTGTTTTAAAGAACCAGTGTTCCGGTCTCCTGAGAGACCCTGGGGTGTAGCCTCCTCTCCCCCAGGAGCTGCAGTGCCCTGGGGACCAGCCCTTGAAGCCCAGGAAGGAGCAGGGTGCTCAGGGCAGGGGGGCCAGTGGGTACCTGTGGGCAACAGCCTTGCAACCTTGGCCAGCCCCAGGAGGGGAGATCACCCCGGCCTCTGTGGCACACGGGCCGCTTGGACACCCTGCCCCTCCAGAGGGCAGCTGGCGTGTCTCAAGAGGCGAAAAGCCACCCCCAGAGGGCTCCCCACCTGACCCACAGTGGGCACCTCAGGTCCTGCCTGCACACAGCGGCTCTGCTTGGCCGGCTACACCAGCCAAGAGCCCTCCCAGGCTCCCGGTCGGTCTCGGGGAACAGCCAAGGGAACAGCTCTGGGTGGGGATCCAAGGCCCTGTTTGCTCATGGACACGTATGCGGTGGTTCACGCATTCGGGCGGCCGGGAGGTTTCCCGTCTTCTGAACATTCCCATCCATCCGTCCCCTGCAGACCAACTGTTGGCTCTTCCTAGTCTTGCCCATTGAAGGCGCTGAATGGTGCCCATGCATGTGAGCCCAGTGGCCCCAGGCACGCCCAGACGGGGACGTGCTGATCCTCACTCCATCAGGAGCCCCCGCGGCCCTCCCACGAGCCTTGTCCCCCTGCAATCCTTCCCTCCTCCTCCCTGTCACCACGCCTGGTCCCTGATGTGTGTGAGTGAGCTGGAGGACCCACAGCGTGAGTCACACTGGCGGCTCAGGACCAGATGCCTCCCAGTGTCTGACCCTCTGGTCCTGGGAACAGGGGAGGCGGTTCTCGATGCCCCAGCTTCTGGGGTGAGGATGGGTGCTTGACATGACCTAGGCCAGCAGGGGAGTGGAATTCGAGTGCAGGTTGGCTGCCTACCCCCACCCCACCCCCAGTAACTGGGGCTCCGGGTATGCATTGGGTCCCAGCTGTAGACACGGGACATAGGCTGGGAGGAGACCACAGAGGCAGGGGTGCCTTTCCCTGGGTTTTCACAGGCACCCCCAAAGGCCCCTCATCCTGTGAGGGTGAGCTCGGGGTTAGGGGAGCTGGGCCACGGGCTTGGGGGGCCGATTGGGGCTGGCAGAGTTCGCCTCAGCACAGGGAAGGACGTCTCCGGCATTCCTGAGCGTGATGGAGGCGGCAGTCAGATTTCATCTGCGAATAACAAGCGGGTTTTGCACGACCGTAAAAGTGGTGCTTAGGTTGCGTTAATGTTTATTGGCACTTACGGATGTTGGAGCTCCGTTGTTATGGAACTGTCACAGTGGTTCCATAAAGATGTGAGGAAAATTGCAAGTTGGGAAGCCGCTTGGCCGCCGCAGAGCAGGCAGTTGGCCACCTTCTCTGGGGAGCCCATCATGCTTCTCGGGGGCCTGGGGCTGCTGCACCCCTTTCAGACGGGAGCTTCACGGGGTGCAGAAAGCAGGGGCCCCCACTCTGGTCAGCTCAGCACACACCTTCCCGGCCGGGAAGAGGGGCTGGGGAAGCGGATTCTCCCTTCCACGCAGTTCTCGAAGCCGCCGCAGAGCCGATGGTGAGCGTCCGGGGAGCGTCTGGGGCCACAGCTGCCCTGCCCCGACCCAGGGACCCCATGAGCCTCCCAGACGGCTCGTCGAGGTCACAGGGACTGTGCCCGGACACAGGGGGCTTCCTCCTCCTGCCGGGAGCCCGGCTGTCAGGTGGCTCCTGCTCTGTGTCCACGGCGCTGGCTGGAGCCCAGCCACCTGGGTCAGATGGAGGGGACGGACGGACGGTCGGATGGGTGCTATAAACAGCGTAGCCTCCTTCCTCAGGGACCACCACTGCAGTGCTGGGGTCTGAGCTCTGTAAGGTTGGGCCCTCCCCGCCCAGCCCGGAGACGCTCCAGCGCCTGCCAGTCAGGCCATGGGCATCTGGCTCCCAGGCCATGCTCCCTGGCCCCTCCTACGTTCTGAACTCTGAGTCCCAAACCCTCCCCTCTGGCTGAGAGTCTCAGCTCAGGACTCAGCTCGCATCACAAGGGTGTGAGTGGGCATCTGAGCAGGGTGATGCGAGGGAGGGGCGGCAGCCCCCAGGATGAAGCCAGCAGACGGGTCTATGGGGACGTTTAGGGGCTCAGGACATGGTGGCCCCAGAAACCACCCCCCCACCCCCGGCCAGATGTCTGGCTTCGCACGTGGCAGCCAAGGGCTCAGGCCGTGGCGAGAGCCGGGTCCCGCCGTAGGCTGGCCGTGTAACACCAGCCCCCATCTCATGCCTCGGTGTGGGGGTGGGGGAGGCCTGGCGGAATGTTCTGGCAACTCGGAGGGGAACTGGCAACACCTGCACGGCTCCCTATAGCCAAAGTGAGCTTCTGCTTCTCTTTCCTGGTGAGTGACGAGGAGACAGAAGCCCCGGCCCAGCGACTGCCCGAGTCAAGCTTGGACAAAAATGCTGCTGCTTGAACCCAGCGACAAGCCGCTCCCAGGCACAAGACCGTATCCCCAGCCGCTCAGCATGCAGACCTCTCACGGGCGCCGATTTGGGGCTGAGCTTCTGGAAGTTTAGGTGGGGGGTGACTGAAGGTGGCCAGCCCGGCAGCTGCTTTCCTTTGCCTGGAGTGCGGGCTTTCCCAGAGGAACCGGGAGCCGCATCCTGGGGTGATCCTGGGGACACAGAGGACCTCCCCTTAACTCCTCAGCGAAGGGCAAATGCTCTGGGTCAGCAGTGGGGCCACGGCGCCCTGTCCAGTCCTGGGGCCTCGGTGGATAGAGATGCGCTGTGGGCTGCCCCGGCGTGGCAGCGGGTGAGCCGCCTAAGGAGCCGCGTCCACCTTGTTCTTAACAAGAAACGTGCCGTGTGGGTGTCATGTCGTTAGGAGGGCTCCCTGTCAGTGTTTCTAGAGTTCCATCCATGTATCTGTGTGGATGTCAACATGGTCTTCATACAGACCCAGAGAAACCCAGCTCTCCTGAGTGTCCCAGGCGGCGGCCCAGGGTGGGGCGCTCTGGAGACCAGGGGCGCTGAGCTGTGGTCGCCTGACCAGTCCGTTCCCTCCCCAGGACCTGGGGGCCAGTTTCTGTGGCTTCATCACCACGCCCGTGCTGGTACTGCCCCTGCACGGAGGGGCCCTGGGACCCACGTGTGTGTTAGTCGCTCAGTCGTGTCCGACTCTTTGCAGTCCTGTGAGCTGCCGCCCTCCAGGCTCCTCCGTCCATGGGATTCTCCGGGCAAGGATACACTGGAGTGGGTGGCCATTCCTTCTCTAGGGGATCTTCCTGACCCTGTGATCGAACCCGGGTCTCCCGCATTCCAGGCAGGTTCTTTACTGCCTGAGCCACCGCGGAAGCCTGGGACCCACTCTGAACACCGACGGCTATCATTCCCAAGTCCTCAGAAGCCTGATGAGAGGGAAGGCCATGCTCCCATTTCTGTGATGGGGAAACTGAGTCCCAGGTCACCAGAGCAGCCCTTGCGGGTGGGGGACTGGAGTGCAGGCTGCACCCTCTCCACAGGAGTCCTTTAGGAGGGACCTGGCCTAGCTGGACACTTGTGTCCAGGATCTGGGAGCGTCCTGTGGGAGTGGGCCTTTTTCAGCCTTCCTTGGCTCCTCCCATCCCCACCTGAGCATCTCCTTGGCTGGGTGATCGCTTGAGGCCTGAGTCATCCACTGCTTCCAATCATCGTAGCCTCCTGATGGCCTTGCTTCCCGGGTCTGCAGGCACTCGGGTCTGAGTGGGGTCAGAGGGCAAGGAGCCGGCGTGGCTTCCTGTGTGTCCTGCACCCTGGCGTGGCCCGTTCGGGGCAGAGCAGGGCCCGGCCTTGCTGCAGAGGCACAATCCTCTCCTTGTGGGCACCACCTGCTCCGGGCCAGCAAAACCCAGAAGAGACGTGAGCTTTCAGCTGAGAGTCACGTGGCCTTGGGGGAGAACGCCTTCAGCTTCTGGGCCCGCGTGGCTCCGTCGGGAAACCGAGGGGACGCTGCATGGTGCCCAGGTTCAGACACGTGCTTCACATCATCTGGTTCTCTCGGGGGAGAGCGGAGCTCCCTTTGCAAGCCCCCTGAGCACCGACTTGGAAAGGGTCTCTCCTCTGGGTTCAGACTTTTTAAGATAGAAAAGCTCCCTGGACCCTGATCCCGCAGCCTCTGAGTGGCGGCCTGTGGTCCTTTGTGCCCAGGGGCTGGGTCCTGACAGGCAGGTGGGGGGTCAGAGGGCAGGAGTGTCTCTCTGGTGACCACGGGGAAGGCCGGTCACTTCCTTCACAAGGTTGGAGCTTGTGGGGTCGCTGAGCCCCGCCCCCTCCAGGTGTGGACAGGACCCCAGGGCCCCCCAGGAAGCAGGAGGGTCGAGTGTCTGGCAGAAGGCAGTGCAAGACCACACGTGTACTCACACAGCCATCTGCCCCACATGGCACCCCCAGGAGCCGTTGCCACGGCAACCCCTCTCTGGTGCTGTCACCTGAGAAGGCCCCTCTGTGAGGCCGGCCCTGCCGGTCCTGAGTGGGAACAGAGGAGTTTTGAAAAATAGCTTCTGATGTCCCGAGTGCCACCTGAGGCAAGGTTGGGTCACCTCTGGGGCGCCTGTCTGAGGGTTGGTGGTTTGGGTTTGGGGCTCAGGCTGGGGAAAAGCGTGTGGAAGCCCTGGAGGCTGTAGGAACCTCCCACACACCCACCCACCATCCTCTGGCCTCCCAAACTCACACTCCAGGGAAGCCCTCTGTGCGGCCGGCATTGAATTGGAAACCTGTGAACGTTTCCAGTTCTGGGGTGGACGCTCACTGCAGGCCTCGGGAGAGGCCATGTGTGGCGTGCTCGACCCAGGGCTAAGCTGGATCTACCCGGTGCCTTCCCACTCGCTGTGACATGCCGACAGCTGTCCTGGGAGAGGGTGTGTGGGGTTGTCTTTGGTTGGCAGTTGTGGAAACTGAGGCACAGAGGGGCTTAGGAGCCTTCCACAGTGCTCAGGGTTGGAGGTTGAGTTCAGGGGCAATGTCAGCCCTGAGTTGAGTCCTGTGAGTGGAGAAAGTTCTGGAAAAGGGCGTCTGGGTGGGGTCTTAGAGGGTGCACGCTCCTCTCTGCCTCAGCTCCACCCCGTGCACTCTGTCCCCCCACGCGGCTTGCGATGACCCTTACCCTGCTCCTGCCCTCCTGCCGCCAGGAAAGAGGACTGAGTGCCCCGACCCGCTGCGCATGCCCTCCGGTCCTGCTGCTTCCTGTCCCGCTGGCTGGGACTGCCAGTCTCCTGATCCATCCGATCAGAGTCTGGGTGAGATCTTCCCACCCTGCCCAGCACCCCAGTTCCCAGGCCGTGCAGGGTGCTGGGGCTTCAGTGTGAGCCCTGGATGCAGACTGTCCCCAGACACTCCGGGGTCTGTCCCCTGACGTGGAGGAAGAGCTGTTGAAACGAACACAGCGGGAGGCGCGGGACACCAGGCTCTGGTCTCCTTTTCTGCATCCTCACACTTCTTCACGTTCCTGTACTTCCCTCTCGTCATTGCGGGGAGATGAACACGTGTGCCCCACGTGCAAGATGGAGAGACCGATGCTGGAGAGCAGAGCGGACTTCCGCAGGTCGGCCCAACCAGAGGGGCCTCTGCAGGACTGGCTGCTGGACAGGCTGACCCCAAGGCCGTCCCTGCTGGAGTGCCAGGCTGCACCTCCCTCCCACGCTCGGTGTCCCGCTTCCAGGCGCCAGCCCGGCCAGGTGTGACCCACTCCCTCTATGTGGCGCTCGCAGAGCCAACGTGCACCAGGCTCTGTACGGATCCTGGGTGCCCACTCCCGTTAGTCCGCTGCCACAGAGATGCTCCCCGTCGTGGACAAGAAGACGGCGCAGAGAGCTGGGGGCCACACGCACCTGGTGCCAGAACCCGAGCCCAGCCCGTCCGTGCCCGGGCACCGTCAGACACACCTGTCTGCTGGGCGCCTCCCACCCGCCTCGGCCGGGACTGAGCCTGTCCGAGGTTTCCCAGGCTGCCCCGGGGATGCCACCGATGCAGGAAAACACAGGAAGTTATCTTTGACTTTTATGGCCCCTTTTTCCCTATTAAAATGCTTAAAGCTGTAACTGTCATCATAAGGAGCTCATTTATCTTGAACAGAGTGTGGCCATAAACTATCCGGGGCTGGTGGAATAGCCCCTGAGATGATTGTTTCTGCTGCTATCGATAAATTCCGACACGGAGCAGAAAGGTCAGCCCCTGCCAGATAAACTGTCTCTTCAGCCTGTTAATTAAAGGTTTATAAGGACGTGGAAGAACGTGCTCTGGGCTAAGCCTTGGAGCGAATGGGGAACAGATACCTGGCGATGGGGGGATGGACAGGGGAGGAAGGGGGCTCTGGTGTTCCTGGAGGAAACCCGCAATTCCCGGAAACCTGCTCAGCAGCCTGTTTGATAAACTCCTTCCCAAAGGCTAGGACTTCAGGCTTTGGCTTAGGGAGTCAAAGCCTCCCTCCCTACCTCTCCTGCTCCCCTGGCACCCAGGACACCCTGCAGAGTGCTCCCTGAAGAGTCAGCGGGCACCCTGAGTCCCAGGCAGTGGCGTAAACGTGGAGTCAGCGAGTGGATGACCTTTATTCTGTGATCGTCCCACAGGTGTTCACTGTTTCCCCCGTGGCAGCTCAGGTTTCTTTCTTGCTCACCGAGTATTTGAGAGTGAGGTCAAAGTAAAGTTCCCCGTCTCCTTCATCCTCTGACTCACCCCAGCCTCGGGGGCTCTGCCCCTCCGGCCGCCTCTGCCCATGCCTCCCGATCGTGGTCCCCTCCCCCAAGTCCCCTCCCTGGTTGTGAATTTCTCAGTGCGTGGACAGAAGTCACCAGTGTGTCTCAGGTCAGGAGAGAGGGCTGAGCATCGACCTGCAATGAAGGCGTAGATGGACGGTGGCGTGTGTGAGACACACGGACACAGAGCGAAAGAGGAACCCAGAGAGGAATTAATATAGAAACACAGGACGCATGTGCCCAAGTGGACGCCAAATAATCAAATAGCTGGTGCAGTAACACTCAGAATCGGATGCACGGCAGCCCTCACGCCTTTACGTGCAGATATGCATGGACTGGAAAAACACACAGGTGGCGTGCAGCGCTCGCCTGGATAGCCTCTTCGGGGATCTTAGCCAGAAGGGAGTCCCCAGGGAAGGCAGCTTTGTGTCTGTTCTCTGGCTTCTGTGGGCGTTGGGCGTGGATTTGCCTTTGTGGTCCCGAGGCCCTGGGGTCTTCGAGCAGGAACCCCTGCTTCCAGGGGGCAGCACGGCCCCACCCGCGGATGGAGCCGAGTGCCCATGTGGGCCTTTTACGGCAGAACCTGCTGGAGGGACAGGCTGGTTTCTTCTCAGCCCACAGTCCCCAGGTTGGCAGAATCACCTGGGAGTTTATTTAATCAAATGGTGCTCCCTTTGTGCCTGCCGCTCACCTGTGCAGCTCTGGGCTGGGGCCCAGGGGTTGACAGCAGACAGACTCCACAGGTGATGCTGGATGCAATGGCGGGTCCAGGGGCAGCTGAGGGCACTGCCTTCTATGTGCATCCCTCTGCGAGAGGCGGGCAGAATCTTTAAGACACGGGCATTGGACAGGTCTTGCTACACCGTGCTGGAGAGGGAAAAACAGCACGGTGGATTGAGACGCTCCCTCATAGAGTGACCGTGTTTGCTTGGATGCTCTCTGCATTGCGTATAAAGCTCTATTCCAGCAAATGTCCACGGTGAATTTCCAGTTAAATGTGGATAATTTGGCTCCATGCAGAGAGGCAGGCAGCTGGCTGGAAGGACATGAACCTCAGAGCTTGTCCACTTGGGGCAGGTGGGAAATTCCAGAGGAGGGAGGGGACCACCCCATCATGACCAGGAGAAGCAGCTCTGTTGGTTGTGGAGCCTCTGTCATCTCTGGGGAAGGATGATACTCCTTCCAGGACAGAGAGCTTTAAGGGGGGAAATAGGGAGGGATTTTATTTTTAGCAGCTATATTGTATATATTAGAATAATATATATATTAGAATAATATATATATTAGAATATATATATTAGAATAATATATATATTAGAATATATATATTAGAATATATATATTAGAATAATACATACACTCAAGTGTTATATTTAAAAAGTGCAAGGTGTTTGGCATAGGCATCCGTCTGTGAGACCATCACTAGAATCAAGATAGAAAACACACCCTTGACCCTCAAAAGTTTCCCTAGGCCTGTGTAGTCCCTTCCTTTCATCCCCTATCTTGATACAGTCTCTAATCCCTTTAGATGAGTTTGCATTTCCTGGAATCTCATGTAAATGACATCATACAATAATATGTGCTCCCTTTTTTGACTGGCTCCTTCCGTTCAGCAAAACCACTTTGAGATGCATCCATGCTGTGCATATCAGTTGCTCAGTCCTCATTCCTTTTTCATTGCTGAGTAATATTCCTTTGGGTGGATATGCCACAGTTTGCTCATCTGTGGACCTGTTGTGGACCCGTTGATGAACATCTGGGCTGTTTCCAGTAGAGCTGCTGGGAATGTTCCTGAACAAGCCTCTGTATGGACATGTGCTTTCATTTTCCTTGAGTAATGTCTAGAGGCAGCATGTTTTAGTTGGGACTGCTGCAACAAAAACACCATCAACCTGGGGGCTTAAACAACAGACACGTATTTCTCAGAGTTCTGGAGGCTGCGAAGTCCAAGATCAAGGTGCTGGTTGATCTGGTTCGAGGTGCAGACCCTCTTCCTGATTTGCAGATGGATGTTACCTTTGTCCATTTCAGCTGCGAGAACAAAATGCCACAGACTGGGTGGTTATTGTACATAGAAACTTACTGGGACTTCCTTGGCAGTCCGGTGGTTAAGACTCTGCCCTTCCAGTGTGGGAGGCTTGTGTTCCATCCCTGGTCAGGGAAATAAGATCCCACATGCTACACAGTGCAGCCAAAACTGAAAAAAAAAAAAAAAGTGTTTCTTTGAATGAGTATTAAACTTCACCAAGTGTCTTTGAGACATCCAGTGGAGATGATATTAAAAAAAAAAAAAAAGAAGAAAACGCTTACTGCTCACAGTTCCAGAGGTTGGTAGCTGGAGAGCAGAGTGCCAACTTGGCCAGGTGAGGGCTTTTTCCGGCTGCAGACTTCTTGCCTGGAGGAAGGGGCTAGAGTTGCTGCAGCCTCTTTTATAGGCAGGAATCTCATTCATTTCATCAGGATTCCACCCTCCTGGCTGAAGCACCTCCCAAAGGCCTTGCCTTCTAACACCATCACTTCAAGCATTAGAATTCGAACAAATGAATTTTAAGGGGACCCTAATATTCAAAAGTCTTCCCTGGTGTCTCAGACGGTAAAGAATCCACCTGCAATTCAGGAGACAAAGATTCGATCCCTGGGTTGAGAGGATCCCTGGAGAAGGGAATGGCTACCCACTCCCATATTCTTGCCTGGAGAATCCCATGAACAGAGGAGCCTGCCAGGCTTCAGTCCATGGGGTCACAAATAGTCAGATACGACTGAGTGACTAACACTTTCACTTTCAACATTCAAACCACGGCAGACTCCTTGCTGTGTCCTCAGTTGGCAGAGACGGGAAGGAAACCCTCTCAAATCTGTCCTTATGAGGGCACTAATTCTGGAGTGCTTATCTAGACCATCTCTAATTCCTGATACTGAGGGGAGGGAAAGGGAAGGAAGCCTTTTAAAATGTTCTTATTTCAATTGTTATTTGCAGTTAGTTTTATGTTGTGACATCTGATTCAAGACTAGGTTTAGAAAAGAAGCTAGACCTCTTGCTGTGTCTGTCTGAGGGGCTTCCCAGTCGCTCAGAGGTAAAGAATCCGCCTGCCAATGCAGGAGATGCAGGGGGTGTGGGTTTGATCCCCGAGCTGGAAAGATCCCCTGGAGGAGGTGATCACGACCCTCTCCAGCATTTTTGCCTGGAGAATCCCATGGACAGAGGAGCCTGGAGGGCTGCAGTCTACGAGGTCTCATGACTCAGACATGACTAAGTGAGCATGCACAATCCCATCAAGAGGCCTCCACCTTCATGACCTGGTCACTCTCAAAGGCTGCATCTGTGAAAGCATCACACTGAGGATTAGTGTTTCGACACGCACGTTCCGGAGGACACCGACATTCAGTCCATAGCAATACACATATATTTAACTTTTTACAAAACTGTCAAACTGTTCCTTATACCAGTTTATGCTCCCAAGAGTGGCGGTCGGACTGCGTCCCGTCCTCACCAGCCCTGGGCTCGGCCAGCTCTTCTTATCGTCACCCTCTGAATGGGTGTGTAGTGGTATCTTACTATCGTTTAATTTGCATTTCTCTAATAACTCATGATATTTAGTATCTTTTCAGTAACTTATTTGCCATCAGCGTATCTTCTTTAGTGAACTGTTCTGTTCGAATCAGTTTTTAATTGGGTTGTTTTCTGATTAGTGCGTTTTGGCAGTTCTTTTATATATTCTGGGTACAAGTCTTTTTATCAGATAGGTGATTGGCAAAGTGTTATTTTTCCCTTTGGCCGTGACTCATTTTTCATTCTCTTAAAAACTGTCTTTCCAACTTCAGTTGTTTCTGAAGTTCAGTTGATTAATTTCTTCTTATGTGGCGTGTATCTTTGGTGTTGTATCCAAGACTCTGTGCCTGAACCACAGCCCCCAGATTTCCTCCCGTGTCTCGTCCCCACGCCCCGTCCCATCTGAGTGCTGCCCTCCGTTGTCTTCCAGGCTTTGGGAACCATCACTGCAGTGCCTGTCACTGGTCCTCAGGTCAGCTCCTTGCAGAGGTTGGCCGGGCAAGGAGCAGCAGTGCTACCTCAGGTAAGCAGCCTGCGGTGGGCCCTGGGGTGTCTGTCTGTCCACAGCCCCTCAGCACTGAGGTTTTAGGTGCAACCACAAGGGAGTCCCTTTCCTCTCTTGCCTCCTCTGCCCACCTTCCAGAGGAGATGTTTGGACTAGACCCCATTTTTTACACACTGAAGAACTGAGAAATCAGTTCAGTGGGTCATGACCAGGATTTTTTTTTTTAATGGAATAAACTGTGCTTGAGTAGAATAGAGCAGATGCATCGGAAACACTGTTTTGTGGGCAGAGTTTGTTTCCGGACTGGATCACGATGTAATGAAGACTTTCGAGTATGGGCCACGGTTAAGAAAGCGTGAGAAACTCTGGACGAGCAGGTGCCCTTGGGAGACGCTGGGCCAGGTGCCCCCGGCTCAGTCTGGGGCCCCCGAGACTGGGCTCAGCACTCTGGACCAGTCAACTGACCTCTAACCTTCCTGGGCGGAGTCTCCTCTTCTGCAGAGGGGGTGTTGCCAGTGCCTCCCTGGCCTTGAGGGCTGAATCGGGACACAAGAGCCTTTGTAGCTGGGCCAGGTCTGGAGCAGAAGCCTGCCGGTGGGGACTCAGCTTAGTGGGGCACCTGCTGCTGAGCTGCCAGCTGCCCAGGTGATGCCGGCTCCTGCCTGTCCTGGGGCTGCAGGCTGCACAGACGCCCTCAGCCGGAACCCAGTGAGGGGCAGGGGCCCAGGGCCCTCTTGTCCTCGTGGCAGCCCCTCTGAATGCCCATCTGTGCTGAATTCACCAGGATCCTGTCCCCAGCAGGCTCAGATTCCAGGAGGGGGAAGATGAGGAGTCAAGACGCTGTGAACCCAGAGTGACTGGCCTGAGTTAGAAGGCTTCCCGGGGTGCTGTGGGAATAGCACCTCATAGCCTGCCTGAGGGTCAGGGAGGGCTTCCTGGAGGAGGTGGTACCGGAAGCAGGTCCCCAGTCTCTACACCGCCGTCCCCTCTCCTCTAACACGGGGGTCTCTGAGCCAGGTCACGTCCCTGCCCTGCTCTGGAGTCTTCCCCAAGTCCTGGCTCTGCTCAGGACTGCTCTTCGGCCGGGCCTGTCAGCAACCCCCTGTGTGTCTGATCGTGTCCCCGACCCTCCCTTCCCCAGGTTAGGCCAAAGACTCTGATCCCAGACAGCCTCCCCGTCACCCCGGGCCGGGACCGGCCACCCAAGCAGCCCCCAACATTCCAGAAGGCCACCGTGGTCAGTATCAAGAACCCCAGCCCCGCGCTCCCCACCGCCAACAACACCGTGAGCCATGTGCCAGCGCCCGGCAGCCAGCCGCGGGCCCTGCCTGAGCCCGCCGCCGTCAGCTCTCCTCTGAGCGGCGCCGGGGTGGCCTACGCCATCATCTCCACCGCCCCCAGCAATGCCGCCGCCCTGGCCCCCAGCACCGCCGTGTCCGTGGTCAGCGACAGCGTCAAAGTCCAGCCCCTCCTCATCAGCGCCGACAACAAGGTGAGGGAGGGCAGGCTCCCCGCGGGCCAGGTGGAGCGGGGCTGGGCAGCGTGAGCGACCGGCTGGTGGAACGATCGAGTGGCCGAGTGAATGGATGGAGTGAGAGCAGAGGAGTGAATGGACAGTGAGACTGGACAAGTCGGTGAGGGAACGGATGGGGTGGGGCTATAAGTGAGTGGGTGAGCTGGTGGGAGGATAAATGGTGTACGAAAGAGGAATCAAGAGAATGAACCGGTGTGGGAAGAGTGGGGTGCAAAGGGAGTGAGTACGTGAGTGGAAGACTATGTGGCCAGGGACTTGCCAGGTGGTCAGGGGTTGAGACTCCTTGACTCTACCGCAGGGGACACAGGTTCGATCCCTGGTCAGAATCTAAGATCCTGTATGCCTTGCGGTGTGCACCCCCTCCCCCCAAAAAGGAAAAAAAAGACCGTGTGGCTGAATGAATCAGTACCCGTGGGAAAAGAACAATGCCTCGACGGATGAAGTATTTCATTCGTTGGAATAATTAACTAGCTAATAAATTGTGTGGCCGAGTGGGTGGCTGGAAGAGTCCCTGCTGATGGAGGGAGGGAGTCGAGGACTTTATAGGCCCCGGTTGCCCCCTCTGTGATGCCCCCCTCCTCATTCCTCTATGATCCTGCAATTCCAGGCCCCGTGCCTGAAGGGGGTGGACACATCTGACCCCCAGTTCTGCAGCCCTGCCCGTGGGGGCCCCTCCACCTCCCCCTCACCCCTCCACCCCATAGTCGCTGCCCGTGGGGCCCCTCCAGCCCCCCTCACCCCTCCACCCTGTAGTCCCTGCCCGCAGGGCCCCTCCAGCCTCCCACTCACCCCTCCATCCCGTAGTCCCTGCCCGCGGGGCCCCTCCAGCCTCCCCCTCACTCTCCACCCTGTAGTCCCTGCCCGAGGGGCCCCTCCAGCCTCCACCTCCCCCTCCACCCTGTAGTCCCTGCCCGCAGGGCCCCTCCAGCCTCCCACTCACCCCTCCATCCCGTAGTCCCTGCCCGCGGGGCCCCTCCAGCCCCCCTCACCCCTCCACCCTGTAGTCCCTGCCCGAGGGGCCCCTCCAGCCCCCCTCACCTGTCCACCCTGTAGTCCCTGCCTGCGGGGCCCCTCCAGCCTCCCCCTCACCCCTCCACCCTGTAGTCCCTGCCCGCGGAGCCCCTCCAGTCTCCACCTCACCCCTCCACCCCGTAGTCCCTGCCCGCGGGGCCCCTCCAGCGGCCCCTCACCCTCCACCCCATCTTCTAGGTCATCATCATTCAGTCTCAAGTGCAGCCGCAGCCCGAGAACACCGCAGAGTCGCAGGCGCCCACAGAGGAGCCGTCTCGGGGGGCTCAGGCCAGCAGCAAGAGGAAGGAAGAGCGGCCCTCGAGCCAGGAGAACCCCGAGGTGGGTGGCGGTGGTGTACGCGCCGCTGTAGGACGTGCCCCGAAGGGGCTGGGGCGGAGACTGGCCCCGGGAGCCGAGGTCCCGCTGTTGGCGTGCCCCAGACTTGCTGGCTGAGGGGCCGTGTGGGGCAGTGCTAAGCTCTGACCCTGGACCAGTCTGCCTGGCTTGGCCTCCCAGTCCGGGTGGGGCCCCACAGGCCTCCCAGTCCTGATGCTGGGTGAGGGGAGGGCATCACGTCCGTTTCCTCGTCTGTGAGATGGGAGGGGTGAGTCTGCCTTCCTGGCAGCGTTGTTGGGAGGATCTCACGGTCTGTGTCCACTGGGGTCCCGGAAGTGAGCCTGGGCGCTGCTGGCTGTTGCCTCGCACTCCCGAGCCCGGCTGTCCCCCCATCCCGTCCCCCTGTCCTCAGAACCCCCTGTCCAGGGCACAGTCCTCCTCTTGGCAGCACGTGACCCTGAGGCCGTCCTGCTCCTCCCTCCACCCCACTGTTCACTGAACGACTGAAGGCAGCCCAGGATGACCCTGCAGGCCCTAAAAGTCAGCTGTTTATTGAACTTTTAGTCACAGTAGGTGGTGTCCTTGTGTTCCTGCTGGCATCCTCAGCTGTCCTGGGCCAAAATCACCCCCTCTGGGCCTTTTTCCCTGTGACTGCCCCTACCTGGCCCCTGTTCCTCTCCCTACTGACTGTTTTGTCTTACAAGATCACCTTCAGAAACCATCTCCTCCAGGCAGCCTTCCCTGACCACCTACCACCAGCAGACCGCACCCCCCGCCCCGGGCTCCTCCAGCTCCCGTTGGTTCTGTTTATCAGAGCGCGGTCATCTGAAGAAGTCATTCAGCCATTCGTCCAGTCGCTTATTTGTCAATCACAGCTCAGCCTTTGCTGCAGGCCAGGCTCTGAGCTGAGGATGGGGACAGTGAGACGGCAGACGTAGCTAGTCCGAGCACGAGGACGCTCACTCCTACCGCCAGACACAGGCACGGCCATTCGGACTTGAATCTGGGTTAGAATAAATGGCAGGTGTCGTCAGAGAATTACAAATTCTGAGCTGTGGGAGATCCAGGAAGGAGAGCTTCCCGTGGTGCTGGTGGTAAACAACCCGCTTGCCAGTGCAGGAGAAATCAAGAACGGAGGGTGTGATCCCTGGGTCAGGAAGATCTCCTGGAGGAGGGCACGGCAACCCACTCCAGTATTCTTGCGTGGAGAATCCCGTGGACAGAGGAGCCTTTGCGGGCTACAGTCTGTGGGATCGCAAAGAGTCAGACACGACCGAAGCGACTTAACACACAGGGAGAGGGAGGAGGCCTTGGAGGGGAGGGGTGTGATCACGGGGATGGGAACGGAGAGGGTTTCAGGAGAAGGACGAGTGGCATGTCAGCTGGAGGACACTGCCCAGGCAGTCACGCGGACATGGGGAGAGGACTCGGCACGCCCGGAAGATTGGCCGGTCTCTGGACCCCGGGTAGCACGTGTGGGTGGAATTTCTAGGTGTTGTTCGTCAGTCACTCAGTCGTGTCCGACTCTTTGCGACCCCGTGGGCTGCAGCACGCCAGGCTTCCCTGTCCTTCACCATCTCCCGGAGTTTGCTCAAACTCGTCCAGGGTCAGTGATGCTACAGAGAACTTCTCAACATGGGGTTAAAGATAGACAGCGGAGGCTGGTTCTGGAAGACCCGGATGCAGGTGGCTAAGGGGGAGCTTCATTCCTTGGGTAGTAGGGAGCCATGGAATGTCTTTGAGCAGGAGAGTGACTTGGCTATTGTCCGCAGACACATCCAGAAAGCCTGTTGGCAGTTGGTAGAGTGGACTACTCACCAAGGTTGAGATGCGGCCAGTCTTCTCTCTGGCTTCAGGCCCAGTCTTGTCCCAAGAGAGACAGCCCATTCTATTTGGTGGTAATGAATGAGCACCCACGGTGTGCGAGGTGGGGCTGAGGGGCCAGCTCACAGGTCAAGCTCCCATGAGCACCCTTCTGTCCTCCGATGGGGTTCTCTGCACCCTTAATATTCAGGAAGGATTTCTGGGTGGCTTCTCTTTGTTCTTTCAAAGTATATCTTAGTCAATTATTGTGCGTTTATACAATTAGTATAATCACATCTAACTACATAATTAGCGTAAATACATGTAATGACTTAAATAGAACGTGCAGTCACAACACGCCCTGGTGTAAAAATCCTTATTGAAGTTGCTTTTAGAAGAAGGCTGGGAGCTGGTGTGTTGCATAGACGCAGGCTTCCCAGTGGCCTTTGAACCTGTTTGTGAAGAACCTAAGTCAAGAGCGCTTTAAGCCAGGGCAGCAGCTGCCCCAGAAATGTCCTTAGATGCACCAGTCGCGGACTCGGGGGGCCAGGGGTGGGCGTGGATTGGGGCTAAAGAGACGCTGACTGGGGCTGGTAAGGCTCAGGTGTGTGGTGGCTTCCGGTGGCTGTTGAGGTACCAGTGTCTGTACATCCACATACACACTTTCTTTGGAGCCCACGGCCAGGGAAACGAATAGCACAGAAAAGGCCAGGCTCTGACTGAAGAAGCCAGGGACTCTGGGACAGGATGGAATCCGCCGAGCCTGGGGCAGGAGCCAGGCTGCCTGTGAGATGAGCTGGGCTCGGGCACATGATGGGACAGCACCCACACAAGGCATCGAAGGGACCTGGGGCAGTAACACCCCGCTTCCCTGCCGAGCGACCCTCCATCACTAACTACACTTCCTCCCCTTCCTCTGCAAAGCGGATGGGGCAGAAATGACAGCATTCACTATACAGACGAGAAGATGGGCTCAGAGAGGTCGGTGTGTCTGCGGTCACCAGGCTGTGCGCTCAGCCGGGACAGACCCTGGTCGCCTGGCTCCTGCCCCAGGCTCGGCAGATTCCATCCTGTCCCAGAGTCCCTGCCTTCTTCAGGACAGAGCCTGGCCTTTTCTGTGCTATTCGTTTCCCTGGCCTCGGGCAGCATCTGACCAAGCTGGTCACTCTCAGATTAGTCTGTGCCCCATGGAACGGCAGCTAGAGTAGGAGTCCTGGCCCCATTCCAGCCTGGCCCCAGCCCCAGCCCCAGCCCTAGACATAGCCCCAGCCCTGGCCGCAACTCAGCCCCGGCCCTGGCCAAACCCCAGTCACAGCCACAGTCCCGGCCCTAGACACAGTCCCAGCCGGACCACCGTCCCGGCCACACCCCCAGCCCCAGCCCAGGCCACACCCCCGCTCACACCCCCAGCCTAGGCGACACCCACAGCCCCAGCCCAGGCCACACACACCCCCAGCCCTAGCCCAGGCCACACCCCCAGCCTAGGCCACACCCCCAGCCTCAGCCCAGGCCATACCCCAGCTCACACCCCCAGCCCTAGCCCAGGCCACACCCCCAGGTCACACCCCCAGCCTAGGCCACACCCCCAACCACAGCCCAGGCTACACCCCAACCACACCCCCAGCCTAGGCCACACCCCCAACCACACCCCCAGCCTAGGCCACACCCACATCCCGAGCCTAGGCCACACCCCCAACCACAGCCTAGGCCACACCCCCAGCCCCAGCCCAGGCCATGCCCCAGCCGAGGCCATACCCCAGCTCACAGCCCCAGCCTAGGCCACACCCCCAGCCCTAGCCCAGGCCACATCCCTAGCTCACACCCGCAACCACAGCCTAGGCCACACCCCCAGCCCCAGCCCAGGCCATGCCCCAGCCCAGGCCATACCCCAGCTCACAGCCCCAGCCTAGGCCACACCCCCAGCCCTAGCCCAGGCCACATCCCTAGCTCACACCCCCAACCACAGCCTAGGCCACGCCCCCAGCTCTAGCCCAGGCCACACCCCCAGCCACAGCTGGGCCACCTGTCTCGCAAGACCCATGCACACAGATGCTCCTTCCCTCTCTGCAGCCCTGCTGCCACAGCCCTTGTCCCTGCCTCCCCTCTGCCCAGGCTCCCAGCGCCTAGATGTTTCCCCTCTGCAGCTAGAAGGGTCTTCCTACAATTCACCAGAAATAACCAAGTCACCACCCTTTGTTTTTAAAAATGTTTTCCAGCTTTATCGAGATGTAGTTGGCATATAACCTTGCGTAAGTTTAAGGTTCACAATATAATGATTTGAGATATGTATATACTGCAACAGCAGCACCACAGGAATTGCAGTTAGCATATCCATGGTTATCCATTTTTGTATTATCCATTGTCACCTCCATGGTTGTTTATTTTTGTGTGATGAACACCTGCTTTTCAAATCTACTCTCAGCAGCCTTCACATTTACAGTATGGTACCACTGGCTGTAGCCACATGCTATACGTTATTTATCGCACAACTGGAAATTTGTAGTTTGTCATTACTGTCACAGCCCAGAGCAGCTAAGGAGACAGGATGACTCATGTCCTGTGGGATCCTGGAACAGCGAAAGAGCATTAGATAAAAACTAAGGAAACCCCAAATAGAAAAGCTGGGTTAATCCTTCTCTGTTGCCTTCCCTCAGAAAATCGCCTTCATGGTGGCGCTGGGCCTGGTGACGACAGAGCACTTGGAAGGTGAGGACCCCCGCAGTGGGGCTGGGCCTGGCTGCCGGGTGGGTGGGTCAGGTGGCTGACTGGGCATCAGACAGAAGCAGTGGGTCTCAGATTCCCGGTCAGATGTGACCCACCTTCCGCGAGGTCGGTGCTGAGTGCCTGGTTGTCATCACTGAGACCAAGGAGCCCACCCGCTCTCCCGGCTTGACTCTGCACAGAAACCTCTGTGTGTCAATGGATGGACTTTGTGGGTTCTCTGCCCCTCAGTTGGAGGCAGCACCGTGAAGTGATAAGATCGGGGTGCCCAGCTCTGTCATGACTGACGGCTCAAGCTTGGGCAAGTCACCCAGCTCCTCTGGGCCTTAGTTTCTCCATCTGTAAAATGGGATAATAGCCAACTCTTCCTCCTGGGGTTGTTGGCTAGAACCAAGAGGAGCAGCAGCCACCTCCCCTTCTGTCAAGTTGGCCTGTGGACTCATGTCCATCCCAGACCGGTCGGTGGAAATCAGCACATTGAACAGACACATCATCATGGCACTATAGGTGCCGTTAGACTTCACCGATGAGAGCAATTGCAGATGAGCTCTGTGCATCGTCACAGAATCTCAGGGCCTAGAAAGCATAGAACCAACCGTCTCGTGGCACGTGTGGGGAAGCAGAGGCCAGAGACGTTGATTCACTTGCTCAAGGTCACGCAACTAGCCACTATCAGGCCCAGGATGGCATCCATGTCTCCTGACTCATGACCCAGAGTGTTTTTCCACAATTCCAACCTCACTGCTAAAGACATTTTATAAAGTGAGAATACCCCTGCACCTCAGAGAGACCTGGATTCAGGAAGGAATTGAATACCCCGGCGCCCGAGGCTCGGACCAGCTCTCACCTCAGGTGAAGGTTGTCTCCAGGACAGCACGTGAAGCCGGGGGCGGGAAGGGCCTTGGCCAGACCACCCCATGCACGGCCGAGTCAAGCGTGCCCTGGAGGTGGGGCCAGGCCTTTCCACGTCCACCTCCCCTTGCGTTCCCTGGGTCTGATGCTCTCTGGAAGCAGCTGGGGTGTAGGTGGTGGGAAGGGACGGGGCCGGCCACTCAGATGCCCTGCTACATGGCCCTGGCCCTGGTGGGGGTGTCCCATGCAAGGACCCCTCCTCTCATGGCCCCCCTGCCTTCTTGGAAGCAGTTCTGTTCATGTCTGAATCCTCCTGCTTGAACCTGAGTGTAGGGAATCTGGCTGTGCATGGCGGCCTTTGAGAGCCATTTCTGCTCTGTCTTTGGAGCCGTGGAGGCAGCCTGGGGTGGTGGAACTGGCCCGAACAGTCGTGTCAGAAGTCCCGTGTTCAAGTCCTGGCCGTGCTGCTTAGAGCTGGGCGACCTTGGGCCAACTCCTTCCCCACTCGGAACCTCACTCTCTTCATCTACGACTTGAGGAAAGCCACTTCCTCGGACTTTGTAGGGTTGTCATGGCAACTGAGCTAAAAGCACTCTGCAAATCCACTTGTGATTGTTATAATTTGTGTGAACAGTCCTCATTTTACAAACTCTGCTCCCTCCTGCCCATGATACCCCAAATATTTTTTTTATTTGTGTTTATCTGCATCCTAACTTCTTCTGCAGAGGGTCTGAGGGGCCTTATGGGAAACACACAAATAATATTGGGACAGTATCAAAGGAGAAGTCAGATCCGAGAAACGAGGCTAGGATATAATGTCAAAACAGCTACAGAGAGAGAGGCAGGGCCCACCTGGCAGTCAAAGCAAAAGGGGGAAAAAATGGGAGGGAAAACCCAGATCTCGAACTGCAGGAGGCTCGCCACGCCAGGCCCCGTAGGGAGGACGGTGTTTGTTGTCGTGAGGGCAGGCTGGCTGAGCAGAGCAGGCACCTGCCTTCCCAGGAGCCCTCAGCCTCACTCTGAAGCTCAGTCTGGCCTCAGTCTGACCATCAGGCACCAGCTGTCCTAAGGTCCCAAGAGAGGCGTCCCCAGGCTGGAGGACGGCACGTGGGGCCGTGCCGAGAGTGGGTGCCTGGACTCTGGGTATCCCCCACCCTCCGCTCAGTCAGTGCTTCACCATGAGGCCAGCCCAGATGCTGGGCAGAGGGGCTGCAGGGCAGGAGGCAGTGCCCAGGGTTGGTAGAGGAAGCATCCAGGGTTCCCAGGGCAGGAAGACTCCCGTAACCACTGCATCTGGGCCTTTCCAGAGATCCAGAGCAAACGCCAGGAGCGAAAGCGGAGAAGCACAGCCAACCCCGCCTACAGCGGCCTCCTGGAGACAGAGGTGAGGGGCCCGCCAGCTGCACACGGGGCGAGGGGTGGGGGAGGCTCCGCGGGGCTAGCCTCCTCACCTGCCCCTCCTGATTAGAGCTCAGGGCATGGCAGTGAACAGCCCTGACCTCCTGGGTTCAGAATCTGGTGAGAGACAGAGGCAGAGGACCACCATGTCAGTGGGTTCTCAGGCGGGCTGCCCTGGGGCTGGGGCTGGAGGCAGGTCGCAGCCAGCTGCCTGATTCTTCGTCCCGCTGATCCGGCATGAGGTCTGGTCGCAGGCAGTGCTGGGCTCTGGTCCTCCTGGACCCCTTGGGCCCAACTGGAGCCCGGTGGGCTCAGCCCTAGCTCCTGACTCAAGAGAGGCCACAGAGAGGAGAGCCTGGGAGGGGCTGGGCCAAGCGAGGCTTGGGAGAGGGTTGGCTGGAGGACAAGAGGGAGAGACCGTGACTTCACTGAGTTCCCTCTGGGTGGAGACATGAGGCCAACAAGGAGAGACCCCGCCTGGGATGCCCACCTTCCCCTCCACCTAACCCCCTGAGCCCCAGTTCCGTCACATAGTGGCACCCCAGCTCTAAGACTGCTTCTTATGATGGGCAGCGTGCACTCCCCTCGGATAGCCGAAACTGGTCAAATAGGATGTGACAGTTAACTCCAAAGGAGGGAATGCCCCCTTCATCCAAATCCCATGCAACACACACACACCATCCCCCCACCCCCCGCCCCGAGGTTGGCTGCAGCCCCCTAGGAGGTGATGAGAGTCACCAAACGCCAGTCAGTGATGCCCTTTAAGGATGCAGCTCAGGGAGCACCCAGCCCCTCTCAGCTTCACATTCCCAGGGAGGAACTGAATCCAGAATAGGATCGCCTTGCCCGTGCACATCAGAGTCCAGAATTCTCGGCTAGAACCCAGATGTCATCTCCCAGAAGCCAGGTCTGCCAGGGCTGCAGATGCTCTGGGCTTTCCTGTGAAAAACGCCCTGGAATCTTGCCCTGAAAGGGAAGCCGTTTCATGAGGGCTCTGGAGTCGGGTGGCCCTCCTGAAGTGGAGCCAAGTCTGCAGAGCCCCAGGCCCTGGCACGTCGCGGAGGCCAGCGAGGCCCTGAGGGGCCCAGAGGAGGACAGGAAGATGCTGCGCTTGCTTTCCCCCAGGGAATTCTTGAGTCGGGGCCAGTTGTACCACATCTGCGGCTCACCAGCTGGACCTCACCGGGAGGGGACGCCCGTGGGTGCCCTGTGGGGAGAGCGCCCTGTGTCCCTGTCGCATGCTCCCAGCCCACCTGCCTGCCCTCACTGGTACCCTCCCGACTCCTGCTCAGAGCACACGCATGTTCACACGCGCTCACTTCCTCCCTGACTTTCTGAGCACTGGGCCCCGTTTGTGAGAGGGGCTGAGCTGTTCCTCCAGCTCCAGCCACAGAAACAACACGTCCTCTGTACAGGATGGGCACTGTTCTGTTGGTTGCGCTCGCGATGGATGTGCCCCCTGCTCTGGGGGCCAGGCCATACCCTCGTCTCCGATGTCTGTGGCCTTGACCAGAAATGACCTGATTAGCGAATCAGGAGCTGATGCAAAGCCCTGTGACCTTGAGCCCTGACAACATGTAGTTCGTGGGTCTCTCTCGACCCTGAACATGGCCCAAACACGTTGAGGGAGACGGGTTTACAACCCGTCATTCAAGTCTATAGCCGTTGTCTTGCCACAGCCAAAGCCACCTTGAACCACCAGGGTCTGAACCCATGTGGCCTGTAGTTGCTAAAGCCCAGGACTAAAGTCACCTTCTGGAATGTACTGGAAACTTCTTCATTTACACGTGATGAGCCAAGGGTCACTGTTGGTTGTTAGGTTCCTGAACCTCATGCTAAGAAGTGGGGTTTGGGGAGTCAGTCCCTAATATGCCTCGTTTCCCACCTGAGCCCAGAAGCTGCTGAGAAAGAAGACTTAGGAGGCAGACAGATGGACAGCCAGATGCCTGCTTTGTTACTGATTTGCCCCACCTGGACACCTCTAGCCATCCTTCCTGAAAGAAGCAGGCGTGCCCACAGGAGCCACAATGGGGCTGAGCCATTGCGGCTGTCGGGCAGAGCCTTTGCTGGCTTTTGCTCTGGCTGACCTGCCTCTCCCCTCCCCCATGCCCACATCTGTCCCCATTTCTGCCCCTGGTCTTGGGTGTCCAGCTGGAGTCCAGAGCCCAAGGTGGGGACCCCGTCCCGGGTGAGTCCTGGGCTGGGTCTGGGTCAACCTAGGAGGGCCCCCTGTGATTCGGTTTGATTTTCTGTCTCTGCAGAGGAAGCGACTGGCATCCAACTATCTCAACACACCCCTGTTCCTCACAGCAAGAGGTAAGCGCTTCTCCTGCAGGGCTGCTGTGGGGCTGGGCTAGGCCATACCTTGCTGCCCTGGCTGCCGCCCGGCTACCCAGCCTGCCCCGTCTGCAGCCGCAGCCGGACAGCTGCTCTCGTGGGCAGCGCGTCACGGCTCCCTGGGCCCTCTGTGCCCCGCTGCCCTCACCCTCACCTGTCACGTGACCTCCCTGAGCCTCGGGTTGCTGGTCTGTATAAAACCGGCCCGTGACAGTGCCGGCCTCTCCGAGCTGGGCCAGGGACAACAGGGTGAACGTGCCAGCTCTGTGTAACTGTTGAGTGCAGTGCACACACAGGAGCTGTTCTTCCCACTAGACTATATAATTTCCAGAAATTAGAAGGAAAACTATTTTTGTGATCATTAAATTATGTGGTTTGGCCATCCCTCGCTGGAATGGAAGTGGGTTATGGTTGAAAATGAGTTGACAGTGAGCCACTTTGAGGGATCCCTGGAACAATGTTTTCTCCACTGGACAGCTCGCTGCTGCCATGTTCCTCAGGGAGCTTAGGGGCCATGATGAACCTCTTTTTTGATGGGTTCTGGCCATGACCAGGGCAGAGATGTTTACTTCTATGATACCCTGGGTGAAGACCCAGGAGTTGGTGGGGCCTGAGATACTACCAGCATGCCCCTGGTGAGGATCCAGGAGTCACTAGGGCCTGAGATACTCCCAGAATGCCCTGAGGACCCAGGAGTCACTAGGGCCTGAGATACTCCCAGCATGCCCCTGGTGAGGACCCAGGAGTCACTGGGGCCTGAGATACTCCCAGCATGCCCCTGGTGAGGATCCAGGAGTCACTAGGGCCTGAGATACTCCCAGAATGCCCTGAGGACCCAGGAGTCACTAGGGCCTGAGATACTCCCAGCATGCCCCTGGTGAGGACCCAGGAGTCACTGGGGCCTGAGATACTCCCAGCATGCCCCTGGTGAAGACCCAGGAGTCACTAGGGCCTGTGATACTCCCAGCATGCCCTGAGGACCCAGGAGTCACTGGAGCCTGAGATACTCCCAGCATGACCCAGGTGAGGACCCAGGAGTCACTGGGGCCTGAGATACTCCCAGTATTCCCCTGGTGAGGATTCAGGAGTCACTAGGGCCTGTGATACTCCCAGAATGCCCTGAGGACCCAGAAGTCACTGGAGCCTGAGATACTCCCACCATGACCCGGGTGAGGACCCAGGAGTCACTGGGGCTTGAGATACTCCCAGCATACCCCTGGTGAGGACCCAAGAGTCATTGGGACCTGAGATACTCCCAGCATGCCCCGGGTGAGGACCCAGGAGTCACTGGGACCTGAGACACTCCCTTCCACCCTGGGCCTTGTGGACTCTAGTCCTGATCAGTGCTCCCCTTGGCCACTAACTTGTTCTCCGCCCTTCTTCCCTGTGCTAGCCAATGAGGACCCCTGCTGGAAGGTATGTGTCCCTTGGTCTTCACACCTGGGTGGGTGGGACATGCTTTGCACAGAGTCCAGGTAGGGTCACTCCTGGCAAGGGGCTGGGGCCCCTTGGCCTGCTGCTGTGAGATGGAGCAGAGGGCCTTGGGCTCCACGCTCGGTGCTGAGGGCTTTGTACAGCACCAGTCCACTTTCCAGCCTGTCCCACAGAGTTGGGCAAAACCACAGGGCTCAGCCCACAGTTCAAGCAGGAGCCCTCCAGACACAGGGACCCCTGGAGCCGTGACAGCCTGTGTAGAAGCAGCTGATGCTGAGTGCCAGGGCGTTGTCTGGCCTCACAGTGTGACCTTGGGCAGAGTTGGCCCTCTCTGGGTCTCATTCCCCACCTCATTAGGGACTGGACTCGGGTCTCAGGGTCCCACCCCACACACCTACATTTCCATGACCTTGTGAAACCCCACCCAGCATGCAAACACTACGTCCCTGCTTCCCAGGATGCTTGTTGGTCACAGCCTTACTTGTGGGCATGTCTTCAGGGTTTATTCAGTGTTTTTCTTTACTCAGTTTCAGACCTAATTCTAAGTTTCCAGTCCCTTCATGCCACAGTCAAGCCACTAAAAAGCAACGTGTGATGATATTTCCATTAGACCGTGTTCTTTGCAGCCCTAACCGTGTGGTGTCGCAAGTCTGTGCCAGCAGGGGTAGCGTTTGTCCACAGCCACCCTGTGCCTGGCCAGCTGGGGCATGGGGACAGGAGGTGCCTTGAGCCTGAGTCCTGCTGCGTGGAGCCCACAGGCCTTGGGGGGCCTTGGCTTTGAGGCAGGAGACCGGGAGGCTCCTCTTCCTGGTTTGCAGGCCCGCGCTCACTTCATTATCCCCCGTCCTCGGGGCTTAGTCCTGTCTCCCAGAGCTGCTGAAAACCTTGGCGGAAGAGCTGGGTCCCAGGCAGGTTGAGGTGGCAGCTGCCTGCCCCCCGCCCCTGCTCCCAGCCGCCTGACCTGCCTCCCACTGTCCTGTCTCTTCCAGAATGAGATCACCCACGATGAGCTCTGTGCTGCCTGCAAGCGAGGGGCCAACCTGCAGCCGTGCGGCACGTGCCCAGGGGCCTACCACCTCAGCTGCCTGGACCCGCCCCTCAAAACAGCACCCAAGGGCATGTGGGTGTGCCCCAAATGCCAGCAGAAGGTATGGGAGGCTGTGTCTGTGTGTGGGTGACCCAACCCTCACCTTCACCATCTCCCTGAACTGCAGGGCCCTCACTCACTGGGCACAACATCTGAGGCTTCTCAAACCGTCCCTGCTTCCTGGGTCATCCCCACCGTGAGCAGAGATGGGGAGCGCCAGGCTGGGGCGGGGTGAGAGGCAGAGGGGCTGGGTGGAGAACTAGGCTTTGCAACCTCAGCACAACTGACCTTTGGAACAGGATAATCTGTTGGGGGGTGCTGTCCTGTGCCCTGTAGGGTGTTCAGTGGTGTCCCTGGCCTCCACCCAGTAGATGCCAATCACAGCCCCCATCGTGGCCATGTCAGACACCGCCAGTTGAGGACCATGGGTGTGGAGCAGAGGTGTCCCTCTGCAGCTGATTTAGCGATTCCAGCTTAGTGTAGTAATAACACAAACCACATAAAATAGCACCAGTTAACACGTTAGAAAGTCGCTCATTCGTGTCCGACTCTTTGCGACCCCATGGACTATACAGCCTGTGGAATTCTCCAAGTCAGGATACTGGAGTGGGTAGCTTTTCCCTTTTCCAGGGAATCTTCCCAACCCAGGGATCAAACGCAGGTCTCCCACATCGCAGGCGGATTCTTCACCAGCTGAGCCACAAGGGAAACCCAGTTCTCACTGATAGCAACATGCAGATGAAAAACCATCAAATTAGCAAAAATGATAACATTCCCTTCTGGCAATGATGTGGTGAAATGAGCACTCTTAGACGTTACCTTGAAACTGTGTACACCTTTTAAACCCGGTGTCTTGCTTTGAGTAGTAGAACCTACAGAATAGTTCAATACAGGTAAAGTTCTGTGCAGAAGGAAGTCCCTCAGCTTTTCTTTATAAAAGGGAAGAAAATAGGAACACCTGGCTTCCCCATAAAGAGTTGGTGAAATAGATTCCGGCACTTTACTCAGTGAGAGATTATGGGGTCACTGAAAATGATTTTTTTTAAAGGAATTTGGAATTCTTTGGGACTTGTTCACTATGTGGGATTACGTTTTTAAAAACTAAAAATTAAAAAAAGAAAACAGGTTTTGTAGCTGCTGTTTAGTTTGACCATCAGCCATCTGACTGAGAAAAGCAGGGTGCAGAACAGAAAACCTGGGTGAAAATACTTGCAAGTGTTAATATCGTGTGTGGCTGGGTGGTGGGACGTTTCAGTGCTATTCTATAGAATGTGTTACTTGTAAAATCATTGGGGAATCCTCTTCATTTCAGTGAGGAAGACCTTTACTGCCGTGGGGAGTCCTCTTTATTTTAGGAAACACTGAGTTCCCATCGTACCGGGTTTTGTGGGGACCTGAGGGGAGGGGCGTGCCCGCCCAGAGAACCCGTGCCCGTGCCCCTGTCTCCCTGTCCTCCCACCCCGGGTTCCTCAGCCGGAGCATGGCAGGCCCTGGGCTGCCCGCTGGCTCAGTCCCCCATCTTCCCTCCAGGCCTTAAAGAAAGACGGAGGTGTGCCCTGGACCGGGATGCTGGCCATCGTGCATTCCTACGTCACCCACAAGACAGGTGAGACATCGGGGCAACTGGGAAGAGGCAGCGACACCCTTCTGTTCAACCCCGCCCTCGGACTGCTGGACTCACTTTGGGCCCAGCAGAGGCTGTTCTGATCCAAAGCTCTGAAAAGAGGGAGCCTGGGACTAATCCTGAGTGCAGGGCAGTTACTGCGGAGGTGGAATTTCAGCCCCTGAGCATCTGGCAAGAGCCTCTGGCTCCTGCAGGAGAATGTGGCCAGAGTGACCCCTAGGGATGGACCTAGGATCCTTCTTGCCCCTCCTGCTCAGCCGCGGCCCAGCTCCGGCTTACCTGCCATTCCCGGTGGGGCCTGGGGCCCAGGCCCTCTCCTAGTCCTTCCTCTCTCCTAGTCAAAGAAGAGGAGAAGCAGAAGCTGCTGCAGCGGGGCAGTGAGCTGCAGAGCGAGCACCAGCAACTGCAGGAGCGAGACCGGCGCCTGGCCTCGGCGGTGCAGGTGTGCGGGGCGGGCGGGGCCTGCCGGGGGCCATGGGGTGTCGCAGATCAAAGTGTTACTGTCTGGTCACTGACGCCCCAGAAGGGGGCGGACTCGGCAGGTGGAGAGGGCAGCTCTGTGGCTAAGTAGCACATAGTTACCAAGCCGTCGGACATCTGGCTCTGCCCCTTCTCAGCTCTGTGACCTCAGCAAGGCCCTATCTCTGAACCTCAGTTTCTTCTTGTATAAAGGGAACATGATGGTTTCTTCTCTGTAGAATGGTGGTAAATGGTGGTGGTGATGGTGGTGGTGATGGTGATAATGGTGATGGTGGTGGTGGTGATGGTGGTGATGCTGGTGGTGATGGTGGTGGTGATGGTGGTGGTGATGGTGGTGGTGGTGATGGTGGTGGTGATGGTGGTGATGGTGGTGATGATGGTGGTGATGGTGGTGGTGATGGTGGTGGTGATGCTGGTGGTGATGGTGGTGGTGGTGATGGTGGTGATGCTGGTGGTGGTGATGCTGGTGATGATGGTGATGATGGTGGTGATGGTGGTGGTGATGGTGGTGGTGATGGTGGTGGTGATGGCGGTGGTGGTGTTGATGGTGGTGATGGTGATGAATTTGGTGGTGATGATGGTGACAGCAGTGTCAGGACCTGGTAAAAACTTCTTAAATGTCGTATTTCATTTAATCCTCTCAATAACTCTATGAAGAGGCCCTGTGATTATTCCTATCTTGGAGTTTTGGACATAGTCTCAGGAAGTTGAAGTTATTTGCCCAAGCAGCAAATGATTCAAATTCTAACTTGAGGCGTCAGTCCCTAACCACTTTACTGTGATGCCATGAAACCTAAAAGGCTAGAAAAAGCCATGAACACAGCAGGCAAGAGAAAGAGCAGAGAACCGGCCAGCAAGCTCAAGGTCTTTCCGAGGGGCTGCAGTTGAGCCAGAGCAGACTCCGAGCTTCCTCCAGCAGGAGGAGGGAACGGTGTGGTCAGCTGGGAGCCCCCAACCACAAGGGAGCACACTCCCACATCACTGCACACATAGCAGTTCCAGCCCTGAATCTTAAACCAACTTCTCCTGTGGATCTGACTGCCATTGTATTCCGTTTTTTGCTTCTGGCTGGTGTGTGATGCCCTCTTCCTGGTTTCTTTCAGCCTCTGCGAGGGAAGGGAGGGACTTTAGGAGAAGGGGCTTCCCTGGGTGGCATGCATTGCTAAATGCTGAGACCTTTCTCTCTGACACCTTCCCCGAACAGAAATGCCTGGAGCTCAAGACGAGCCTGCTAGCCCGGCAGAGGGGCACCCAGTCGTCCTTGGACCGCCTGCGGGCTCTCCTTAGACTGATTCAGGGTGATCAGAGGCTCCAGGTCACCATGACGACCACCAGCCCCGCCCCACTGCTGGCAGGGCCCTGGACCAAGCCCTCAGCAGCAGCCATGCACTCTGCCCTCCAGCACCCCCAGGGGCACAACTGACCCCTGAGGGACCGGTCTTCACAGCCGTGGAAAGTCACTGGGACCCTGCTCGCGAGACCTGCGGGTTCTGTCAGCCTTAATTCATACACACTATGAATTTCAGACAAACCAGAGACAGGAAAGAAGGGAGGAGGAGCTGAATGAGACTCCTGGAGCCAGGACTCTGGGGATGGAGTCCTGCCCGCTTCCGGTCAGACAGGACGCCCAGAATCCAGCTGGGGGCGCACAGTCAGCTCCCCGCTGCTGGGGGCTTGTCCAGGCCTCGGGTTTCTGGGCACAGCTGTCTCCTCGGCCTCGAGTCAGCCCCGCTCCCGACAGAAGGGCCGAGGCGCCCCCACGTGCTTGCAGGAGGGGCGCCGGGGACACGACGTAGCTGAGTAGTAGAGCTAGTTGGAGCGAGAGGTGGTAGACTCTAGGTAGACTCCGCCGCCCGTCTGCCCTCACGGGCCGCCCGGCGCGCGCCAGGCCTTCCAGACGCCCCCACATCAGTGTTACTAGCGTTCAGAGTTGCAGCTGTTTAACTTGAAGGACGCCCCGAGGGGTCAGACGCTGCTGCCGGCGGGCCTCTGCCTGGCCCCTGATCTCGGGGGGCGCCCTCACCACGCGCCTCCTCCCCGCCTCTGCTGACGTTTTGGATTCCTCTTGCCCTCGGTGTCTTTTTCTCACGGAGTTTCTGGGCGAGGTGGAGCTGCAGCCATGCTGGGGAGGCGTTTGGCAGGTTTTCCATCTGGGGTTGAATCGTTCAACCCAACGACCGAAGCCTTTTCTTTTCTCCTTTCGAAGAGCCGATAAAGTATTCCATTCCTCTTTTCTTGCCAGTACAGACACTATGCCAAAAAATAACTTTACATTTTTGTATGGCGTTTTTATTGTGAGATGATTTAATGTGAAGGGGACTTGGTGACTTTGCTTCCCGCTCACCGGAGTCTCCGCTGCCAGGGATGAACAGGAGCCCCCTCAGGCGGAGGGGGAGGCTGCCAAACTGGAGGGACCCAGAGCGGCTTTTAAGAAGTGGGGGGAGGGGGGAGGGAGAGACCAGTGGCCTCGGGAGACTGGAGGGTCCCTCTTCTTGCAGTCTCCCCAAAAGTGGAGGAAGGGCGCCCGCCATCGTCAAAGGGCTCCTGCGTCTGGGGTGGGCTGTGCAGGCTTGTCAAGCCTTGCGGCTTCTCCAGGCCCCGAGGGACTTAGAACTTAGCACAATAGGATGAGCATCTGGGAGCCACGGGGCTCCCACCCCCAGCATATCACATGGTGCCGATCGCAGTGCACACGTGTGCGTGCACACACGTGGCCCCAGACACGCGCACACGCACGCAGGATGCCAGCTGCACAGCCAGGGGGCTGGCCGGTGCCCCACACGGTCCGCTCACGGCCCCTCCTACCATTCCCATGATTCCGGGAAAACTGTGCTGTACGATACAGATCTATTTTAATACACTTAACACTGGGTTGAACAAGATTTTTATATTCTTTTATTGATGAACAAAGTGAACTGTGAGACACACGTCTTATATATTGGTTACTCTAGATGCCAATTATACATTACCACGTGGCTTGAGATGTAAATGTCTTCAGGTTCCTTTTTTTTTTTTTTTCCAGTTGGTTGGTTTTTCTTCTCGGATGGATTGAATTATGTTTTTGAAAAAATTGTTAATGGGAGGATGTGAAAGGTTGGACCCGGGAGGGGTAGCTGCTGGTGTGTCTTGAGACTTAGTTTTCTTTGGACCAGGGAGGACCGTCCGATGGCTAGTGAGGATAGAGAAACCGTGTTTGTCTTGAATATCCCGATGTAGTTTCCTTCTGTACGATGCATTAAACTCGATGGATGGTTTCAGAGCCCTGTGGTTTGTTTCCTTGCCTTCAACAGAGAGGCCTCGGGGAGCACGGGGTTGGGGGGCAGGGAGGTGGGGATTGGAGGGGGTAAAGGTCAGGGTCCTGCCCTCAGCCCACCTCATGGGAAGGAGGGAAGAGAGAACCCTGGGCAGGGCTACCACACACAGATCCCCCAACCCCAGGGGGTGCAGGCACCCCTTTTAGGGCCAGGATTGACAATCGAAAGTAACAGAAGCCCAGAGCAGGCTCTGTGTGGAGCCAGGGGCCACGTGCACACTGTTCCCCCCCCCCCCCACTCCCCTCCTCCTCTCAGGATCCACAGGACTGCTGTCTCTGCCTCCTGGGCAGCATGGCCCCAGGGTCCCACAACTGCCCTGGGTCTTAGTCACACTGGGAAGCCAGACCGCCTGCATCCTTGCTCCAGATGTGATGTAGAGGCCTCTGGTTGGTCCAGCTGGGTAAGGAGCCCATCAACGGACAGTCAGCTGTGGCCAGAGAATGGAGTCCCCAGCGGGGTCTGCTGCAGCCAGAGGCTTCTGCTCCCCGCCCCCACCCGCTCCCCTGCCCGGGCCCAGACCGGTCAGATGACTTTGGCTCTGCTTTGGGGCAATCTCTGAACACTGCGCGTGGGTCCGTGTTGCGGCCCCCACTCCTCCTGTGTTCTCACGGGCCTCGCCTCACCTCCTGGCTTTCCGTGTATCTGTGCTGGTATCTCCCCAGCCTTCGTCTCCAGCCCAGACCTCTGCCGTGGACTCCCGCTGCCCACGGCCAGCCCCAGCGGGCATCTCGGACGGCCTGGTCTCCGCTGTCCAGGTCGTCTGCCAGGACAGCTGACGTCTCAGAGGCCAGCCCCTCCGTCCCGGGGAGCTCAGCCTCCTAGTGACGGGGGCTGGCCCTCCACTGCGGTCAGTGGCCACCTGTCAGGTGCGCTTCCCAAATTGCAGCAGAATGTGCTGATTAACACTTTGCCCCCCACGCCGCCGCCTCGGTCTCACCGTCCGCAGCCTGGACCACCGCCAGCACCGCCTCTGCACAGTCACCTCCTCCATCCCGCGTGGCTGGCGCGACAGCACCTCCGTTAGACCCCGGCTTTCCCTCCTCGCTCAGCAAAAGCTCAAGTCCTCAAGGCTGCAGGTCCCGCCTCCTCCAGCCCCTTCGGTGTCCCCTCCCACTCCCCTCCACTTCCACGGCTCTGTTCTGGCCACGTGGCCTCTGTTCACCGCCTGGAACCCACGGGGCCTGCTCCTGCCTCAGGGCCTTTGCACATGCGGTGTGCTCACCTGTGTGCCCCTTCCCCCCGCCGTCTCCCTGAGTAGCTCCCCCACTTGGGGACTTGACCACAGTCCCCTCTCAGGACAGCCATCCCCAGGTTCCCTGACCAAGACCCAGCATTTCCTCCCCTTCCTGGGTCTGACTCGGGACGTTCCTGACCTGCCGTGAGTCACCTTCCTGTGGTTTTGTCCGCTTCTCGGAGGCAGGGAGCTCGGAGGCTGGATGTCCAAGATGAAGGGCTGGTTCCTCCTGAGGCTGCGGGACAGACTGCTTCCGGCCGCCGTAGACGCATCACCCGTCCCCTGCTCCGCCTGACACTTCTCCTTGTGGGTGTCTGTCCACATCATCCTTTTTCATCAGGACAAGTTGTACAGGATGAGGCTCCACCCCAGTGGTCACACATAAACTGTGTCATCCTACTTCTGAATCAGGTCACATTCACAGATACTGGAGGGCTAGGGACTTCAGCGTCTTTTGTGGGGGACACAACCCATAACAGACACCTTCCACGGGTCCTCTGAGATCTGCTTCTCAGAGGTTTCTCCCCGCAGGACCAGCCAGGGCTGCCCCCCTGGCCTCATCTACCCCCTCACAGCCCACGTAGTGGCGTCCTGCCCAAGACCCCGTTCTCCGATGCCCAACTGTGTGCCTGCCCCACCTGGCTCCTTCCTGGGACCTGCTCTGACACGTCAGCCCCTCCCAGGGGACTTGAAGTGCCAGGACCTAAAGGGGGACACACCCAGGTCTCACAGCCAGCAGGTGGCTTTATTCCAGTCCGTGGTTCCCGGACACTCTGCCTCTCTGGACGCTGGACACTGGTCACGTGGGGCCCGAGTGGATGGCTGGAAGCTGCCCCAACCTAATTGCAGGCACCTGCACTCCGGACCTGGCTAGCTGGCCAGTCGGGGGCTGCAGATGGCGACCTGGCCCCCGGGTGACTTCACCGAGCATGAGGGGACAGATGAAGGGGCACAGGCTGGCCAAGTGCTTCTGACCACACACTGCCCCTCCCCGCACTTTCAGCCCAGACTGCAGGTCCCATGGTGGTGGGCAGCGCTCCTTAAACTAGACTCTGCTGTGCCCCCACCCATCTCCCAGACGCCCGGGGCTCCCCGAGAACAGCGCCTGAAGGGTCTGGTGATGCTGCTCGGGAGTTCTTGGTCCCCACCTCGATGTCCTGCCCTCCCCTGTGCAGCAGCTCAGGGTGTGGCTGGGGGGCTCCCCAGGTACACCCCAGGGAGAAGTCTGAGCAGGAGGTGGCTGCAATCTAAGACTGTGAGACCACCCTGCCGGGCCACCCCAGCCTCAGCCTGTCCTGCTTCGGGCGGCTGCTGCTCACCCTGCCCTCACCCCCTGCCTCTGGTCCCCCCGGGAGGACCCCACACCAGGCCACAGAGAGAGCTAGGTGCTGGCCATGGCTTCTGCTACCCTCACTGGCTACCTCTTGCTTGGCGAGGCCCCAGCACCCACTCCAAGAATCCCTGGTTTCCAGACAGAACGGAAGGACTCCCACCTACCCGCAGGCAGCTCTGATCGGGTCCCTGTTGTCGTCGGTGGCAGAGACCCACTGGTTCCAGTAGCATCAGGCAGGTCCCTGCGGGATTGGGCAGCCTGGCGGGGGAAGGCTGGCCCCAGGAGGGTGTGTGTAAAGGTGCTTCCACCCCCAGCTTCCCCCACAACACGGGGTTAAGTCAGAAGGAGGAGGGGTCCCCGCCACCTCCACTGCGGGGGCTCGAGGTGGAGGCATTGCCCAGAAAGCGGGGGGCAGGGGCAGCCTGGGGTGGGCCACCTCTGGAAGCATGGCACTGGTGTCAGAGCAGGCTCGCATCAGCCCCAGAGAATCACTGTGTGCATCACTTCCAAATCCACGGTCACTGACTTCACGTTTATTTCTTGACCTCGCTATGTGGCACGCGGGATCCTGGTTCCCCAACCAGGATTAGAATTTGCACCTTCTGCAGAGGAAGCGCAGAGTTCTAAACACTGGACGGCCAGGGAAGTTCCTCAAATAAAAAAATAATGAAAGTTCCTGTATCATCACCTCCATTCTCCTCTTAAACATCACCAATGGGCTTCTTTTTCTTTTCTGTTTGTAAAAAATAGTTTTAAATACTGTATTTCACTCTTACGGAATTTCCCTGTTTTTAAAGATTTTTATTTTTGTTTTTCAGTGTGATTTCCTCTCTTTTCATTTACTTTAAGCATTTTTTCCTTTATGAACTTGAAGGTGTGTATAATAGCTGCTTTAACATCCTTGACTGCTATTTCAACACCTGCATTATTTTAAGGTTGGTCTCCATTGATTGTTTTTTGAGGTGGCGCTAGTGGTAAAGAACCCTCCTGCCAATGCAGGAGACATAAGATACGTGGGTTCGATCCCTGGGTCAGGAAGATCCCCTGGAAGAGGGCATGGCAACCCACTCAGGTATTCTTGCCTGGAGAATCCCATGGACAGAGGAGACTGGCGGGCTACAGTCCATGGGGGTCACAAAGAGTCAGACACGACTGAAGTGACTTACCGTGCACACATCATTGTTTAATTTAGACTAGACTGCATTTTCTGTTTCATTGTATGATGAATAATTTTTAATTACATCTTGGATGTTGTGGATATTATGTTGTAGAGACTCTGGGTTCTGTTATAGTCCTTTGAAGAGTGCTGGTTTTTGCTTGCTTTAGCAGGCATTGAACTGGGCCCTAACTGCAAACTCAGTTGGTGGCTCAAACCCCAGTTCAGTTCTTTTATCATTAGCTGGTGTCTATCCTACATTTGTGACTCAGCGATCAGGTAGAACTTTAAACAGGGTTTAAATGGTCAAAATACAGACTCTCCCTGTCTGGCTCTCTCCTGTCCAGAATTCCCTACCCACCTTCTAGTGACTGTCCCAAATGCTAACCTCTGCTCTTTGAGCCAAACAGACCGCTGTTTCCTATCGTCAATGTAGCCATTCTAACGGAATTGCCGACTTTGGCCCAGATCAGATTAAACGCCACGTAAAGGACCCTCGTCTCGGGCCATCCCTTTCCAAGTGTGTCCCTCCCTCCAGCCCATCCTCACTCGTTCCCCAGGGCCTGTACATTGTCGATCTTCTCTCTGCTTACCCATGTCCTTTTGTATTTTGTCTAGAGTTTACAGACGTTGTTGTGGAAAAGTCAAGTCCCAAGAGAGTTATTCAGCCATACTGGAAGCAGAGCACTTATTTATACTGAGTCCTTAGAAAAGCTTGTATGTATGTGTGTGCCCAGTGGCTCGGTCGTGTCTAGCCCTCTGTGGCTCCATGGACCACCGGGTTCAGCCCACCAGGTTCCTCTGTCCATGGAGATTTTCCAGGCAAGGATGCTGGAGTGGGTCCCCATGTCGTCTTCCTGGGGATCTGCCCGACCCAAGGATCGAACCCTCGTCTCTTGTATCTCCTGCTTCGGCAGGTGGATTCTTTACCGCTGAGCCACCTGGGAAGCCCCTTAGAAAAACTTAGACTGAAGTAAAAGTTAAAGACCACCTTCCTACTCAGTGTTTTAAAAACTCCTTTGGGACTTGTCTGGTGGTCTGGTGGTTAAGAATCTGCCTGCCAACGCAGGGCACACCGGTTCGATCCCTGCTCTGGGAAGATCCCACATGCGCTGCAGCTGTAGAAGCCCACACGCATTAAAGCCTGCGCTCGAAAACAAGAGAAGCCGCTGCAGTGAGACGCCTGTGCCCCTCAACCAGAGGCTAGCAGCCCCCACTCGCCGCGGCTAGAGAGAGCCTGAGCCCAGCAACGGAGACCCAGTGAGGTCAGAAATTAAATGAAATTTGAAAACGCCTTCTGTATATTGTTCAGACGTGTAGTAGCTTCAGTTCACAAACTATATACGACTGGGGCGTTTTAAAGCTTTACACAAGCGATAGCACCCTGTATTTATCATCCTGCGACTTCTCCTCTCCGCATAACACTCAGAGATTCAGTCACGTGGAAACGTGCAGATCCAACTTACTCTTTACCTGCAGGACACTGTTCATTCTCATGGAAGTAACTTCCCTTCATCTGCCTTTTCTTCTACTGATGGACCCACTCAGGTCGCCTCTGATTGTCTGCTCTGGCGATAACCCTGCAGTAATGCTCCGTACCTCCCTGTCTGGTTTATTTCTCTCGACTCACAGTTGCTGGATCAGCTTTAACTTCACCAGCTTGCTAAATTGTGATTGTACCAATTTACATCTCTACCAGCAGCGTAGGAAAGTGCCAGTTCCTCAAAATATTAACAATGCTTCTCCCCGGGTGGTAAAGTTTTAAATGATGCTCACTGCCTTTGTTTGCACTTTCTGTCAGTGAATTTTTTTCCCCCTGAGCAATTATTTTTCTGATAACAAAACAGGAAAGCTTTTTGTTATCAAACCAACAGCAGGGCTTGCCCTGCCTCTTCCACCCCGTCTATATCTGGGGAGGACCCCACTTCGGGGCCCAAATCACTCAAGCCTGGGAGCTGCCAGGACCGTCCCCTGTCTCCCACCTCTCTCCTGCACCTGCCTGAGTCCTGTTCATACTGCGATAGCTCTAAAAAGACATATCTGGGAACTTCCCTGGCGGTCCAGTGGCTAATACCTTGAGCTCCCAACCCCAGGGGTCCCAGTTCAATCCCTGGTCAGGGACTTAGATCCCACAAGCCATAACTACAAGTTCCCATGCTACAACTAAAGCTCCCACTTGCTACAACTAAGACCCAGCACAGCCAAATAAACAAAAATGGAAAAATAAAAATAAGTAAATAAATGTTTTAAGGTATTGGAAGAAAAAATATAAATGAAAAATAATTTTAAAGAAAAAAAGCATATTTTGTGTTTTTATTTGCTTTTCTCCCCAGCTCTTCTACAAGCCCTATGAAGGCAAGAAGTGTACCACCACCGCCCTACCACCCAACCTCTATAATTGTGAGACTGTTACTCCTGGCACAAAACAGATGCTGCAAAGCACACAGAGACCCACAGAGTGGAGACTGTTCTTCCCATTATGCAACCGAGAAACAGCTCCAAGAACTTACCCCAGCCACACTCCTACATGGAGGACAGAAACCCAAGTCGAGCCTCCTCACTTTGGACTCCCCTTGCTGGGCAACATGACTCACCTAGGGTCACAGGTCTGTGAGTCTGAGATGTACCAGAATCGGGGAACCCAGTGCCTGCTCCCCCTGTGACGGCAGTCTGGGCTGATGGCAGCCCCCCATTGCTGGGCTCTTTGGAATGGACCAGCCACTTGCTCTGCCTACAGATGCTTCTACTCTGGGCAGGATTCATTAATTCCTGGTAGATGTCAGCTACAAGTCCTGGGCAGCCTGCCTAATCTCTGGAGTTACTTAAAATCTCTGTCATTTTTGCAAAAGTGAATGTTCGGGCAATTTATTTCACACGTCCTTGTCAATAGAGACACTCTGGGGCCCTCGTTCCGGGATCACGTCTCATTGTTTCAGGCTGATACGTGCCGCATGGGTCTCCAACACATTATCACCATAATTGTTTTCTCTTGCCGTGAAAATGGTGCTTTGATACAAGGGAAGGGTGACAGGACCACGCGGTGCTGGCGCTGGGATTCCGCAATTATCGCTTGTGAAAGGGAGGCTGCTATCAAAGCAGCCACAGGAGAGCGTCTCGGGGCCACCTCTCGGAGTCAGAAAATTTGAAACATATATTTCACAAATGCGCTCTGCACTGTAAACCTTTCTGCATAATGCATGAGATTTGATTTAATGTCGTTGTTAATTCTGGTGTTCACAGTGGTGTGCTCTTAAGGGAGCCATCATTTTTTTTATTTCAGATTTTTTTTCTTTTCCTGGCAGCACAACTCTGAGGCTGTTTTCATGTTGTTCTGAAGTGTTTGAGAACAAGACGCCTTCTTGGGGGCGAGAGGTGCAGATGCCAGCTGTGCTTCCAGAGGCCGGGGGGCCGGCGATGGGTTTGCCTTGGGCTCCGAACTGAACCCTTCGGGATCCGGGGAGCCCACTCAGGCTGGTCCGAGCCCCACCCCCCACCCCCTCGTGCCTGACTGTGGTTGGCTGGATCTGGAAGGTTGTGTTTTTAAAAAAAGAAAAAAGGATATACGAGAAAAGAAACAGAGCTTTGTAGGGTACTAGAAAAGAAACAATAATACTTTTCAAGTTGTCTAAGAGCACCGTTCTGGCTGTGTTTGGCTGTGAGAGGGAAATCTGGAAGGAACAGCAAAGATGGGTAAAGAAGGATGGAGGGAAAGAAAAAAAAGAAGGTGAAAGTTGCTCAGTCATGTCCGACTCTTTGCGACCCCATGGACTGTATGTAGCCCACCAGGCTCCTCTGTCCATGGGACTCTCCAGGGAAGAGTACTGGAGTGGGTTGCCATTTCCTGCTCCAGGGGATCTGCCCAACCCAGGGATCGAACTCGAGTCTCCCGCATTGCAGGCGGACGCTTTTCTGTCTGAGCCATGAGGGAGTGGGGGGCCAGACCAGAACCAGGAGTGGGGATGTGGAGAGACGGGTGAGAAACAGGGGCTAGGAAGAGACGGGCTATGCTGCTCAGATCAGCGGGCCCTGGGGTGCTCCTGGAGCCCAGGACATGGGGCCGGAACCTGGGGCCATGAGGGCACAGGCTGCGGCCGCCCGGCTCGGGGAGGCTGGCATGGAGCGAGCACGGGCTGCAGCCTCTGGAGTCCACCCCGAGCGGAAGGCCGCCAGGCTCGGAAGGCCTGAACTTCCGCTGCTTTTGTGAACATTCGCCATCTACTTAGGGTGACTGCAGCTGCTGGAGAGGTGTGCCCAGGGCTGGGTGTGGGCTGGGGAGGTCACCTGGGTGACCAAGACCTGTTTTAAGACCAAAGATGTAGATGATTCTGTCCGGCCAGGAAGTGTCCAAAATACAGTTTGGCAGCAGACAAACCTTTTTTTCCTCCAGTTTTATTAAGAACTAACTGATATACATCATGAAGCTTTTTCCTTTCTTTTTTAAATTTCATTTTTAATTAGAGGATAATTGTGTGTGTAAATGTCACTTAGTCGTGTCTGACCCTTTGCAACCCCAAGGACTGTATGGTCCACGGAATTCTCCAGGCCAGAATACTGGAGTGGGTAGCCTCTCCCTTCCTCAGGGGAACTTCCCAGCCCAGGGATCAAACCCAGGTCTCCTGCATTGCGGGTGGATTCTTTTACCAACTGAGTCACAAGGGAAGCCTTTGAGGATAATTACTTCACAATATTGTGATGATTTCCGCCATACATCAGCAGGAATCGGCCACAGGTATACATATGTCCCCTCCCTCTTGAACCCTCCTCCCACCCACTGGGTAAGTTTAAGGCATGTAGCCTGTGGGTCTGATGTACATGTATCGTGAAATGACTATTATAATAGGTTCAGTTGACATTCATCATCTCATATAGACACAATAAAAAGAAAACAATTTCTCCGTGTAATGAGAACGCTTAGTATCTAGTCATCAAATTGTTAGTTATATTCCTAGCATTATTTATCTTACGGCTGAGGTTTGTAACTTTTGATCACTGTCTTCCGATTCCTCCTTCCCCACCTCCTGCCTCTGGTAACCACAAATCTGATCTCTTTTTCTATGACACTGGTGGTTTTTGTTTGGTTTTTGTTCTACATGTTAAATGGGATCATAGGACTTTTTCCTTCCTCTGCCTGACTTACTTCACTTAGCACAGCATCCTCAGCGTCCATCCACGTCGTCAAAAGTGGTAGGCTTTCCTAGTTTCTACAGCTAAATAATCCTCCACTGTGCACATGGTCACAGCTTCCGGGTCCTTTCATCCACCAAGGAGCACACAGGTGGTTTCCAAGCCTTGGCTGTTGCCAGCACTGGGCAGACAAACCCTGATGTCCACATGGGATCGTTCAAATGTGTTCAGACAGGAAGCCGGGCCAGGAGGTTGGATCTGGTCAGACCTGCGGTGGAGCTGATTCAGTCTCAGGTCTCGTGGTTTCTGAGCCGGTGTCCTGGCAGCTGGAGGGGAGTGTGGAGTGTGAACTCTCCCCTCCACTGTAAGGTGGGGAGACTGAGGCCCGGACCCCTCTCTTTGGCCCCCTCAGCACAGGGCTGCACAGATCCGAATCCCTGCTCTGCCACGTGCAAGCTGTGTGACTTAGAGTAAGTTCCTTTACCTCTCTGGTCCTCCAGGGCCTCGTCTGTAGATGAGAAATGAGATGATCGGAGCAGCCCCACCTGCCCCAGGTTGGGGAGGGACTTCACCAGGGAGGACTAATCCCCCCGGCCTCTCTCCCCGCCCCCTCGCCCCTCCCGGGGGAAGAGGAGGGAACATTATGACCGTGGAAATCAGAGGCCTGGAGCCAACTGCCTGCAGAACACATGGCCTCTGGCCCGTGTCCTTCCCAGGCTCAGCGATCTGGCGGTGTTTGTCGAAATCAGGGTGACTAGTTAGCGAGCGCCCTTGGCCACAGACAGAGCACAGGCAGGCAGGGCCCTGGCCAGCTCAAAGCAGACACTTTGACCCCCAAAGCGGCTCCTGAGTCTGCCTTTTCCTCAATGTTTTCAGTCTGAGTAGGGAGAGGGCTGTTACTTAAAGCCGCTCAAGCCCCAACCATGAATACCCACCTGGCTGGGCTCCACCAGGAGGCAGAGGCAGGTGGGAGGTGTTTCTGCAGCAGCCCCCACACCGCAGGGACCAGTGAGGACGGCAAAGTCTCCTCCCGGCATGTGGCCCGCGTGGCCGTGTGTCATCCTCAGAGCCCCACGGGAGGGACCTGGCGCAGCCCCTGACCATGTCCGTGTGGTGGCCGTCCCAGCGCAGGTCGGAAAAGAACTTCCAGACACGGAGCATTGCAGAATGGAGTGAGTTCATTAAGAACAAAGAGCAGAGACAATGTGGGCACTGCGAGCACGGCAGGCTGAGCTCTTGACCCGTCAGGGAGAGCTGACGGGATGCTGTCTGAATCGCGGGCCGGCTCCAGGGAGAGCCGACACTTTCGTGAGTTGTTGTTCAGTCGCTCAGTCGTGTCTGACTCTTTGTGATCCATGGACTATAGCACGCCAGGCTTCCCTGCTCTTCACTATCTCGCTGAGTTTGCTCAAACTCATGTCCATCGAGTTGGTGATGCTACCCAACCATCTCATCCTCTGTCGTCCCCTTCTCCTCCTGCCCTCAGTCTTTCCCAGCATCAGGGTCTTTTGCAATGAGTCGGCTCCTCATATCAGGTGGCCAAAGTGTTGGAGTTTCAGCTTCAGCATCAGTCCTTCCAGTGAATATTTAGGACTGATTTCCTTTAGGATGGACTGGTTGGATCTCCTTGCATCCAAGGGACTCTCAAGAGTCTTCTCCAACACCACAGTTCAAAAGCATCAATTCTTCAGTGCTCAACTTTCTTTATAGTTCAACTCTCACATCCATACATGACTACTGGAAAAACCATAGCTCTGACTAGATGGACCTTTGTTGGCAAAGTGATGTCTCTGCTTTTTAATACACTGTCTAGGTTTGTCACAGCTTTTGTGGGTTAGTAGCCAATTTTTATAGCCTCAAGACAAAGAAAATTCCTGCTGGAAGGGTGCTATTAGGTGATTGGTTAGGGGCTATAGGGTGAGCACAGGTGGGCATTTTTGCCTAACTTGGGGTCAGAAAACCAGCTGGTGATGATCAGGGGGCTTTTGGCAGCAGTTACAAAGGGGCTCAGTCTGTTCTAGAGGTGACCTTGGTTCTGGGCTCTGTGTCTGTGGTCTTGGTGCAAGGCCTCACACCTGTGACCTTGGACTGGGACTCCACAGCCCATCCTGCTGGGGCTGGGCCTACCTCTCCCGAGGAGGACGTGCTGTGTCAGTGGGAGGGTCTCTTCTCCAGCACCTGCCACCAGCTCCCCCTCCTCCGCCCCAGAAGCCACAGGAGGACCAATGTCCTCCTCACCTGAATGGCCGGGACTTGGGGACACTGTGCTCTGGCCTGGACACGACATGGAACCTGCGTCAGAGAAATGAGAGGATGCTCCCCTGCTCTCAGTCTGCTGGATCCTTGAAACGAGGTGTCACCCACTCATTGCTGGGCGCTGGGAGACGGCTCAGTGGGCACACGTCCCCTCTATTACAGAGACGAGGACAAGCTGGGAGATGGCTCAGTGGGCACACGTCCCCTCCCTTACAGAGACGAGGACAGGCTGGGAGATGGCTCAGTGGGCACACGTCCCCTCCCTTACAGAGATGAGGACAGGCAGGCAGGCGACCGCAGCCACGGGTGAGTGGAGTGAATGCAGAGGTGAGAAGAGGCAGGAGGTGAGCACGGCGCCCACACCCTCCGCGTTCAGGAAGTAGCCCCAGGTGTCCATGGGATTTCCCAGGCAAGAATACTAGAGCGGGTTGCCGTGCCCTCCTCCAGGGGGTCTTCCCGACCCAGGGACTGAACTCACAGCTCTGGTGTCACCTGCATTGGCAGGAAGGCTTGTCACCACTAGCTCCACCTGGGAATATAAAGTGAAAGTGTTAGCTGCTCACTTGTGTCTAAGTCTCTGCGATCCCATGAACAGTAGCCCGCCAGGCTCCTCTGTCCATGGGATTCTCCAGGCAAGAATACTGGGGTGGGTTTCCATTCCCTTCTCCAGGGGGTCTTCCCCACCCAGGGATGGAGCGCAGCTCTCCTGTTTTGTGCAGACTCTTTACTGTCTGAGCCACCAGGGAAGCCTTCCTCACAGAGTAGTTAAAGTTAAATGAGGTCACGAGTGCGGGGCGGGCCCGACAGGTCGTGTGTCCTTACGGGAAGAGACACCAGAGAGCTGGCCCTTCTGGCTCCTGAGGACAGAGAGGAGGTGGCCGTCTGCACGTCAGGGGGAGCGCCCTCACCAGAAGTAAAGCCTGCTGGCACGCTGACCCTGGGTTTCTGGCCTCCACAACGGCAAGAAAAGAAGGGCCTGTTGCTGAAACCCTGGCCAGCGGTGTATGTTGTAGGGGTCTGCTCACACTGACCCACCGGGCACCAGCTCTCCTTTGTGGGGAGCCCACCGGTGCCCGCCCCGGACACAGCGCCCGTCCCGGGTGAGACCGCGGCTTGGCCAATCAGGGACACTGGGGGCTCTTTGCTGGGAACGTGGAGCCGTGACTTTTCAGGGCTCCTCACTGTATGGGGCGCTGGGAACACAGGACCGGCCCGTAACGCCCAGGGCAGGACACGTCCTGCAGCCCTCGGGCAGCCGACGGCCCCGTTTCTCCCCCTCCTCTTATCCGCACCCTCTGCCCTTCCACTGCGACCCTGGCCTTGGCCCGGAGGCCAGCTCTGGCCGACAGGGTGTGAGCGTTAGTGACGCCACCCAAGCTTGGAAGCCGCCGTGCTGGTGCTCTTGCTTGGGCTCGGCTCGTGTCCAGGGAACGCGTGCCCATTCATCAAACGGAAACGCAGCACCTGCGGGAGGGTGGAGCCTCCCCAGCCACCCTGGTCAAGCAAGTCCTGAAGCGACCAGAGCTGCCCGCTGACCCACCGACTCGCAGGCAGTGACCGGAGGCCGCTGCTCTAAGGCACTGGGTCTACACGGTTTGTCACGTGGCATCACAGCAGCAGGAGATGCCTGGCACCAGGCCCAGCCACCACATTCCCATTTTCAGGGGGCCCGGCCGAGTCCTGATCCTAACAGATCCATCATCTTGCCTGCAAGTACCCAACAAGAGGGGCTGACGAATCAGAACCACAGAATTTTCACTGGAGGGAGGGTCGGTTCCCTAGAAGATCGTTTAATGGCAAGTTTACAAAACACAGATGCAGAGACCACCACTGACATTTCCAGCCCTAGAGGGGTCTCCAGGCCGTGGTCAGGGGACGCGGAGGGAGCGGGGGTCTGGCGAGGCTGGAGGCAGGTCTGTCTCCTGCAGTGCCCCCAGCAGGGACGGAGCCTCTGGCGCGGGGACCGCCCTGCTCGCCCGCCTGGGCCCCGTGCTCCTCTCGGCCGCTGAAGACCTTATCATAGTACTCAATCAGCAGCTCGGTGAACAGGTTCAGAGGCACGAGGGCACTCAGGGAGGAGGCCCCCTGGGACGGCCAGATCAGATTCAGCCCGAAGACGCAGGCCAGGTTGGAGCTGTTCATTTTGTTCGAGATGCTCTCCCGGGACACCTGGGGTGAGAACACGGTGGAGACAGAAGAGGTGTGACTCTGTGCCCGGAGGAGGGCTGGAGTCGCCCATCTGTAAAACAGAAGGGATGGGCCTTGACGCCCCGGAGGCCCACTGGCTCTGGCCTCTTAATCTCCTTCCAGAATGTCTGCAGTATCCCCGCCACATCCCATCCCAGCCTCCTCCTCCACTCCCAGGACTCAGGGGGTGGGGCCCTGGCACCATGGGTACAGAGTGGGGCCCTGGCCTGCAGGTGCTCTTGTAGGGTTAACGAGAGAGTGTAGGGAATTTGCTTCCCCAAAGGGGCTGTCCCCTCATCTCGGCCAACACTTAGAGCAACTCCAGGGTGGGGAGAGGAGACATTTCTACTGTCTTAGGGCCCTCGGTGTGTGGCTCATGGTGCAGCAGGCCCAGGACACTTCCTGCTCAGGCCTCACACCGGCTGCAGACTCTAAGCATCCTTGGTCTGGGCACACAACCCCCCTACCCCGTCCGCACCCCACCCCGTGACCTGCTGGGCAGAGGTGTGGCCCGGTCAGGCCTTTAGGAGGCCCTTTGGGCCCAGACTGGGCTCCAGGGTCGAGGGAGGTGAGAACCCAGGCCTGGTCTGCCTGGGCACTGGCTTGGCCCCCTCACCTCGTGCAGGAAGCCCATGAGGTAGCTGAGGACGGCGTAGTTGTGTTCTGGAAGGTTCTGCAGGATTTGGCGGCAGCAGGTCACCCGCAGGCTGCTCTCCACACCTGCCACGGCCCAAGGATCCTTCCTGAGCGTCCCCTTCCTGCATCCCATCCCTCCGAGGACGGGCAGGGGCATGGGGAGGTGGGGACAGGCTGCCCCACGCCTGGACCTTGGGTCCCACTTCCCAAGGAAGCTCTGCTCCGAGCTCTGCCCACTTCTTCACCTCGGGCACAGCGACTGCTCCCCGCCATGACCCCTGGGAGCCAGATCACCTTATGGATGGGATGGTCGGTACAAACTACAGGCCGAGGGCCAGGAAAGCTTTATTGGCGCAGACCCACATCTGTTCATTTGTCCATGGCTGCTTTTGCACGGTGGCTGAGTCTGGCACACACAGCCTAAAATAGTTACTATCTGACTCTACAGAAGCACACGGACCCTGCTCTGGACTAACTCAACCTGTTTCCCATCCACAACTCAGGGCCCCACACCCAGCGGGGTCTGGAAGCAGCCAAGCAACCAAGCGGCCCCAGTGGCCCCCCACCACATACTCCACTGAGCTCCATAAACTGCGAGTGCAGACGTGCTACTCAACACACATTCGCCCAGCTCCTGCTGCTGACACACACGTGCACACACAGACACACCTTGAGCTCCCAGCACCCTAAACCTCCTCCCACTAAGCCTTGGGCACGGTGACTGTGGACTAACACAGCCTCTGCTGAAAGACGCAGAGTTCCCTGCTGTGAACGTTCTTGTTGGTTTTTCAACAGAAGTCATTCTTCCATGAACTCAAGTGGTTGCCGGGTAATTTGAGCAGACTAGGAATTCCCTTGCAGTTATTATTTCCGAGGAACCAACAAGTCTCATTGCCCTGGATCTCTGCTTTCCAGACTCGACATCTTTCTAAAAGCTGTGGTCCCAGAACAGATATGGAGCATCGTCCACCCCTGGGTTTTACTATGGTTCCTTGAAGAAAGAAGGAAGTGAGCAGGAAGGAGCAGCTCGCTGTCACAAAGCCACCATGAACCAAGCGCTTACCGTGTGCCAGGAATCATGCCAAGCAGTGTATGACCTTTCATTCTCAAAGCAACCCCGATTTTATGCAGACGAGGAAAGTGAGCTCAGAGAGGTTCAGTGACCTGCCCAAGGTCGCACAGTTAATGTGTGCTGAAGCCCAGACTAGAGTCCCATTCTGTTCAGCTATGAGTTGGTGCTCTAAACCTTGCTATACCTTGGCGACTATCCCTATGGCAGTTGGCTTTTTTTCCTGGACACCACAGGCCACCTGGGCAGCCCATTTCCTCCAGAGCATTCTCTGCAAGGACTTCTTGCCTCACTCCAAGAAGACACACACCCCACCTGGGCAGGGTTGCCGATACAATAGAGGATATCCAGTTCAATGTGAATTGAAGATAAACAGCAAATTCTTTTTTAGTGCAGGTACATCCTGTTCA